>NC_056749.1:109092385-109139885 GCF_019279795.1 Protopterus annectens | reverse complement strand
AGTACTAATCTATGAACCTATGAATCTATGATCCTATGCCATGTTACATACCTTAATACAAAACTAGTGAATGAAGACTCAACTTTGATTACTGAATTCCTGGAAAATAAGCCTTCTGAGATGCAGTTGTTATACATTATGTGTGGACATTATAATGTACTGTATAATCCAAAGACTCACCGCTTAGCCTTCCAAACTCCAAATATTGGCTTCAGGTAGGATAATCATTTCACAGAGAATTATTTGTGTAACCACACTGGAAAAAGGATCATTCAGAGTAGTTTCTTAAACGTCATACTGTTTACATTGACCCTTTGTAATACCCAAAGTATTTATTTTCTTTACTTCATTTTGCCTTCTTTAACCAAGTTTAACTGAGTTTAGCCCGAAAAAAAAAAAAAAAAACGTTTCAGCAGAGGACCATGGAGAAAAGCTCCAACATATTACAAAAATGTTTAAACAGACATTCAGTAATATACATGAACAGTCATTAAGTAATATATATATATATTTAGTCAAATGCATATTTGTTGATTAGATTACAGTCATATGAAACAAAGGCAACTATTACAGTGTAAAAGATGCTTATGCATTAATAAATGTTGAACACTGAGCATATGAAGAAGTGTATTAATGTGTTTCTCAGATAGATAATAGATATTATGATTAGTTATTAGAAATTCAAAGAAATGGAGATGAGGACGAAACTCAGCAGGATAGAAAATGTTAATATAGTAGTTAGAAGGACGGATATTAAGCAGGTTCAGAGACAGTTATATGTGGTTATCATAAGACTGATATTAGCACTACAGAGGTGTGGTAGTGAGGAGTTCCACAGAGCTATGTAGATGTATATTTAGATATTGGGAAAAACTGGTTCTGGGGCATAGGTTTCTGAGTGAAAGAAAAACGTTTGACAATATGACAAGCTGAAGACAACGGTGGCATTTATCCTGGAGATGTAGATGAAGAGATCCTTCAAATTAATAGGTAAAGTTTTAGTTGTGATTTAAATAAGTTTGCATTCTGAATGGATTTCAGTGGTGGTGCGATGTGATTCCATAGTATAGTACACTATTTGAATATAAACAGTCCCTGCAGTATCAGATGATTTGGTTGTAGCAACTGGTGATTTTCCATAGAGTGTAAAATTCTACCATAAGAGTAGTATTGTATTAAGTTACTAAGGCCTGTGCAATTTTCTGGTTTGCACATAAGTCTGTATATTGCAGCTACCTGAAAAAGAGCTGGGTGATGAGATAGTTATAATCAGTTTAATTCTCGAAGTGCTAGGCAAAGGTGTGTTCTGTTGCTATAGTTTACTACAAATTTGGCTATTTTATTATTAAAACATTGCTCGGGTTGGATAGTTGTGAGATATGAAGGTTATTGAAGAGTGGAGTGGCATAACGGAGAGATGACAATCTTCTTCTTCTTCTTTCGGCTTTTCCCAGTCACGGGTTGCCACAGCGGATCACCTGTCTGCTCATGACTGGCAGTGGAGTTTTACAGTGTTGAGTTGCCAGCCCAGCGCCCAACCTTCCACAGAAGGCACACACACACACACACACACACACACACACACACACACACACACACACACACACACACACACACACATGCACACACATGCACACACGCACGCACACATACACACACACACACACACACACACAAGCATGCACGCACACACATGCACAAGCATACACACACTCATGCCGGTTTAGAGTGTCCAGTCCACCTACAGCATGTCTTTGGGATGTGGGAGGAAATTGGAGCACCTGGAGGAAACCCACGTGACCACAGGGAGGACAGGCAGGCTCCACACAGAAGGCACCCCAGCCAAGGATCGAACCAGAGAACCTCTTGCTGTGAGGTGACAATGCTAACTGCTGCACCACCGCGGCCACCCTAGAGGTGAGATGGCAATAAGAAAGTAAAAGTTTATATATCTTCTGGTTATGTCAGTGAGGTAGGATTTTACTTTGTATATTGCACCTGTTGTTTTTATGAGTTGTTTTTAATCATGTGAGATACACAGCAGTCATATTTCTGCTGGTCAACTATGATGACATCCATTAATTTTGTGCGGTTAAATTGTTCTATTATGGTGTTGTTGGCAGAGGCAATAGTGTTGTTTGGTAGACATGTGATCTGTGATCTTCTTCTTTCAGCTGCTCCCGTTAGGGGTTGCCACAGCAGATCAACTGTTTCCATTTCTTCCTGTCCTCTGCATCTTGCTCTGTCACACCAACCACCTGCATGTCATCTCTTACCACATCCATAAACCTTATCTTAGACCTCCCTCTTTTCCTGTTATCTGGCAGCTTCATCCTTAGCATCTTTTTCCCAATATACTCTGCATCCCTCCTCAGCACATGTCCAAACCAACGTAATCTTGCCTCTCTCGCTTTGTCTCCAAACCTTCCAACCTGGGCTGACCCTCTAATATACTTATTCTTAATCCTGTCCATCCTTGTCACACCCAGTGCAAATCTTAACATCTTCAGCTCTGCCACGTCAAGCTCTGACTCCTGCCTTTTTGTCAATGCCACTGTCTCCAACCCATATAACATAGCTGGTCTCACTACCCTCTTGTAGACCTTCCCTTTCACTCTTACTGGTACTTGTCTGTCACAAATCACTCCTGAAACTCTTTTCCATCCACTCCATCCTGCCTGTACTCTCTTCTTCACCTCTCTTCCACACTCAATTACTCTGAACTGTTGATCCCAAGTACTTAAACTCATCCACCTTCCCCTCCTCTACTCCCTGCATCCTCACCATTCTTCTATCCTCCCTTTCATTCACACACATATATTCTGTCTTAGTCTTGCTGACCTTCATTCCTCTTCTCTCTAGAGCATATCTCCACCTCTCCAGGGTCTCCTCCACCTGTTCCCTACTCTCACTACAGATCACAATGTCATCTGCAAACATCATAGTCCACGGGGACTCCTGTCTGATCTCGTCTGTCAACCTGTCTATCACCACTGCAAATAAGAAAGGGCTCAGAGCTGATCCTTGATGTAATCCCACCTCCACCTGAAATGCATCCATCACTCCCACCGCAGACCTCACCACTGTCACACTACCCTCGTACATATCCTGTACCACTCTTACATACTTCTCTGACACTGCTGACTTCCTCATACAATACCACAACTCCTCTCTAGGTACCCTGTCATATGCTTTCTCTAAATCCACAAAGACACAATGCAACTTCTTCTGACCTTCTCTGTGCTTCACCATCAACACTCTCAGAGCAAGCATTGCATCTGTAGTGCTCTTTCCTGGCATGAAACCATACTGCTGATCACTAATCATCACCTCCCTTCTTAACCTAGCTTCCACTACTCTTTCCCATAGCTTCATGCTGTGACTGATCAGTTTAATCCTTCTGTAGTTACTACAGCTCTGCACATCACCCTTATTCTTAAAAATCGGTACAAAAACACTTTTTCTCCATTCCTCAGGCATCCTCTCACTTTCCAAGATTTCATTAAACAATCTAGTTAAAAATCACTGCTGTTTCACCTAAACACCTCCATGCTTCCACAGGTATGTCATCCGGACCAACAGCCTTTCTGTCCTTCATCCTCTTCATAGCTATCCTTACTTCCTCCTTGCTAATCCACTGCACATCATGATTCACTATCCGCACATCATCCAACCTTCTCTCCCTCTCATTCTCTTCATTCATCAACCCCTCAAAGTACTCTTTCCATCTGCTCAACACACTCTCCTCACTTGTGAGTCCATTTCCCTCATTATCCTTTATCACCATTACCTGCTGCACATCTTTACTAGCTCTTTCCCTCTGTCTAGCCAATCTGTACAGGTCCTTTTCTCCCTCCTTAGTGTCCATCCTTTTATACAACTCTTCATATGCCTTATCCTTAGCCTTCGCCACCTCTCTCTTTGCCATGCACCTCATCTTCTTATACTCTTGTTTGCTTTCTTCATCTCTTACAATCCCAGTTCTTCTTCACCAACCTCTTTCTCTGTATACTTTCCTGTACTTCTTCATTCCACCACTAGGTCTCCTTGTCCTCCTTCCTCTTTCCAGATGTCACACAAAGCACCTTTCTAGCCATCTCTCTTACTATCTCTGCTGTAGTTACCCAGCTATTCGGTAACTCTTCACTGCCACCCAGTGCCTATCTTAACTCTTCCCTGAACATCACTTCACAATTACCCTTTTTAAATTTCCACCATTTGATCCTTGGTGCTGCCCTCACACTCATCCTCCTTTTCTTGATCACCAATGTCATCCTACAAACCACCATCCTATGCTGCCTAACTACACTTTTCCCTGCCACCACTTTACAGTCTCCAATCTCCTTCAGACTGGCCCTTCTACATAAGATATAATCCACCTGTGTGCATCTTCCTCCACTCTTGTATGTCACCCTATGCTCCTCCCTCTTGTTAAAATACATATTCATCACAGCCATGTCCATCCTTTTCACAAAATCCACTACCATCTGACCTTCTGCATTCCTTTGCTTAACACCATACCTACCCATCACTTCCTCATCCCCTCTGTTCCCTTCACCAACATGCCCATTGAAATCTGCTCCAATCACCAGTCTCTCACCCTTGGGTACAGTCATCACCACTTCATCTAACTCACTCCAAAATTTTTCTTTCTCATCCATTGCACACCCAACTTGTGGAGCATATGCACTAACAAAATTCATCATTACACCATCAATTTCCAGCTTCATAAACATCACTCTATCCGACACTCTTTTCACCTCCAAAACACTCTTAGCATACTGTTCCTTCAGGATAATGCCTATGCCATTTCTCCTTCCATCCACACCATGATAAAACAATATGAAACCACCTCAGATACACCTAGCCTTGCTCCTCTTCCATCTCGTCTCTTGCACACACAATATACCAACCTTCCTTTGGTCCATCATATCAGCTAGCTCTCTCCCTATACCAGTCATACTGCCAACATTCAAAGTTCCGACCCTCACTATCACAGTCTTAGCCTTTACCTGCCTTCGGGCATGCCTTCCCCCTCTTCTCCTCCTTCGGCCAACAGTAGCCCAATTTCCACCAGCACCCTGTTGGCTAACAGTACTGGTGGTGGTCATTGTTATCCCGGGCATCGACCAATCCAGTATGTGTTTCTGTACTGTTGTCTGCATGTATGATTTGGCAAAATTTTATGCTGGATGCCCTTCCTGACACAACCCTCCCCATTTATCCGGGCTTGGGACCGGCACAAAGAAATACACTGGCTTGTGCATCCCCAGTGGCTAAAGAGCAGTATTTTTTTAGGGTTTAGAAATAGTTGTGAATTATTTAGCCATGTTTCAATTGATAAGGATTGTTGTGCAATGTTTTGGAGTTTAGAGCGAGTTTTGGCAGAACAGATTAGCATAGAGTCATCAGCATATTGTACTAGGGTAGCATAATTTTGTAGGAGTCTATAGGGCCTAGGATAGATCCTTGTGGAACACCAATGGTTACTTGCAAGAAGGTGGAAAAATCAATTTTCCTTTTCACTGCTTATGCTACGTTTTAACAGTAGCTATGGAACCACTGCAGTGAAAAGTTATAGAGCCCTAAGGATGAGAGTTAACATAAGAGTCTATGGTGGAGACAGTAGCAAAAAAAAAAAACCTAGGAAGATGGTTGAAACTAGGCTTCTAGCTTTTCTATTGTTGTTGACATTGTTAACAAAATTCATCTAAAAAGTAGTTGTGCTGTGATGTTGGCTGAAGACATGCTGAGTTGAAGACAGGAGCTGGTTATCTATCAGATAGTTGAAGACAGAAGCTGGTCATCTATCAGATAGTCAAAGACAAAAGCTGGTTATCTATCAGATAGTTGAAGACAGACTATCAGATAGTCGAACACAGAAGCTGGTTATCTATCAGATAGTCGAAGAAAGAAGCTGGTTATCTATCAGATAGTTGAAGACAGAAGCTGGTTATCTATGAGATAGTCCAAGACAGAAGCTGGTTATCTATCAAATAGTCGAAAACAGAAGCTGGTTATCTATCAGATAGTCGAAGACAGAAGCTGGTTATCTATCAGATAGTTGAAGACAGACTATCAGATAGTCGAACACAGAAGCTGGTTATCTATCAGATAGTCGAAGAAAGAAGCTGGTTATCTATCAGATAGTCAAAAACAGAAGCTGGTTATCTATTAGATAGTTGAAGATAGAAGCTGGTTATCTATCAGATAGTCCAAGAGAGAAGCTGGTTATCTATGAGGTAGCCCAAGACAGAAGCTGGTTATCTATCAAATAGTCAAAAACAGAAGCTGGTTATCAATCAGATAGTCCAAGATAGAAGCTGGTTATCTATCATATAGTCAAAGACAGAAGCTGGTTATCTATCAGATAGTCAAAAAAAGAAGCTGGTTATCTATCGGATAGTTGAAGACAGAAGCTGGGTATCTATCAGATAGTCCAAGAGAGAAGCTGGTTATCTATGAGATAGTCCAAGACAGAAGCTGGATATCTATCAAATAGTCGAAAACAGAAGCTGGTTATCTATCATATAGTTGAAGACAGAAGCTGGTTATCTATCAGATAGTTGAAGACAGAAGCTGGTTATCTATCAGATAGTCAAAGACAGAAGCTGGTTATCTATCAGATAGTCAAAAACAGAAGCTGGTTATCTATCAGATAGTTGAAGACAGAAGCTGGTTATCTATCAGATAGTCCAAGAGAGAAGCTGGTTATCTATGAGATAGTCCAAGACAGAAGCTGGTTATCTATCAATTAATCGAAAACAGAAGCTGGTTATCTATCAGATAGTCGAAGACAGAAGCTGGTTATCTATCATACAGTCGAAGACAGAAGCTGGTTATCTATCAGATAGTCGAAAACCGAAGCTGGTTATCATTCAAATAGTCGAAGAAAGACGCTGGTTATCTATCAGATAGTCAAAGACAGAAGCTGGTTATCTATCAGATAGTTTTAGGCAGACTATCAGATAGTCAAAGACAGAAGCTGGTTATCTATCAGATAGTCGAAGACAGAAGCTGGTTATCTATCAGATAGTCCAAGATAGAAGCTGGTTATCTATGAGATAGTCCAAGACAGAAGCTGATTATCTATCAGATAGTTGAAGACAGAAGCTGGTTATCTATCAGATAGTTAAAGACAGAAGCTGGTTATCTTTCAGATAGTTGAAGACAGAAGCTGGTTATCTATCAGATAGTCTAAGACAGAAGCTGGTTATCTATCAGATAGTTGAAGACAGAAGCTGGTTATCTATCAGATAGTTGAAGACAGAAGCTGGTTATCTATCAGATAGTCGAAGACAGAAGCTGGTTATCTATCAGATAGTTGAAGACAGAAGCTGGTTATCTATCAGATAGTCGAAGACAGAAGCTGGTTATCTATCATACAGTCAAAGACAGAAGCTGGTTATCTATCAGATAGTCGAAAACAGAAGCTGGTTATCTATCAAATAGTCGAAGGCAGACGCTGGTTATCTATCAGATAGTCAAAGACAGATAGTTTTAGGCAGACTATCAGATAGTCAAAGACAGAAGCTGGTTATCTATCAGATAGTCGAAGACAGAAGCTGGTTATCTATCAGATAGTCGAAGACAGACGCTGGTTATCTATCAGATAGTCAAAGACAGAAGCTAGTTATCTATCAGATAGTTTTAGACAGACTATCAGATAGTCAAAGACAGAAGCTGGTTATCTATCAGATAGTCGAAGACAGAAGCTGGTTATCTATCAGATAGTCCAAGATAGAATCTGGTTATCTATGAGATAGTCCAGGACAGAAGCTGATTATCTATCAGATAGTTGAAGACAGAAGCTGGTTATCTATCAGATAGTTGAAGACAGAAGCTGGTTATCTATCAGATAGTTGAAGACAGAAGCTGGTTATCTATCAGATAGTCTAAGACAGAAGCTGGTTATCTATCAGATAGTTGAAGACAGAAGCTGGTTATCTATCAGATAGTTGAAGACAGAAGCTGGTTATCTATCAGATAGTCAAAGACAGAAGCTGGTTATCTATCAGATAGTTGAAGACAGAAGCTGGTTATCTATCAGATAGTCGAAGACAGAAGCTGGTTATCTATCAGATAGTCAAAGACAGAAGCTGGTTATCTATCAGATAGTCGAAAACAGAAGCTGGTTATCTATCAGATAGTTGAAGACAGAAGCTGGTTATCTATCAGATAGTTAAAGACAGAAGCTGGTTATCTATCAGATAGTCGAAGACAGACGCTGGTTATCTATCAGATAGTCAAAGACAGAAGCTGGTTATCTATCAGATAGTTTTAGGCAGACTATCAGATAGTCAAAGACAGAAGCTGGTTATCTATCAGATAGTCGAAGACAGAAGCTGGTTATCTATCAGATAGTCCAAGATAGAAGCTGGTTATCTATGAGATAGTCCAAGACAGAAGCTGATTATCTATCAGATAGTTGAAGACAGAAGCTGGTTATCTATCAGATAGTTAAAGACAGAAGCTGGTTATCTTTCAGATAGTTGAAGACAGAAGCTGGTTATCTATCAGATAGTCTAAGACAGAAGCTGGTTATCTATCAGATAGTTGAAGACAGACTATCAGATAGTTGAAGACAGAAGCTGGTTATCTATCAGATAGTCGAAGACAGAAGCTGGTTATCTATCAGATAGTTGAAGACAGAAGCTGGTTATCTATCAGATAGTCGAAGACAGAAGCTGGTTATCTATCATACAGTCAAAGACAGAAGCTGGTTATCTATCAGATAGTCGAAAACAGAAGCTGGTTATCTATCAAATAGTCGAAGGCAGACGCTGGTTATCTATCAGATAGTCAAAGACAGATAGTTTTAGGCAGACTATCAGATAGTCAAAGACAGAAGCTGGTTATCTATCAGATAGTCGAAGACAGACGCTGGTTATCTATGAGATAGTCCAGGACAGAAGCTGATTATCTATCAGATAGTTGAAGACAGAAGCTGGTTATCTATCAGATAGTTGAAGACAGAAGCTGGTTATCTATCAGATAGTTGAAGACAGAAGCTGGTTATCTGTCAGACAGTGGAAGACAGAAGCTGGTTATCTATCAGATAGTCGAAAACAGAAGCTGGTTATCTATCAGATAGTTGAAGATAGAAGCTGGTTATCTATCAGATAGTCCAAGAGAGAAGCTGGTTATCTATGACATAGTCCAAGAAACAAGCTGGTTATCTATCAAATAGTCAAAAACAGAAGCTGGTTATCTATCAGATAGTCCAAGATAGAAGCTGGTTATCTATCATATAGTCAAAGACAGAAGCTGGTTATCTATCAGATAGTCAAAAACAGAAGCTGGTTAGATATCAGATAGTTGAAGACAGAAGCTGGTTATCTATCAGATAGTCCAAGAGAGAAGCTGGTTATCTATGAGATAGTCCAAGACAGAAGCTGGTTATCTATCAAATAGTCGAAAACAGAAGCTGGTTATCTATCAGATAGTTGAAGACAGAAGCTGGTTATCTATCAGATAGTCGAAGACAGAAGCTGGTTATCTATCAGATAGTTGAAGACAGAAGCTGGTTATCTATCAAATAGTTGAAGACAGATGCTGGTTATCTATCAGATAGTCAAAGACAGAAGCTGGTTATCTATCAGATAGTTGAAGACAGAAGCTGGTTATCTATCAGATAGTCGAAGACAGAAGCTGGTTATCTATCAGATAGTTGAAGACAGAAGCTGGTTATCTATCAGATAGTCCAAGACAGAAGCTGGTTATCGATCATACAGTCGAAGACAGAAGCTGGTTATCTATCAGATAGTCGAAAACAGAAGCTGGTTATCTATCAAATAGTCGAAGACAGATGCTGGTTATCTATCAGATAGTCAAAGACAGAAGCTGGTTATCTATCAGATAGTTTTAGGCAGACTATCAGATAGTCAAAGACAGAAGCTGGTTATCTATCAGATAGTCGAAGACAGAAGCTGGTTATCTATCAGATAGTCCAAGATAGAAGCTGGTTATCTATGAGATAGTCCAAGACAGAAGCTGATTATCTATCAGATAGTTGAAGACAGAAGCTGGTTATCTATCAGATAGTCAAAGGCAGAAGCTGGTTATCTATCAGATATTTGAAGACAGACTATCAGATAGTCGAAGATAGAAGCTGGTTATCTATCAGATAGTCGAAGACAGAAGCTGGTCATCTATCAGATAGTCGAAAACAGAAGCTGGTCATCTATCAGATAGTCCAAGATAGAAGCTGGTTATCTATCATATTGTCGAAGACAGAAGCTGGTTATCTATCATATTGTCGAAAACAGAAGCTGGTTATCTATCAGATAGTTGAAGATAGAAGCTGGTTATCTATCAGATAGTCCAAGAGAGTAGCTGGTTATCTATGAGATAGTCCAAGACAGAAGCTGGTTATCTATCAAATAGTCGAAAACAGAAGCTGGTTATCTATCAGATAGTCCAAGATCGAAGCTGGTTATCTATCATACAGTCAAAGAGAGAAGCTGGTTATCTATCAGATAGTCAAAAACAGAAGCTGGTTATCTATCAGATAGTTGAAGACAGAAGCTGGTTATCTATCAGATAGTTGAAGACAGAAGCTGGTTATCTATCAGGTAGTCTAAGACAGAAGCTGGTTATCTATCAGATAGTTGAAGACAGACTATCAGATAGTTGAAGACAGAAGCTGGTTATCTATTAGATAGTCGAAAACAGAAGCTGGTTATCTATCAGATAGTCGAAGAAAGAAGCTGGTTATCTATCAGATAGTTGAAGACAGAAGCTGGTTATCTATCAGACAGTCCAAGAGAGAAGCTGGTTATCTATGAGATAGTCCAAGACAGAAGCTGGTTATCTATCAAATAGTCAAAAACAGAAGCTGGTTATCTATCAGATAGTTAAAGACAGAAGCTGGTTATCTATCAGATAGTTGAAGACAGAAGCTGGTTATCTTTCAAATAGTTGAAGACAGACGCTGGTTATCTATCAGATATTCGAAGACAGAAGCTGGTTATCTATCAGATAGTCGAAGACAGAAGCTGGTCATCTATCAGATAGTCGAAGACAGAAGCTGGTTATCTATCAGATAGTCCAAGATAGAAGCTGGTTATCTATCATATTGTCGAAGACAGAAGCTGGTTATCTATCAGATAGTCGAAAACAGAAACTGGTTATCTATCAGATAGTTGAAGATAGAAGCTGGTTATCTATCAGATAGTCGAAGACAGAAGCTGGTTATCTATCAGATAGTCGAAGACAGAAGCTGGTCATCTATCAGATAGTCGAAGACAGAAGCTGGTTATCTATCAGATAGTCCAAGATAGAAGCTGGTTATCTATCATATAGTCGAAGACAGAAGCTGGTTATCTATCAGATAGTCGAAAACAGAAGCTGGTTATCTATCAGATAGTCAAAGACAGAAGCTGGTTATCTATCAGATAGTCGAAAACAAATGCTGGTTATCTATCAGATAGTTGAAGACAGAAGCTGGTTATCTATCAGATAGTCCAAGAGAGAAGCTGGTTATCTATGAGATAGTCCAAGACAGAAGCTGGTTATCTATCAATTAGTCGAAAACAGAAGCTGGTTATCTATCAGATAGTTGAAGACAGAAGCTGGTTATCTATCAGATAGTCGAAGACAGAAGCTGGTTATCTATCAGATAGTTGAAGACAGACGCTGGTTATCTATCAGATAGTCAAAGGCAGAAGCTGGTTATCTATCAGATAGTTGAAGACAGAAGCTGGTTGTCTATCAGATAGTCCTAGATAGAAGCTGGTTATCTATCAGATAGTTGAAGACAGAAGCTGGTTATCTATCAGATAGTCGAAGACAGAAGCTGGTTATCTATCAGATAGTCGAAGACAGAAGCTGGTTATCTATCAGATAGTCAAAGACAGAAGCTGGTTATCTATCAGATAGTCCAAGATAGAAGCTGGTTATCTATCATATAGTCGAAGACAGAAGCTGGTTATCTATCAGATAGTCGAAGACAGAAGCTGGTTATCTATCAGATAGTCAAAGACAGAAGCTGGTTATCTATCAGATAGTCGAAAACAAATGCTGGTTATCTATCAGATAGTTGAAGACAGAAGCTGGTTATCTATCAGATAGTCCAAGAGAGAAGCTGGTTATCTATGAGATAGTCCAAGACAGAAGCTGGTTATCTATCAATTAGTCAAAAACAGAAGCTGGTTATCTATCAGATAGTTGAAGACAGAAGCTGGTTATCTATCAGATAGTCGAAGACAGAAGCTGGTTATCTATCAGATAGTTGAAGACAGAAGCTGGTTATCTATCAAATAGTCAAAGACAGACGCTGGTTATCTATCAGATAGTCAAAGACAGAAGCTGGTTATCTATCAGATAGTTGAAGACAGAAGCTGGTTATCTATCAGATAGTCGAAGACAGAAGCTGGTTATCTATCAGATAGTCGAAGACAGAAGCTGGTTATCTATCAGATAGTCCAAGATAGAAGCTGGTTATTTATCATATAGTCGAAGACAAAAGCTGGTTATCTATCAGATAGTCAAAAACAGAAGCTGGTTATCTATCAGATAGTTGAAGACAGAAGCTGGTTATCTATCAGATAGTCGAAGATAGAAGCTGGTTATCTATCATACAGTCGAAGACAGAAGCTGGTTATCTATCAGATAGTCGAAAACAGAAGCTGGTTATCTTTCAAATAGTCAAAGACAGACGCTGGTTATCTATCAGATAGTTTTAGCCAGAAGCTGGTTATCTTTCAGATAGTCAAAGACAGAAGCTGGTTATCTATCAGATAGTCAAAGACAGAAGCTGGTTATCTATCAGATAGTCCAAGACAGAAGCTGATTATCTATCAGATAGTTGAAGACAGAAGCTGGTTATCTATCAGATAGTAGAAGACAGAAGCTGGTTATCTATCAGATAGTCTAAGACAGAAGCTGGTTATCTATCAGATAGTTGAAGACAGACTATCAGATAGTTGAAGACAGAAGCTGGTTATCTATCAGATAGTCGAAGACAGAAGCTGGTTATCTATCAGATAGTCGAAGAAAGAAGCTGGTTATCTATCAGACAGTCCAAGAGAGAAGCTGGTTATCTATGAGATAGTCCAAGACATAAGCTGGTTATCTATCAAATAGTCGAAAACAGAAGCTGGTTATCTATCAGATAGTTGAAGACAGAAGCTGGTTATCTATCAGATAGTCGAAGACAGAAGCTGGTTATCTATCAGATAGTTGAAGACAGAAGCTGGTTATCTTTCAAATAGTTGAAGACAGACGCTGGTTATCTATCAGATAGTCAAAGACAGAAGCTGGTTATCTATCAGATAGTTGAAGACAGACTATCAGATAGTCGAAGACAGAAGCTGGTTATCTATCAGATAGTCGAAGACAGAAGCTGGTCATCTATCAGATAGTCGAAAACAGAAGCTGGTTATCTATCAGATAGTCCAGGATAGAAGCTGGTTATCTATCATATAGTCGAAGACAGAAGCTGGTTATCTATCAGATAGTCGAAGACAGAAGCTGGTTATCTATCAGATAGTTGAAGATAGAAGCTGGTTATATATCAGATAGTCCAAGAGAGAAGCTGATTATCTATGAGATAGTTGACGACAGAAGCTGGTTATCTATCAGATAGTCAAAGACAGAAGCTGGTTATCTATAAGATAGTCGAAAAAAGAAGCTGGTTATCTATCAGATAGTTGAAGACAGAAGCTGGTTATCTATCAGATAGTCAAAGACAGAAGCTGGTTATCTATCAGATAGTTGAAGACAGAAGCTGGTTATCTATCAGATAGTCGAAGACAGAAGCTGGTTATCTATCAGATAGTCGAAGACAGAAGCTGGTTATCTATCAGATAGTCCAAGATATAAGCTGGTTATCTATCATATAGTCAAAGACAGAAGCTGGTTATCTATCAGATAGTCGAAAACAGAAGCTGGTTATCTATCAGATAGTTGAAGACAGAAGCTGGTTATCTATCAGATAGTTGAAGACAGAAGCTGGTTATCTATCATACAGTCGAAGACAGAAGCTGGTTATCTATCAGATAGTCAAAAACAGAAGCTGGTTATTTATCAAATAGTCGAAGACAGACACTGGTTATCTATAAGATAGTCAAAGAAGCTGGTTACCTATCAGATAGTTTTAGGCAGACTATCAGATAGTTGAAGACAGAAGCTGGTTATCTATCAGATAGTTGAAGACAGACTATCAGATAGTCGAAGACAGAAGCTGGTCATCTATCAGATAGTCGAAGACAGAAGCTGGTTATCTATCAGATAGTCCAAGATAGAAGCTGGTTATTTATGAGATGAGATAGTCCAAGATGGAAGCTGGTTATCTATCAGATAGTTGAAGACAGAAGATGGTTATCTATCAGATAGTAAAAGAAAGAAGCTGGTTATCTATCAGATAGTCGAAGACAGAAGCTGGTTATCTATCAGATAGTCCAAGATAGAAGCTGGTTATCTATGAGATGAGATAGTCCAAGATGGAAGCTGGTTATCTATCAGATAGTCAAAGACAGAAGCTGGTTATCTATCAGATAGTTGAAGACAGACTATCAGATAGTCGAAGACAGAAGCTGGTTATCTATCAGATAGTCGAAGACAGAAGCTGGTTATCTATCAGATAGTCGAAGACAGAAGCTGGTTATCTATCAGATAGTCCAAGATAGAAGTTGGTTATCTATCATATATTCGAAGACAGAAGCTGGTTATCTATCAGATAGTCAAAAACAGAAGCTGGTTATCTATCAGATAGTTGAAGACAGAAGCTGGTTATCTATCAGATAGTCGAAGATAGAAGCTGGTTATCTATCATACAGTCGAAGACAGAAGCTGGTTATCTATCAGATAGTCGAAAACAGAAGCTGGTTATCTATCAGATAGTCAAAGACAGAAGCTGGTTATCTATCAGATAGTTTTAGCCAGACTATCAGATAGTCAAAGACAGAAGCTGGTTATCTATCAGATAGTCCAAGACAGAAGCTGATTATCTATCAGATAGTTGAAGACAGAAGCTGGTTATCTATCAGATAGTTGAAGACAGAAGCTGGTTATCTATCAGATAGTCGAAGAAAGAAGCTGGTTATCTATCAGATAGTTGAAGACAGAAGCTGGTTATCTATCAGATAGTTGAAGACAGAAGCTGGTTATCTATCAGATAGTCGAAGACAAGCTGATTATCTATCAGATAGTCGAAGAAAGAAGCTGGTTATCTATCAGGTAGTCTAAGAGAGAAGCTGGTTATCTATGAGATAGTCCAAGACAGAAGCTGGTTATCTATCAAACAGTCGAAAACAGAAGCTGGTTATCTATCAGATAGCTGAAGACAGAAGCTGGTTATCTATCAGATAGTCGAAGACAGAAGCTGGTTATCTATCAGATAGCTGAAGACAGAAGCTGGTTATCTTTCAAATAGTCGAAGACAGACTCTGGTTATCTATCAGAAAGTCAAAGACAGAAGCTGGTTATCTATCAGATAGTTGAAGACAGACTATCAGATAGTCGAAGACAGAAGCTGGTTATCTATCAGATAGTCGAAGACAGAAGCTGGTTATCTATCAGATAGTCGAAGACAGAAGCTAGTTATCTATCAGATAGTCCAGGATAGAAGCTGGTTATCTATCATATAGTCGAAGACAGAAGCTGGTTATCTATCAGATAGTCAAAAACAGAAGCGGGTTATCTATCAGATAGTTGAAGATAGAAGCTGGTTATATATTAGATAGTCCAAGAGAGAAGCTGGTTATCTATGAGATAGTCCAAGACAGAAGCTGGTTATCTATCAAATAGTCAAAAACAGAAGCTGGTTATCTATCAGATAGTTGAAGACAGAAGCTGGTTATCTATCAGATACTCAAAGACAGAAGCTGGTTATCTATCAGATAGTTGAAGACAGAAGCTGGTTATCTATCAAATCGTCGAAGACAGAAGCTGGTCATCTATCAGATAGTCGAAGACAGAAGCTGGTTATCTATCAGATAGTCCAAGATATAAGCTGGTTATCTATCATATAGTCAAAGACAGAAGCTGGTTATCTATCAGATAGTCGAAAACAGAAGCTGGTTATCTATCAGATAGTTGAAGACAGAAGCTGGTTATCTATCAGATAGTTGAAGACAGAAGCTGGTTATCTATCATACAGTCGAAGACAGAAGCTGGTTATCTATCAGATAGTCGAAGACAGAAGCTGGTTATTTATCAAATAGTCGAAGACAGACACTGGTTATCTATAAGATAGTCAAAGAAGCTGGTTACCTATCAGATAGTTTTAGGCAGACTATCAGATAGTTGAAGACAGAAGCTGGTTATCTATCAGATAGTTGAAGACAGAAGCTGGTTATCTATCAGATAGTCAAAGACAGAAGCTGGTTATCTATCAGATAGTCGAAGACAGAAGCTGGTTATCTATCAGATAGTCCAAGATAGAAGCTGGTTATCTATGAGATGAGATAGTCCAAGATGGAAGCTGGTTATCTATCAGATAGTTGAAGACAGAAGATTGTTATCTATCAGATAGTAAAAGACAGAAGCTGGTTATCTATCAGATAGTTGAAGACAGAAGCTGGTTATCTATCAGATAGTCCAAGATAGAAGTTGGTTATCTATCATATATTCGAAGACAGAAGCTGGTTATCTATCAGATAGTCAAAAACAGAAGCTGGTTATCTATCAGATAGTTGAAGACAGAAGCTGGTTATCTATCAGATAGTCGAAGATAGAAGCTGGTTATCTATCATACAGTCGAAGACAGAAGCTGGTTATCTATCAGATAGTTGAAGACAGAAGCTGGTTATCTATCAGATAGTTGAAGACAGAAGCTGGTTATCTATCATACAGTCGAAGACAGAAGCTGGTTATCTATCAGATAGTCAAAAACAGAAGCTGGTTATTTATCAAATAGTCGAAGACAGACACTGGTTATCTATAAGATAGTCAAAGAAGCTGGTTACCTATCAGATAGTTTTAGGCAGACTATCAGATAGTTGAAGACAGAAGCTGGTTATCTATCAGATAGTTGAAGACAGACTATCAGATAGTCGAAGACAGAAGCTGGTCATCTATCAGATAGTCGAAGACAGAAGCTGGTTATCTATCAGATAGTCCAAGATAGAAGCTGGTTATCTATGAGATGAGATAGTCCAAGATGGAAGCTGGTTATCTATCAGATAGTTGAAGACAGACTATCAGATAGTCGAAGACAGAAGCTGGTCATCTATCAGATAGTTGAAGACAGAAGCTGGTTATCTATCAGATAGTCGAAGACAGAAGCTGGTTATCTATCAGATAGTTGAAGACAGAAGCTGGTTATCTATCAGATAGTTGAAGACAGAAGCTGGTTATCTATCAGATAGTAAAAGACAGAAGCTGGTTATCTATCAGATAGTTGAAGACAGAAGCTGGTTATCTATCAGATAGTCAAAGATAGAAGCTGGTTATCTATTAGACAGTCGAAGACGGAAGCTGGTTATCTATCAGATAGTCGAAGACAGAAGGTGTGTATGAATATATTTTTCTAATATTTTTGATGGGGAGGTTAAAATGGACTATAGTTTGAAACATCTGTATTAATTCTGCAGTTCTGCAGTGGAGTACTGAAGGATTTTTTTCTATAGCAAGGGGACTTTATTTTCAGATACAGACTGATTTATCAGAACTGTGACTGTATATACAATAGTCTCAGCTGCTATTTTTAAGAAATTCACAAAGAAATTTGCTGAGGCCAGTTGAGATAAGCTTTAACTTTTTGATGCAATGTTTGATGCATTTGTTGGAAGTGGTTGAAAGGAAAATGTTGAAGGAGGTTATTTGGTTGAGTAGGGACATCAACAGCTTGATTAGTCACCTGGTTGGTAAATGATGGTGCTGTCCATAGTAAGTGAGTATTGAACATTTTGCCAAAGGTATTATTTTGTTTCTGTGTTCGGTTTTGGCTGTGTGGCTCATCCTAGATTAACAGTTTATTGATTAAGGCCTAGAACAGTTTTGAATTATTAGTATGTATGTTTTGACTGACTGAGTAATAGGTTTTCTTATTTTTGGTGATCAGTAGTTTTGCTAGGTTTTTTAGTTGTCTCTATGTTAGGAAAGTATGAGGTATTTTATGTTTTGTCCTGACCTCCTTGGCTTTTCTATTCATTTCATGAGTTGTTTAGTTGCTATGGGTAGCCAGGGGACAGGTTTGGCTTTGACTCCTTTTGTTCTGAGAGGGGTTAGTATGTTTAGAACACCTAGGAATATTTAATTGAACTCTTGATGCATCATCATTTATAAGGAGTGTCTTTAGTGACTCCCATTTAAGCATATGTAGTGCATTAGTAAATGTGTTTTCATGAAAAGTTGTGAGTTTTCTTCTCAGGCTGTAATGATGGATTTTGGGTCTTTCATTTTCATGCCTGAGGGTATAGACTGGGAAGTGATGACTTCAGCTGTCTAACAGACGTCCACTGAATGATTTTTTTTTCTGGAAAGGATGTTGGGATCCAATTGGTTTCGCTTGTCTGGTTGTGGCATTGTTATTTTTAATTAGTGCAGTTATACATTGCGTAAACTTGTATAGATGTATATTTTGGGTGGATTTTCAGCTTATATGGTTTACCAATATATATATATTAGCATTACCCAGTATTAGGGTTTCATGATGGATTTTTGAGAAGGACCATCAGAGGAACTCTTCCAGTGTCTGGGAATATATGTATACACATGATCAACATCTGCTCGGTCTCTGTCATTTGGTTGACAGAAACAGATGTTCAAAATGTGCATATGATCAACAATTCCTGGGTAGAGGAATATTCCCTTTCCCAAGACATTGTGCAGTTGTGGAGTTAGTATATAAAATTAGCAGGGGTATGGGGGTGCAGGCAATGCTTGCTTCCTAGCAAAAACACTTGTTTGTTTTCCTGCTCTGAAGGTTAATAACTGAGGCAGGCACAGAAGCTGTTGATGTTTTGTATGTCAGTGTTTTGACGTTGATATTTTGGTTGGCAATTATATATATATATATATATATATATATATATATATATATATATATATATATGGTTTACCTTTACATGTTCGAAGGTCAAATCTTCGAACCCACTGTCGCGAACTGTAAACCGTGAAATTCCAAAATCGTGAAAACCAAAGTGCCGAATTACAAAATGTCGCCCTTTTTTGACTCATGGTAGCACTTGTTTCTGTGGTGGTGCATTTGGAAATGTCGAAATTCAATTATTTTATGACATTTCAGGAATTCAGCATTATGGAATTCACATATCTGGTTTCGAGGATGTGCCTGTATGACCATTTGACTTTCAAACACACACATATATATATCTATATATATATATATATATATATATATATATATATATATATATATATATATATATATATATACACATATAGCCGTGATTGTGATCATCCTGTGAGTGTTTAGTTTTAATGTGGTTAGTATGCTTTCTGAGTTAGAAAAGGTTATCAGGGTGTGGGGGTAAAGGGAGATTTGGTAAAAAATATTAAAACCAGCAGCTTTTTGTTGTCTTTGTCTTATCTGATAATCTTATAGCAAGTTCTTCATATTTTGTTTCCTGGCAGAGTCACATTTCTGTGGCAGCTGAGATGACTTGAATATATATTAACATCCATGCATGCACTTCAGGAAGTTTGTTGTAAATATTTCATAAGTTGGTGTATTATAGGTGAAGGACAGATTGGAAGTGTGAGTGAAGTCGTATAGATAAAGGAGCTGATGAGTATATGATGCCTTGCATTTGAATATGTTGAGTTGGACCTGGGTTTGGATAGATGTCACCTCCAAGATTTATGGTTATGGAGATGGGATGACACAGGCAGAGGCCTTTTTTTTCTTAATGTTACGTTTAATACCCAGTTTGTGAATGAATGACTGTTGCTTTGTATATCAGCATGCTGATCTAGATTAGGTATGGTTGCGAGATAAGGTTTAGAGGTAGTTTGCTCAAAGGACACTAATATAAAAGCTTTGGCAGAATTGTGAGGGTAATGGATGTTGTTAGGATGTTAAGTCTGCAAGAAGGAGAAGCAGAGTGTTAGTAGGAGGAACTGTTTGAAAAACATTGTACTACAATGTGCAAAATCTACAGAAAAACATGTTCTACAATGTGCAAAACCTACGGAAAACATGTTGTTCTACAATGTGCAAAACCTACGGAAAAACATGTTGTTCTACAATGTGCAAAACCTACAGAAAAACATGTTGTTCTACAATGTACAAAACCTATGGAATAGATAGTAGGAGGAACTGTATGAAAAACATTGTACTACAATGTGCAAAACCTACGGAAAAACATGTTGTTCTACAATGTGCAAAACCTACGGAAAAACATGTTGTTCTACAATGTACAAAACCTATGGAATAGATAGTAGGAGGAACTGTATGAAAAACGTTGTACTACAATGTGCAAAACCTATGGAAAAACATGCTATTCTACAATGTGCAAAACCTATGGAAAAACATGTTGTTCTACAATGTGCAAAACCTACGGAAAAACATGTTGTTCTACAATGTACAAAACTACAGAATAGATAGTAGGAGGAACTGTATGAAAAACATTGTACTACAATGTGCAAAACCTATGGAAAAACATGCTGTTCTACAATGTGCAAAACCTATGGAAAAACATGTTGTTCTACAATGTACAAAACCTATGGAATAGATAGTAGGAGGAACTGTAGGAAAAACGTTGTTCTACAATGTACAAAACCTACGGAATAGATAGTAGGAGGAACTGTATGAAAAACGTTGTGCTACAATGCGCAAAACCTACAGAAAAACATGTTGTTCTGCAATGTGCAAAACCTACGGAAAAACATGTTGTTCTACAATGTACAAAACCTACGGAATAGATTGTAGGAGGAACTGTATGAAAAACGTTGTACTACAATGTGCAAAACCTAAGGAAAAACATGTTGTTCTACAATGTGCAAAACCTACGGAAAAACATGTTGTTCTACAATGTACAAAACCTATGGAAAAACATGTTGTTCTACAATGTGCAAAACCTATGGAAAAACATGTTGTTCTACAATGTACAAAACCTATGGAATAGATAGTAGGAGGAACTGTAGGAAAAATGTTGTACTACAATGTGCAAAACCTATGGAAAAACATGTTGTTCTACAATGTGCAAAACCTACGGAAAAACATGTTGTTCTACAATGTGCAAAACCTATGGAAAAACATGTTGTTCTACAATGTACAAAACCTATGGAATAGATAGTAGGAGGAACTGTAGGAAAAACGTTGTACTACAATGTGCAAAACCTACGGAAAAACATGTTGTTCTACAATGTGCAAAACCTATGGAAAAACATGTTGTTCTACAATGTGCTAAACCTATGGAAAAATATGTTGTTCTACAATGTACAAAACCTATGGAATAGATAGTAGAAGGAACTGTAGGAAAGATGTTGTTCTACAATGTACAAAACCTACGGAATAGATAGTAGGAGGAACTGTTTGAAAAACGTTGTTCTACAATGTGCAAAACCTATGGAAAAACATGTTGTTCTACAATGTGCAAAATCTATGGAAAAACATGTTGTTCTACAATGTGCAAAACCTACGGAAAAACATGTTGTTCTACAATGTGCAAAACCTACGGAAAAACATGTTGTTCTACAATGTACAAAACCTATGGAATAGATAGTAGGAGGAACTGTAGGAAAAATGTTGTTCTACAATGTACAAAACCTACGGAATAGATAGTAGGAGAAACTGTAGGAAAAACGTTGCTATACAATGTGCAAAACCTACGTAAAAACACGTTGTTCTACAATGTGCAAAACCTATGGAAAAACATGTTGTTCTATAATGTGTAAAACCTATGGAAAAACATGTTGTTCTACAATGTACAAAACCTACGGAAAAACATGTTGTTCTACAATGTGCAAAACCTACGGAAAAACATGTTGTTCTACAATGTGCAAAACCTATGGAAAAACATGTTGTTCTACAATATGCAAAACCTATGGAAAAACATGTTGTTCTACAATGGACAAAACCTATGGAATAGATAGTAGGAGGAACTGTAGGAAAAACATTGTTCTACAATGTACAAAACCTACGGAATAGATAGCAGGAGGAACTGTATGAAAAATGTTGTTCTACAATGTGCAAAACCTACGGAAAAACATTTTGTTCTATAATGTGTAAAACCTATGGAAATACATGTTGTTCTACAATGTACAAAACCTACAGAAAAACATGTTGTTCTACAATGTACAAAACCTACAGAAGAACATGTGCTTCTACAATGGACAAAACCTATGGAATAGATAGTAGGAGGAACTGTAGGAAAAATGTTGTTCTACAATGTACAAAACCTACGGAATAGATAGTAGGAGGAACTGTAGGAAAAATGTTGTTCTACAATGTACAAAACCTATGGAAAAACATGTTGTTCTACAATGTACAAAACCTATGGAACAGAAGGAGAGCGGCTCAGGGTGTAGCTAAAATTGGAAGTAGGGAGAGTTTAAGTAGGGAAAGTAGAAGCTGGCATTTAGATTACAAGATTATGTTGCATCTGTAAGCTTATGGGTAATTTTGAGATGTGGGGGTGTTTAACAGTATTGGCATGAGGAATATTGATATAAATAAAGAGAAGCGTATATAGCGAAGGATCTGTTAAAACTGTAGAATAGGTATGGATAAGGAAGAATAGTAAAGCAAAAATTACTAATGGCATATCATTCTCACACTGAAAAGTCAATAAACTTTGTTAAACTCAACACTTTGAAGATGCATTTGTGCACTAGGTACCACTAAAAACTTCTTCACATCCATTCTGTATTTTAACCTTTTCATTCTATAGATTAGCCTGTCACAGCCTTGTGCATATAGCATCTCCCTGTTTTTTGTAAAATTGTAGCAGGTAAATTACTTTCATGCATGTTAATTCCAAAGTCCATACTCATTCTAGATCTTACTCCTGTTTGGCGTAATATTATAGCAGGTAAATTACTTTCATGCACATTAATTCCAAAGTCTAGCGCTTTCCACTTTCTTTACTTGTGGAAGACTTGTTTTACTAAAATGTTTGCTTTCAACAGATCTGCATCATTTACGTCTGTACCTAACAATGAGTAAGAAGATGGCAGTTTGGCTTTGAGTTACCCACACATTGCATAGACTGAAGGGGTGAATGTACATACTCCAATATAAAACATAACGATTTGAATTTTCAGAACTGTCACTTTTTCTTGTGAGAGTCTTAAGTTCCTTGGCAATATTCCCCATTTGCCCATTGTTCTTTGTATTTCTTGGACTTGATGTTGCATGTTTAAACTCCCATTGTTTATCAAAATTATAAAATTCTTGTTTCACAGATTGAGGACCATTATCAGATATTACTTTATTTGCTATACCATATCTAGCAAAAATATATTTAAATGTTGCAATGACACCATGATAGTTTCACGTCATTGTATTACGTCTGGATGTTTTCAATTAGTCAGCATCATTATAATGGAACCAACTTACTCCGACTTTCATACAGAGAAAATCTGGTATGTCTTGGAAAAATACTTCATCATTCCAGTTCTGAAAATTATTAGAGAGTTTATACCTTTTAATCAGTTGCTCAGTCTGATCAGATCACCACTGAGCAGTCTTTACACTTAGTTATACTCAGACATGACTAGTGAATATTTGTAGCACTGCATTATGAGTTGTGTAAGAACAGCAGTCTTGTGCTCTTTGACCTTTAAGCATTATACAAATGAAAGCTCATTGCAATACTGGAAATACCTTCTAATAGCTGAATGTACTGCCTTAATATTATCTAGTTCACCATCAAGGGCTATTTCACATAAAATGCATTTTGTTATAACCTGTGAACAGATTATTAGTTCTTCAGGTTGTAAAATAACGGACTACTTATTCTTTCTGTAAAAAATGTTACTTATACTCTTGCAAGTAAGCGCAGCTAAGTGTATCCCCTATATGCATCAGTTTACCTAGTTTGCATTGAACTCATAGGCCACATTTCTACAAGCTCAATGCCATTTATTTATTTATTTTACATTTGTTGACCAGGCTAGTCTAACTGGGTATATATCCATTTTCAGTAGAGGCCCAGGGAGATAAGCTCCGAGGAAACAAACAAAATCACATATACAAAAATGAATGTATACAATGAACATTGCAGGTGCAGCGCAGAGAATAATCAAAGAGGTCAAATTCCATCTTCCAAATTCAATTCCATCTTGTGAAATACTACTAAGCCAAGCTGCATATATACTAATCATATTAAATCTTGGGAAAGAGAGACAATAGGATTGCTGGACACAGAACTGTATGTGTTAGAAACAATTTTTAGTAGTTTTATATTGGGTATATTCTTCGTATATTAGTCAATGGAAACATATACATAAACAGAGATTGATAATTGTATAAACGAGAGAGCTACATTTGGTATGCAATGACTTCCCCACCTCTGGAAGACACTTCTACTGCGAACTAAGCAGAGTGATACATCATATTCCTTCATACAGGAATTAAATGATTGGATGGGTATTCAAAACTTCACCCCTAGCTTGACTTGCTTAGCCCTCCTTGAAAAAGAAGGCAGGGTTTAAAAATAGGTACTGGCAAGCGTGAATGGCTACTGGGATCAGTTGCCTTGTATTTCTTATCATTCTGTGAACAAATAATTTCTTAGAAACAGTTAATAGTTTCTTTCGGCTATTAAATTTTTATTTTAATGGAATTTTAAGAAAATCAATTGCAATTATATGAAGGCTGATTATAAAACATAAATTATATTTTTAAAATCCTTATTGTAACAAAATGTGGATTTTTTAGAGTTCCCTATAGTACGCGCGCACACACACACACACACACACACACACACACACACACACACACACACACACACACACACACACACACACACACACACACAGATATATCCATATATGAAGCCAAGACATTATCAATATAAAATCTATTAAAGAAGACAATCCCCTGGATTCACTATACACTTGACGGTGTGCAGGATCAGTGCTGGAGCTCTAGCAGGTAATATGTCTGCCATGCTATCCAGGAACAGCCTGCAGGGACATGCACGAGAGCCCCTCACCCTGTGTAGAAATGTAGAAATAGGTGTGCCCCCCCCAATCCTACATAGTAATGTAATAAAAGTCAGGTGTGCCCTCCCAATCCTGTGTAGAAATGTAGAAATAGCCAGGTGTGCCCCCCCATCCTACGTAGAAATGTAGTAACAGTCAGGTGTGTACCCCCCACTCCTGTGTAGAAATGTAGAAACAGTTAGATGTGCCCCCCCGCTATGCAGAAATGTAGTAACAGTCAATGCCAAATGATCGATGGATACCCTGCAGAGACAGCATGCTACCTGTCGGTGTACAACACAAAGGTCAGCAATGCAGCACAAACTACCTGGACTCAATCCACACATGCAATACAGACGGCCATACTGGGCATGCTCACACACTTAAAATACATGAAGGACATGTCTGCAAACACCAGTGGATTAGACATATCTGGCAGTCACAGTTGTTAGTGCAGACACTCGTCAGTATGCACCACTCATGCCTTGCACACACAGTGGATAGGAATACAGACATATATATAAGGACAGCACACTATAATAAGCCAAATGTAGACGTACATAGATGTGTGGAAGAGGGTGACTGTGACAAGGAGCCATCCAGGCCTGTCCCACCCAGCACACAGCCAAAGGGCCCCAGACACATGAGGTGCAGATGTCACTCACTGCAGATACTAGCCACCAGTATCTGTCAGCATTACAGACTATGTGGTGCACGTGCCAGCTGTGCAACATGACTGTACAAGGAAGTAGTCATCTAGCAGCTGTACACATGTACCTGTGAAATACGACCCAGTGTGCACCCGCATGTGGTGTGTCAACCCCTAGTTGAATGGGTTATGGCCCATGCACACACACTGCCCTCCCCATAGCCCTACTGTGACAGGCCTGCTGAGGTCATCCACTGTGAATTACACCTTTGGTAGAGGTGCAGCCCAGTAACCTCTGTGGCGCATCCCATAACTGCTGTAGTGTGGTAAATTAGTCTGGTCAGAGTTCTAATCCCAGACTTGGCAACTGTATATCAATGCTTTTTAGGGTAGTCACACTCCCTACAATCCAAATGCTCAACTTTGGCAAGACTGCTGATGTCATTCACCTAGAAAGACACATCTGGGAGGTTGGAGTCCAGTAATCTCCATAGCGTGTCCTGTAACTGTGTACTGCTGTAGTGTGATAATGTAGTTAGGTAGGTGCTCTAATCCCAGACATGGCAAGTGTGTGTGTGTTTGTCTGACTGTCTCTGTCTGTGTAGACAGCAATGCTTTTTAGGATATTCACACTCCCTACAATTCATATGCTCAACATTGGCAAGATTGTTGATGTTATCCACCTAGAAATACACCTCTGGGAAGGTTACAGCCCAGTAATCTCTGTAGTGCGTGCCATAACTGCGTCTTGCTGAAGTGTGATCTAGAACTGTGATAGGGTTCTGTCCCCACCCATGGCAGTTCTGAATGTTTTGTGTGTGTTTCAATGTCTGTGTATGGAGCAATGCATTATTGGCTAGTCACACTCAGTACATTTCAAATGTCCTACTTTGGCAATCCTGCTGATGTCATTCATTGTGAAATACACCTTTGGAGAAGGAGTTTTCCAGTAATCCCTGTGGTGCATCCTATAACAGCCCCATGCTGTAGTTTCATATAGACCTCTGTTAGGGGGTTCTATACCCACATATGTCAGTTGTGGATGTTTTGTTGTGTCACTGTCTGTGTAGGGAGCAATGCATTTTAGACTCACTCTCACTACAATTCGAATGTCCTACTTTCGCAATCCTGCTGATGTCATCCAATGTGATATACACCTTTGGGGAAGAAGCTCTCCAGTCATCCCCATGGTGTGTCCTGAAGCAGCCCTATGCTGTAGTGTAATATAGACCTCTGTCAGGGGTTCTATACCCACACATGTTGATTGTGGATGTTTTGTGTGTGTGTCACTGTCTGTGTAGGGAGCAATGCATTTTAGGCTAGTCACACTCACTACAATTTGAATGTCCTACTTTGGAAATCCTGTGATGTCATCCAATGTGATATACACCTTTGGGGAAAGAGTATTCCAGTAATCTCTGTGGTGTGCACTATAACTGTGTAGTACTGTAGTGTAATAAACTTGTTAGGTAGGGGTTCTACTCCCAGATGTGACAGGTGTGAGTGTGTTTGTAACTCGTACCCTGTGAGGAGGTGGGAGTGTGTGACAACTGGGCCCAATGTGGAGTGGGTTTTGCATATTTCTTATATGGTGGCCCTACTATATATCACAATGTCCACCATACAGGGATAACAGATGTGAAATAGCTGAGAGGCTGGGGTGCAAAGCC
Organism: Protopterus annectens; assembly: GCF_019279795.1. Classification (NCBI taxonomy): domain Eukaryota; kingdom Metazoa; phylum Chordata; order Ceratodontiformes; family Protopteridae; genus Protopterus; species Protopterus annectens. The sequence goes on along the minus strand of NC_056749.1, from coordinate 109,112,510 downwards.
ACACCCATACATATGACATCAAGGCCAGGCAATCACAGTTAGCAACCCAAAGCACACTCTTGACCATGTCTCATACACACACACATGCCTAGGCAACAGCGGATATGTGGGTAGTACACTGCATATTGGCCACTGATAGTAACTATGGAGTGATAGCAGTGGGCTACACAGGGCATGGCACCCTGTCCATCTGTCCAATATGCATGTACATGATGACAGTGCACCTTCCCCATGTTCCCTAATAGACACCTGCAACACCTGTGGTCCCATCACATGTAAACCACAAAGGACATACCATGCCTGACATCATGCCCTGTATGGACAGATGCCACTGACACCAGGGAATGCTGTTAGCATGCCATTAATGTAGGTGCAGGGTAAACCTGCTGCCCATTACCAGTTCCCACCACAGGTGGGCAAGACTGGCACATCTGCTGATAATTTGTGTTCACAACATGGGCCAGACACCCCAGGTACATTTCCACATGTCACTGTACATGCATATGGGAGGTGTGCACATCCCAGACATCGTCCATGTCATGGACTAAGGAACACATACATGGGAATTGATGCACAGCATTGGCCACACACAATAGTCACCCAGGTGACTGGATGGGGGCTACAATACCCACCTGTGTGGGCAAATGCAGACACTACAGCCCTGAGCCACAATGTAGACCATTGTCATTGTCCTGATGCCAAGGTATACCCATCACCTAGCCTTGTATAGCCATCTGGCACAGTCGGTCACCACACACCTGTGCAGACATGCAACCATGCATGCCAGTACTAGCACCCTGTGTGTTTGTATGATGTGTATGGTCACACCCACACTCACTACAACCCCCATTGGCATACTGAGGCATGCTGTCTGATGTCAGACACCTCCCCATACCCTTTGCCCATATAGCCTCCGTATGACTCGTGTGGTGCATGTGATATCTGCACAGTGATGTGTTGTGGCAATCCCATTACTGATGAGATGTAATCCTGGCCCTGCCAAGTGTGTCAATGTGTGTGCAGCCCTGTGAGAGTTTGACTATGTCAACACTGGCACCTGTTCATGCAGACAGGCACATGTACGTCACCTACCTTACAGCTACCATGTCCCATATATTCTGAGGGCCCCTTGAGAGGTAACCCATGTGGCGCATCCAATAACTGCATAGAACTGTGATAGCACTACATAGTTGACAGGGGTTTGATACCCTGTGCTGGTAGGTGTGTTGACACAAACATGCTTATGTTTTTCTCTCCCACCCCTCCCTGACTTGTCTTTGCCTCTGTCTGCCTCTCTCACACCCTCTCTTGTGGATGTGGAGACCTACACCTGCTTTGCTTAGGCAGCAGTATGTGTATTTTAAGGGATGCTCATGATCAGCTGATGGCCTCTGCATGAATTGCATCCCTCCCCTAGCTTATTGCATGTGGAACAGCTGTGGTAACAGTCCCATAGCCAATTGTATGGGAACACACTCCAATATCTAGGAACATCATGTTTGTGTTGGCCCTTTTCATTCATTCTGAGCAGGAACTAGCTCTGTTGTTTGGCAAACAGTATCTCAGATGGATTGGGGATTCACCTCTAACAACATACACTGTGGAAACAGGGCAACACACAGGAGGGGGATGTGCCTGACCTGACTACAGACTATAAGTGCTGCTATACTGCATTTGGTGTAATGTTGGTTTAACAGTGTATGTGTGGCTATGGCTGTCCTACATGTCTCAATATCTGCCATATTCTGTCTGTTAGTTCTATGTTTATGTGCCTTTGGTTTCATGTGTTACCCACTGAGCATCTATCTGTGGACTGCAAAAGGTAGTGTGAGGACTGCAGTCTGTAGATGGTGAAAGCTGTGACAGTTACTGACTTCATATCCCTCATAGGACATATGTTGCAACAAACCCTGTTACAACAGTAAATGTATGAGGTTATCACAGCAACATGTCAATATTGGCCCTGTGTATGTGCTTCCAGCCAGAACTCTGTCATCCTTTGTACATATGTCATGCATGGAGAGGTGCATATGTGCTATACACCATAATTAGTGTCATCGTATCTGATAACCAGCCAGTGAAATATCAGACTGCTGCATATGTTATGTACAGTAGGGGTTATATGTGATGACATAACCTAGACATACTGTGGTTGTCTGTAAAGTACTGAGGTCTGTGTACTTATGGTGAATGTCGACAGTGTGTGTATTGTTAATATGTACCTTAGCCTGTATACAGACTGTGGTAGTTGTCATCGTCCTAGGTCTCGTCCTATCTGATGTTACATGCTGCTCCACTGTATGTTACCATATTGACTTACATGCTTGTAGTGCCATACACACACATGTCCCATACCACAGTCAGCCATCAGACCAAACTGTGTAGCAGCCGAGTATAGGTAGGGTTACTGTGTGAGTGGCACATATGAGGATGGTGTTGAACAGATAGTGCATATACTGTAATATTATGCTAGCTTGCCATATGTGGCTATGGCTGTGTTCTCATGGGTTGTGGCTTTGCACTTTCACACAGGTGTATTTTACCCTGTGCTGTGACATGCTTGTACAGCCTGCTATATATGCAGGTACTTGTGCATTCCCCCATAGGAGATGTAGGCCAGTGTTGAGCCAGTCTGCCTGTAGCCTGCACAGTGCATTGTTACATGCCTAGCAGCTTAGTGCACTTACCCAGTGAGATATCATGTGCAGATACTTGCCAGATGTACTGCTGACACGCCTCCCTTAAATGTCATATATGTCAGATAGAGCAGTGGGATGCTGTACATATGTATGTCAATATCTAATGGGTAGTATGTGGCCATGGCACCCCTGTACCAGCAGTTATTATGTGTCAGGCCAGACAGGGGTGTGAATGCATAACTTATGGTGGCATATGTATACCAATTATGTGTTATACCCATCTACATGGCTGTTAACATCCATATTGTCAGGCACGGTATACATGTTTTGCACTAAGGGGTTTTGTGTATACCTCTGGACTGTACAGTGTGTTACAAAGTCCACACATATTGGCCAATATCTCTGCTGCAGTCGACAGGGGCAGTATGTGCTAGCAGCGGTACATTACTATGATGTCCTTAAGATGTCTGTCAGTAGCCAATGGCACACATGTGGAAAGCAGATGTGACCTCCCACACACACCATGTCTGTGAAGACAATCCCAATTACAGTAGCAATAGTATATAGAACTGTAATAGTACACAAATAAAGGTTTTCCATTCCTGTAAACCTGTGTGTGGTGTTTTTTCCTATGAGCTCTCTGTGAGTATATGTTGCAATCAATGATTGTCATTTGTATGGGTGGCCCATATAGTGTCCAGTTGTTCAGGTGTGAACTGTAGGCATAGTGGCTGCTCCATATCTTGTGCACCTTCTACACATGTATTTTATTGTACATATCTGTGTGTGTGTATGTGCAGTCCCATGTATATCTGTATATATGTAAATATATATATATATGTATATATATATATATATATATATATATATATATATATACATATGTATATCTGTATCTGCATATATGTGTCTGTGTATATGTATCCTGGGAATGTTGATAGCTTCCACGTTTTACATTTCCTATGGGAGCCTGACTGTACTGCATGATATGTTACCAATACCAGCCTGACATCATACAGGTGGGATGTAGTACTGTTAACATCTTGTGCCCATATCATGTCAGGACCTGGTTATAGGATCTGCAACACTTGATAGTGTATTGCAGGGCAGACATGTTTGGCTGGTGGGGGGTATGCCTATTTGTACAAGATGCATATTTATTTGTGGCCTCTCAGCCCCATTACCGGTGCATGTGGACATATTTGTTTTTGTTAAAGTACCATTGCTATCTACAGATGTATGGCCACGTATACCTATATATATATATATATATATATATATATATATATATATATATATATATCAGCTTACATATGTATGACTATGTCCGTATATACCTACATAGCTATATATATGTGTACATATATGTACCTTGCTGTGTATATGTAGACATATAGGTGTAGACATATATATGTGTCGATGTAGGCATTTGCATGTATATATGTTTATATATATATATATATATATATATATATGCAAATATTTCTAAATATATATATATATATATATATATATATATATATATATATACATATATAGATCTGTTGTATCTGTTTAGATATTAATATATTTACACACACACATACATCTAGATGTTGGTATACATTCTCTGTACTGTTGCATGACTGGCTGGATGATATGTTTCTGAAAACAGCAGCTGTATGTATGTCTGTTATGGCTTATTGGTAAATCACTTTGTCTGTGTTGTGCCAGGTCCTGGGTTCAAGCCTTGCAGAGGCTGTTTATTTTGTTGCTGGGCAGAACACGGGCCGTTGGATAGAGAGTGATTAAGGCACTTTAAAGCAGTTGTAAGTGGGTTTGCATGGGTTTACGCGGAGGTAAACACTGCTAACTTCCGGTTACAGGTTCTTACACTCAGTTAACTTCTAAATTGCTTAACCTGTGTAGGCAGTGCTTACCCCTGTGCAAACAGGCTTAAACCCGCTGACTGCTGCTTAAAAGTGCTTACTCCTGCTTACCCCCGCAATAATTTATTTGAAAGAAAAGAAAAAGGGGTTGATAGGAAAGTGGTGAATAAAGGGGCAGAAAGAGGGAAAGACAGTAGGGAAAATAGCCAGGGATGTGCAGGAAGGGTGTAGGGAAGGTTCATAGCTGTCCATTTCTTCTACAGCAACAGCTGTGCATATACACTGCATTCGGAGGTACATTTGGACACTCAAACCCCTGGGTGGGGGTGAGGACAACAATAATTCATTGTGGTGCCAATTAGACTGAATTACTTGTGTCCAGTAGACATGTGTGTGAAGTGGACAGCTATGTATGGGGTGAGATGTTTATGTGGGAACAGATTGCCCTTTTTTTTACAGGTGAGACTGGGATGTTGGGGAGGGGTAGTAGGTATATTTGGGGAGGTAGGTTGGGTAGGTTAACAGACAAGACAAACAAGATGCATACAGGGGCAGTATATGACACATGTGGGGGGTAAACACCTTGGACGGGGAGGGGTGTTTGGAAGTCACAAGCCCATAAGCCTCTAATGGAAACAGTGGGACTGAGGACCCCACCCATGGGCAGTCACCACTGCACCTTCATGGCCCCAAAGGTGGCTGTGCTGGGGGCTGGGTAGGAGGGGCAAGCTCACCCTCTAATTGCACTATGTGGCCCTCAAGCTTACTCAGTGCTGGGGCATCAGCCATCTGCCTTGCTTCTTGGATCCACTGGTCCAAGAGATCACCCCTCTGCCGCTTCAGGTCAGCATGGTGATGCCTGACCTGCACACCAGTTCAGGGGATACCAGTGGCACTGGTGAGGTCAAGGACAAGACTGTCCCAGGCCTCCACTTTATACTGAGAGCCCTGGTACTGGCCCTGCAGTAGTCTGTCCTCATGGTGTTTTACCAGGAGCCATACCATGAATCTGGACTCCTGGGTGCACCAGCACTGCGCTCTAAATGGAGTGCCTTCCCCAACTCCAGCCATTCTGCCTACAGTAGGTTCATAGGTTCATAGGTAAGTACTAGGCTATCGGCTCAAGGGCCTATGTACGCCTAGCCAACAAGGTTCCCTGACTTACGCCACCCAAGAAAGTTATTTTCCTGTGCCACTGTCGAGCAGAGACACAGAAGTAATCCCCAGGGTGTATTTCTTATTTCCCATCCACTCATCAAGATTTTTCTTGAAGAGTGCTAGTGAAGAAGTAGGGGGCTGCAAACAGGTATGGGAATTATTGGCTCCTGTGGGGTTTAAATACACCCGATTTCCCGCACTTTCCTGTGATTGGACGGTCTTGAAAGGGCTAAGCTATGGGCACACCTGCTTACCTAATGTTGACATTGCTTAAAGGGGCATGCCACTGGGCAGATTGAGTTAGCCAGCCTACACATTGCTTACACCACGTAGGCTGACCTGTGCAATGCTTAGAATTGCTTAATATCCAATTATTATTACATTTTTCATTTGACATTGATTTATCATTTGTTACATGTTATATCTGTGTCTGGTATCTGTGATTCATGTGTACCTACACTGTATGGGTCCTGGGGACTGCAACACTTTATTACACTAACGCCTCACATCTGGCCTTACTGCAATACTCCAATTCACATATATATGTTATGTATCTAAAACCATTGGTGTAAACAAAGTCACATGTTCAGTCTATTGTTATTACCAGGGAATCATTCATCCCATGTGGGACTACAAATAATTTGGGCTACATTCTTTGCAGTAACCCCATGTCTATAAAGGTAAGCATGGCTGTGTTCATATGTGCATGGACTACAGCATGTGGATGGCCCACGATACTTGGGTCGGGACAACGTACAAGATGAGTCCCAGGGGGAAGAGGAGTGGAGGGTGGACAAAGTGTGGTGGTGTGATAGCTATGAGCCAGTAACCAGAGAAGGGATGGTGGCTGCATGTGTGCAGTGGGGGGGGGAGGGGGTTTGGAACTGTGAGTAATGAAATTATGGGTCGAGGAGAGGCTGGGTTGGATGGGCCTGTACTGGGTGGACCACCAAGTGGGTGGGGGAGAGGGGACTGAAATATATGACAATAACAGATAAATGATAATATAAACCATTATTTATATGGAGCAAACAAAATACATTAAACGTTGTACTGTATTGCAGGGCAGATATGTTTGGCTGTGGGGAGGGTTGCCAATTACTACCAGAAGTATGTTGTTTGGGGCCTCCCAACCCCATTAACGGTGCATGTGGACATATATGTTTCTGTTAATCTACCATTGCTATCTATGGATGTATGCCCATATATACCTATATAGGTATATATATATTTGCTTACATATTTCTAACTATGTCCGTATATACTTACAGAGATATATATCTGCGTACATATATGTTGCCTGCTGTGTATATGTGGACATATAGGTGTTGTTATATATATGTGTAGATGTCAGCATTTGCATGTATATATGTTCATATATAGCTATATCTATGTATATATTTCTGCATATTTATATATATATATATATATATATATATATATATATATATATATATATATATATATACATATATAGATATGTAGTATCTGTTTAGATATGAATATAATTACACACACACATACATCTAGTTGTTGGTATACATTCTCTGTACTGTTGTATGACTGAGCTGGATGTTATATTACTGACAACATCAGATTTATGTATATCTGTTATGGCTTAGTGTGGCTTAGTGGTAAATCACTTTGTGCATGGTCCTGGGTTCGAGCCTTGCAGACGCTGTTTATTTTGTTGCTGGGCAGAACACAGGCCATTGGGTACAGACTGATTAAGGCACTTTAAAGCAGTGCATCTTCATTAGACAATAATTTAGTTATCAGGAGGGGAACCTGTATTGCCGTGTGTATACCAGGGTCATGTGTTTCCCTTATACCTGACTTAGACATTCTTATTAGGTTTTGTGTGCATACCGGGCAACCTTGTGTGCCACGTATGCTTTGCGATACCTACAACTGAAACCATTAGTGTACACAAAGTCATATGTGAAGTCTATTGCTATTACCAGGGATACATTCTTCCCATGTGAGACAACCCAAAAATTGGGTGACTTTCTTTCCGGTAACACCATGCTTACAAAGGTAAGCATGGCTGTGTTCATATGTGCATGGACTACAGCGTGTGGCAGACCTAAGATACTTGGGTCGGGACAATGTACAAGATGAGTTCCGAGGAGAGGAGGAGTGGAGGGTGGGCAAAGTGTGGTGGTGTGGTAGCTACGGGCTAGTAACCAGGGAAGGGATGGTGGCTGCGTGTGTGCAGTGGGGGGGTGGCTGAACTGTGGGTAATGAATGTATGTGTCAAGGGGGGCTGGGTTGGATGGACTTGTACAGGTCGGCCCACCTAGTGGGTGGGGGAGAGGGGAATGAAATATAGAACAAATAAAACATAAAGGGAACATAATTTAAATTCCTATTTAAATAAAACAATTAAATTACAACAAACTTGGTAGTGTATTGCAGGGCGGATGTGTTTGGCTGTGGGGGGTATGGCAATCCATACAGGATGTATATTGTTTGGGGCCTCTCAACCTCATTAACGGTGTGTGTGGAGACATATGTTTCTGTTAATCTACCATTGCTCTCTACAGATGTATGGCCTATATGTATATATATTTGCTTGCATATTTATAACTATGCCCATAAATACCTACAGGGATATATATCTGCATACATATATGTAACTTGCTGTATATATGTGGACATATAGGTGTTGACATATATATGTGTAGATGTTGGCATTTGTCTGTATATATGTTCATATATATTTATATATATATATATATATGTATATATTTCTGAATGTGTATATATATATATATATATATATATATATATATATATATATATATATGTTGTATCTGTTTAGATATTAATATATTTACACTCACACATACATCTAGATGTTGGTATACATTCTCTGTACTGTTGCATGACTAAGCTGGATGTTATGTATCTGAACACATCAGGTTTACATATATCTGTCATGGCTTAATAGTACATCACTATGTATCAGTACTATCAGTATGGTCTGTGTGGTCCTGGGTTTGAGCCTTGCAGAGGCTGTTTATTTTGTTGCTGGGCAGAACACAGGCTGTTGGATACAGACTGCTTAGGCACTTTACAGCAGTTGTAAGCAGGTGTGCACGTGTTTGCGTGGTGGTAAGCACTACAGTTTCTTATACTCAGTTAGCTTCCACATTGCTAAATCTGTGTTGGCAGTGCTTACCCCCACGCAAACGCACATAAACATGCTTACTACTGCTTATTTGTGCTTAAATATGCTTACTAGTGCCTTATAGTGCCTTATTCATTATGACACTGACACTTCACATGTGCATTTCTTGCAGTACTACATTTCATACCTAGATGTTATTTAGTGGGTTTTGCAACAATAATATTGGTCTTTACGTGCTTTGCCATGTAAAATGGAATGTGTTGTAGTGGGACTCAAACTGGGAATGCTTGCTCATAAGGCGAATGCTCTGCCCACTACACTATTGCTATGTTGCTTAATTTGCATATATCTTCCTTGTTATCCTCTTCAGCCTTTTAAGCAGCTTTAACCATAGCTAGGTGATGGGCAAACCCGAGTACCTATGGTTAGCTTTACTCGGATTTTAAAATAAAAAATAAAAGGGTTTCTTCATTTTATTTATATGTACTGTTGCTGTTGTACACAGGGGGGACTGTTGGTGGGGATATGCGGACACCTATGAGCAGTCTCGCTCATTCCTTACCCCTTCTGCTATTCTACATTGCAGGGGAGTGTTTATTCTGAGAGCTCTGCTCTCAGACATGCCCCCTGCTCTCTTATACGCTCCATGTAAGCCTAGGAGCTTGGGCAGTGTGCCTTATTAATATGCATGGCACGCTGCTGTCCTACTGCTACACGGGCGCATCTGTGCAGGACTACGTTAGTGTTGCATGGAAGATTAGTGAATCTGAGGGAATATAACACATTGGTCTAATTATTTCCATGAATTTACAAGGATATTTCCAGATGGATATCTGAACCATCTAAAAAACTACTCTTTTCTCTTATACAGTACTACATCAGAGAAAAAAAAAAAACATTGATTTCAACAGATAAAATATTAATTGAATATAATTTAGACATCTCCGCAAAATTATTTATTCATAGTTTTAGAGAAAGGATAATTAATATTGGGAGTGTGTTAGACATTTTACAACTGTATATGTTTATGTTGAATTGTGTTAGACATCTAATATGATTTATGCTTTATTATTGGAAGTTACTATGGCATGCTAGCATTTTGCCTGCACCAAGTTGTTTTTCGTATAATAGTATAGTCTATTTGCATAGCTGCACCTTGTTCACTAATGTTATTCATGTAATTGTGTTGTGTGTAGACAGCTCATACTGGTGTCTAATTATTTCTATATAATTGTGCTGTTACTGGTGGGTAGAATCACATCAGAGAACCATGACAGATTGCTGCTCGCTATATTTTTATCTTTGACTGCATAACTTTCTGAGGTTTCTTCTAACAGATGTTTTTCCAATTGGCTCAGTATCTGCATATACTAGTAGTTGGTTCAAGACATTTTCCTGCATGCAGTAGCTATTTGCTCAGTGTGTTTTTTGTAATCTTTATAATATATCTTTACCATCTCAAAGTGCTTACTCCTCTCTGTACTCTTCTTTTCTAGACCTAACACCACTCTTAAGTATTCAACTGCAGTACCACCTTTATCATTCTTATAAGAAAAGCGCAGTCCAGGTCTGAACTGTCTGCAAACAGCTAAAGTTAACATTGAGTATGTGTCTACCTGTTTGAGCCAATATTCATTTTCCCTTGGAGAGCACTCTGCTTTGGCTTGTAAGCAGCCCCCCCCCACACACACACACACACACACACACACACACACACACACACACACACACACACACACACACACACACACACACACACACACACACACACATCTTCCACTTTTTCTCTTATTCCCTTCTGTTAGCAAATAGTATCCATAACTGATCAATACTGTATATTTGTTAATTTAAACTGAAACCACAGTAGCCTACTGATACAAGGTTATCCTGTTTTTCCACCTGAGAAATGGTTAAGACATGACATACAGTTTCAGAGCAGTCCTTGGTCAATTGTGATTGTCTCTTAAACAAACTTGTCTTTGCTTTGGCTCATTAGCAGCAGTACAAAGAGCTGCCTGCTCACACCCTTGTTCTCCCCTCCCCCTTCTCTGTTTATTACCTTAAGACAATCCCAAAGTTAATAAATATTACCTGTGGCAGGCACCATTTTTAAAACTACAACCACCCTTGTCACTATCATATGTTCATTTATCAGTGAACTCTGTTACCTGATTGTTTCCAGCCCCCTCATAAGAGGAACTAACAGGGTCTCTACCCGCTTCCGTCCCCACCCTGCACCCTATTCCTTCCCACCTCCAGTGGTCCCACCTTTATTACACTCACAAACCCCTCCCATCTTTCCAATAGCCAACCACAGCGCTAACCCAACACTACCTCCTCCATCTTCCCACTACTATCACACCTCCTCAACTAACATGTACAACTCACACCACCACTAATGTCTCACCCTCACTCAACTCCCCTCCCACCAACTCAAGAACCATCCCTATGCACCCCCCACATATTCTACCAACTATATTACTCAAACATAAAGTATCCCTACAACTTAACATAGTAACCCTCCCACCATACCTATTACCCACAGAGCACAATCATAAAGTTTCCCTTATAAACAAACACATTCAAAAACTGAGAAATCTAATAACCTCATGCATATCAAAACTAGCCCTAAGTGGAGACATCCACCTCAACCCTGGCCCTACCATCTCCAACCCCAATACTCATAATCAGACTAGAAACCACAACTTCTCCCATATTACAGTCAATAGAAAGCCAAGTGACTTCCTTCTACTAAGCCTAAATATTAGAAGTCTATCCAACAAAGTCCATGAACTCCATGCCGCCATAGACTTGTACTCCCCAGATATAGTCATCCTGACAGAAACCTGGCTAAAACCTCACATTACCAGTGAGCAAATACTCCCTACAGGTTACGGCATACTAAGAGTAGACCGGCTAAACAAGAAAGGAGGCGGTGTAGCTATAATATTTAAACAGCATCTAAACATCCAGATCTTAAAATCATCAGCTCCACAAATAGGCAATGAAGAAATAATATATACCAACCTCAAAATAAACCAAAACAAAACCATCAACATAATTGGATGCTACGTCCCACCTGGCCAAAACATCCCTCCACTAGAAAACCTCCTCAGCTGGTCTACCCACCATCTCCCCCAAGAAACTATTATTATAGGTGATTTCAATATTGACTGGCAGTCCTGTTCTGGCAACCATCCAACCCATCATGTAAACCTTCATGGCTTCACCCAACTAGTCCAGTCGCCAACCAGGATAAATAAAAACTCCAGCAAGCACACTACCCTGGATTGGATACTAGTCAGTAAGAGCCCCCAGTCATATATAACAGGCTGCTTATCAGATAACCTCAATGATGACTCCCCAACATTCCTACTCAAAAAATACCTATACCAGGCTAAACCTGTCATCCCTCAAAGAATGTAACTGGCATCCTCTAAAGTACCTCAGTCTTGATGACACAGTTGAATTTTTTAATACTACCTTCCTGAGCATCCTTAATTACCATGCCCCCATAAGACTTTCCAGAACCAAAGCACAACCCTCCCCATGGCTACAAAAACACTAAGTCAGAAATGAAAAACAGGGATAAAGCCTGGGAGCAGTGGCACAAAACCAAAAACCCCCTCAACTAGACAGAAATTCCTAGAACTATGCAATAGAGTTAAAAAGCTAATAAAACAAGACAAATTCCAATACTACCAGTCTGCCCTAGACTCCTCACAACACAGCCCCAAACAATTCTGGTCCTCCATAAACTCTATCCTCCACCCAGGTAAAGTCAGTACCCCACCTCCTAACATCCCTCACTCCTCAGAAAATATTGCTACCTCATTCAACACACACTTCACACAAACCATACTATCACTAGCTAAACAACACAACCCCCTCCCCTCCAACCCACACCTTCAACTAGTAATCTCCCCACTGCCTTCTCTTTTTCTCCTGTACCTACCTCCAACATAAAAAACTCTTAACTAAACTTAAGCCCACCAAATTAGCAGCAGACAACCTCCCAAGTGAATACCTACAAATCACAGCTGATGCTCTGGCCTAGCCCAGTATCCATCTTGATTAACCAATCTCTGTCAGAAAGTTACGTTCCCACACTGCGGAAAGTATCACATATAATTCCCCTCCACAAAGGTGGACCGTCCACAGAACTAACCAATTACTGTCTCATAGCTATTCTCTCTCCACTCTCCAAAATACTAGAGAGATGCATACACTCTCAGGTCTCTGACTACCTCCTTACTAACAACCTCCTTTCCAATACTCAGCATGGTTTCCGACCAAACCATAGCACCACCACTGCCTTACTCTCCTTTACTAACACTATCCTTCAGCATAAAAACAATGGCTATCTCTCCTCTGCTACTTTCCTAGACCTATCTAAAGCATTTGACATGGTCCCACACAAACAACTTATCTCTGTCCTCAATAACCTATCCTTCTCTCAATCAGTCACCAACTGGTTTCAGAGTTACCTGTTTGACCGCCAGCAATCCGTTGTATGGCAGAATGGCATATCTCCCCAACTACCAGTCTCTATAGCGGTTCCCCAAGGATCCATCCTTGGACACCTACTCTTCTCTGTTTTCACCAATAATCTAGCCTCTGCCACCAAACATGGCACACTCATACAATACGCAGATGACTCAACCATCATCTGCTCAGCCCAGTCCCTACCCAAACTGCAAAAAGTCACACAGGAAGCCTTTTCCTCTGCTGAAACTTGGTTATCCGATGCCCAATTAATACTCAACTCAAACAAAACAAAACTACTCATCTTCCAACCTACCAAACATACTCAAAACAACTCTCACTTTAACATCACAGCAAAAGACAACACCACTATATACCCAACTGAACACACCAAATAGACAATAAACTAAAATTTGACATTCACATATCCATGACCATAAAAAAAGTCTACAAAAAACTAGGAGCGTTATACAGAAATAAGCAACATCTCAGCAAAGCAGTAAAGATTTCAATAGCAAATTCCCACCTTATCTCCACCCTATTTTATGCCTCTCCAATATATATCAACCTAAGGCAATGCGATCTAAACAAGCTAGAGACCTGCTACAACAAAATTGCCAAATTCGCCACAGGGGCATCCTACCATAGTCACCACTGTCTCTCACTTGCTGAACTGAGCTGGCTTGAACTCCCTCACCTCCTTCAATGGTATCAACTCTCACTCGCCCACAAACTAGTAAACCATCCACTAAATGTCCCATCCCTCCAGAATCTACTCCAACCCTATCGCACCACCAGACCACTAAGATCCAGCAACAAAAATCACTTGCAGATCACTAAAGCCAATAACTCTGCTGGTGAAGCACTATTCTCTTGCACCATAGCCAAATTATGGAACTCCCTCCCACCCACAATTACCTCCATACCATCATGCACCCACTTCAAAACTTTACTAAAAGCGCACCTAAAAACATGCTGGCTATGCCCTTCCAACTCCCACTCTAATATCACCCACCCCATCCAACCACTACCTTTTTTTCCACTCCACTAACTACCTTGATTATAGCAAGCTCAGATGCTCATAAGCCTAGTACTTATTATACAGCAGGAACTTCTTATTGTAACATTTGTTAATGTCCATTATGTACTTCACAGATAAAGATTCTAGTTGTCTACTGATGCACTATGTTCTTCATCTGTAAATATGTTGTAAGTAATTGCTATGTTATATTGTTAATCGCTATGTAATCCAATGTAACTACTGTCTGTTTATTTTAACTGTGGAGCTTTTCTCCCCGGGCCTCCGCTGAAAATGGACCTATGTCCAGAAGGACACTCCCGGTCAACAAATGTAAATAAAATAAATAAATAAATAAATAAATAAATAAATAAATAAATAAATATCATTTTAAATGAAGATGAAAAGAAAACTATTCCTGGAATATTTGATTCTTTATTTCTGTTATATATGAAAAGCTTATCCAAACATTATAAACTGATGTTAAATAATCATGGTAATATATAAAAAAAGCTTATTTAGATTTTCTTTAAACTAATGACTTAAAAAATTTAAAGACTGAAGAAAATAAAAACTTTAACATCAGTGTCTACTTGAAAATCTTCATGCAGAAATAAATTTGCAGGTATTTTATTGCACCTTATATAATTTAAAATTTAATAAAACAATAATTTAATGCAACTCATAACTACTGCTAGCCCAATCCTATCTCCTCCCCACCCTCCTCTATGGCTCCCCTCTATTTTCCAATCTACAAAATAACTTGCTGGCAAAACTAGACCAAACCTATAACAAAATTGCTAGATTTGTCATCAGCAGCCCCTATAAATCCCATCACTGCTCCGCTCTCATAAAACTACATTGGCTCAAATTCCCACACCTTCTGACCAAATGTCAGCTGATCTAAGCTTTCAGAATTCTTAATTCAAACTCTGACTGTCCATCTCTGTCCAACTTGATCTCCTGGTACACTCCTCCCCGATCCCTGCGCAGCTCTGATAAACTCTTACTACAAGTCTATAAACCCAATAAGAACATAGGTAAAATACTCTATAAACACTCCATCTCCCTTACCTGGAACAATCTTCCACTCCATATTAGAAGTCATGCCTCCCTTCCTAACTTCAAACATGACCTGATAGTGTACCTCCATAACAACCCTTTATGTATCTGTTATCGTCCTACTTAACCACTCCCTCTCCACATACCTACTTCACCACTAAGTCTGATCTATAAGACCTTTTTCCTCTTTCTATAACTTACTTTATCCAGCTGCTCTTCTTTCTGTACCCTCCCTCTAGTTCACTACATCCCTCCTCTACTACTATCTTCTTTTGCACCATTCCCTCTTCTGACCTACGGCTCCTTGTGCAGTCACCCCTCTCTACTTTTTGCTCTCACTCTACTTTCCCTCAATTCTGAAGCCCCTGCACTTACACAATTCTTCTTCTAGCCACTAATCTAATTATACCTTGTTTCTTTTCATTATATTACCTACATCCTTAACTTCCTTCCTGCTTACCTGCTGGATTTATTATTGTTGTTTCTCCTGTTACAACCTATTACTACACTTTTTGTATGTATAGCTATGTACTATTCCATTGAGTACATTATGTTCTTCTTATACATTGTATCCATAAGATTGTTTTGCTCTTTAATATTATTAATTTGTCTCTGTATGTATTTGTATGTCTGTTTGGGGCTTTTCCCCTCGGGTCTCCACTGAAAAAGGGTAAATTCTTACCCAGCTGGCCCAACACGGTTAACAAATGCGAAATAAATAAATAAATAAATTGAAGCTGCATGAAGGAGATTAAAGCTGTCTGGCAACATATATTCTATGATTGTAGTAAGTTAGATTCATATTGGTCAGAAATAAATACTTCTCTTTAAAGGGCTATGAACAGATTGTGTATTTTAGCTATGTCAATATGCTTTTATAGGGTATATTATACGAACGAGGCCATATAATCGAATGCTCTAATGAGCAAAAATCCCAGAAATCAAGATGTGTGCTGTGGGATTGCAGTACAGTGAAGATTGGAGTATTTGCCCTTTCCTCAATGTAATGTGATCTCGGAGTTGGAATATATATTTAGCGGGGGGTGTGGGGGGCACAGCCCCCCACAATATCGTTTTTGATTTCTGGGATTTTCGCTCATTACAAAACTGCAGTGGTGGTGCTGCAGTAGCGTTGTTGCCTCACAGTAAGATGTTGTCCTTTTCGATTCTCAGCTAGAGCGTCTTCTGTGTGGAGACATGCGTGAATGGGCGTACCTTCGTTGAAGCTTGTGCGTCAGAGCTGGCAACTCGGCACGTAAAAATCTGCTGCAATCATTAGCGGACCGGAGTTCTGCTGTGGTGACCCCTAACTGGGAAAAGCCGAAAGACACAACAACAACAGCATTTGATTATATGAACTTTCATTCATATAATATAGACCCACTTTTATAAATGTGCCAGTACCAGAAGAAGTTAATAAAGAAAAATTTGTAATGTTTTGTGACTTAACGGCTGTTGTTAGAAAAAATATTAAAAAATGGAAAGCTGAGTTTACCTATATTTGATGAATTTTTGGAGTTAGACACTGTTGATGAAATACAGAAAAGAATGAATTGCAAAAGAATTATCTAGAACTCAGATATCTTGATCTGAATGTAACAATGTTATTTGTAGTTTGGGTTGCTCCCTTTTTCTGTACAATCACACTAGCATTTAAATACAATAACTTTATTTACTCAGAAAATAAAAGCATAGTAGAAAGGCAATTAACATCTTCAACTCACATCTCCAGCCGCACACTAAATGTTCCAATAGACCCAGTGCATTATAGGATTGCTTTGTCCTTAAAGGCATAGCATTATCTTACATATTCACAGCATATACTCAGCTGTAAACATGTTTAATCCTCACAACATCCTACTACATTTTGCAGCTCTCATTTTTCATTGCCCAGGTACTGCACCTAAATTTACGTGGGTGTAGGCAGTGCTCCCATCTCTCTTATGATGCTTCCAGCCTCCTCAGGTCCTTTACCCAAACAGCACACATGAGATGCAGTCTCCTTAACCCCACTCCCCTCCCCACAGAGATTTATCCAATTCCATACCTCTTTTTGTGAGGTCAGAAACAAACACATTAAGTAGTATTGGGCCCAGGACAAATCATCTCTCTGGGACTCCACTTGTCCTTCTTTTGCCAGTCTCAGATCTGCTGCCTCAGAAATGTTCTCCACTTATTGCCTTCTAACCTTTTCTCCACTAACCTTATTATATTTGCTACCTACTCCTAATGCCCTATTTTCCCAGGAAGCCTCTGAAAGAATGGTATCTACAAAGGAAAGCCATTTTAGAGAAGCCGCCCATTCAGTTAAGGTAGAAATACTAAATGGGCAATTCGATGAAGGGTTCTTTTTGCATATATGGCAAAGCAATTTATACTCACCTTGCAGGAGGGTGTACTCCTTCCACCCAGTCTTTATTAATATAACCCCAAGGACACAAAACAGGTTGCATACCTAGTTTATCAGTCTCACTAGTGGGCTTCCCTGAATCGGCACTCAGTGGACTGCTTAATGTCATGTCATTCTCTTAACCTTCATATCAGTACTTCTCTTCCTCCATTGCTATAGAAATCAGTCAGATTAATTTGATAGCTGCTTCCTGTTGTGAATCAAGACTGAATTCACAAACCAGGTCACTCTCCTCCAAGACCCTCATGGACCTTGACTTCTGGAGGCCTCCATCATTTTACCCCCAACAGAAGTCAAGATCATTGACCTGTATAATCTTCTAAGCTGTTTACAGACTACCTTCATACATGGGAACAAACACTTCTGGCTTCCAGTTCCAGAGAACCAGCCACTTCCTATGGGACTTGATACAGAGCCATTTTTTTATCTACCCAGCCTCTTGGTCCATTACCCCCTAACTTCAACCAGTCAGCCTACCTTTTCTAACTAAATGGCAAGGGCAACAGCAAGGCTCATTTATTCCCTGTACAGGACAATAGCCCTATCACCCATTCATTCCCAATCTATGCTGGGACTACAGTCAAATAATTTACTACATTCAGATGCAAAAGCCAGGACTTAAGGAACAGGTCATTTTGCATACCAAGCTAAGATGGACTCCTAAACACCCTGGTGGTTGCTGAAATCCACGTTATACCTCTGTTTAAGAGAGGCCATCTGATTCTGTATGCCTCTGCACACACAGAGAAGGACCTTTTATCTGTGGTGCATGGCTCCTGATGCAATATCTACAATATGCAGTACCTCTACACTACTGTTGGGGTCAGTGATGCAGTGAACCACACTTTCACACTCCCCTTAGCTGTGGTTATGGCCACTCATTCCTACAGCCCCACCAAGGTCCTTCTAGTGCCTGGGCCACTAATCAAACCCTGATTATCCTGAAGACAGTCAGGTCTTTATCCCTTTATACTGCAAGTCTGCAACATTAGAATGGTCTTTCATAGGTTCAAGTAGTGTCCTTCCAGCAATTCTCTTGATGATGTTGAGTGGGATGCCATCAGATTCCTGTTCCTTGTCCTCTGTTATTCCCTCTAATGCTTTCCTCAGCTCTTCAGCTATTATCACTTCATCTGTTCACCCATCCCATATTGTACCCGATAATCCCAGTCTATTATCTTGTCTTGTTTTTCATTGTTGAACACCAGTGAAAAATATTCATTCATATTTCTTGCCTATTCCATGGCCACTTCATAATTATATCCATCCAAAGGCAATTTCTCACTTTACCTGCCTGCTTTCTTTCTGTGTCTGAGGAAGAGCTTTTTCCCTCTCTTTATGTCTACAGCCAGACTTCTATGCATTTTGTCTCCTGCTATTTACTATCCTGTTTCTGTCTTCTTCACAGCCTTCCTTCTGGTTGACCGCACTGTACCTCTAGTCCCTGTATTTCTGCTCCTTGTTCCTTATAACTCTATTCCCTGTATTTCTGCTCCTTGTTCCTTATAACTCTATTCCCTGTATTTCTGCTCCTTGTTCCTTATAACTCTATTCCTGTATTTCTGCTCTTTGTTCCTTATAACTCTATTCCCTGTATTTCTGCTCCTTGTTCCTTATAACTCTATTCCCGTATTTCTGCTCCTTGTTCCTTATAACTCTATTCCCTGTATTTCTGCTCCTTGTTCCTTATAACTCTATTCCCCATATTTCTGCTCCTTGTTCCTTATAACTCTATTCCCTGTATTTCTGCTCCTTGTTCCTTATAACTCTATTCCCCGTATTTCTGCTCCTTGTTCCTTATAACTCTATTCCCTGTATTTCTGCTCCTTGTTCCTTATAACTCTATTCCCTGTATTTCTGCTCCTTGTTCCTTATAACTCTATTCCCTGTATTTCTGCTCCTTGTTCCTTATAACTCTATTCCCTGTATTTCTGCTCCTTGTTCCTTATAACTCTATTCCCTGTATTTCTGCTCCTTGTTCCTTATAACTCTATTCCCTGTATTTCTGCTCCTTGTTCCTTATAACTCTATTCCCTGTATTTCTGCTCCTTGTTCCTTATAACTCTATTCCCTGTATTTCTGCTCCTTGTTCCTTATAACTCTATTCCCTGTATTTCTGCTCCTTGTTCCTTATAACTCTATTCCTGTATTTCTGCTCCTTGTTCCTTATAACTCTATTCCTGTATTTCTGCTCCTTGTTCCTTATAACTCTATTCCCTGTATTTCTGCTCCTTGTTCCTTATAACTCTATTCCTGTATTTCTGCTCCTTGTTCCTTATAACTCTATTCCCTGTATTTCTGCTCCTTGTTCCTTATAACTCTATTCCCTGTATTTCTGCTCCTTGTTCCTTT
>NC_056749.1:108481256-108625299 GCF_019279795.1 Protopterus annectens | reverse complement strand
CTCATTCTCTTTATTTCCTTTTACCCCCCAAAAAGACTTCTACTCCCACCCTTTGTGAGCAGGCCTGGTTTTTTTCCATTGCTAGTGAGGAACTGTCTGCCATTGCAACTCTTAGTTTGCCCTTTAAGGTGCTGGAGGTTTGGTACAGTGGATATCGGTTCCTCATGAACCCCTCCAAATGCATGGGCAGCATATAAGGAATCAACAAGAGAAAAAAGTACTGCCAAAAACCACGAAACACGGAGCCCAGACTCACAATGTTCCACCAGATACTCAAAACCACGTACTGTTAAGCGTTTAAGCGTTTAATTGTAAAATCCACTTTTCATCAAGGAAACACCTCAACTTCTTCAGAACAATCAGACATTATAGTCCAACCCATTTAAATACAATTAAACCAAGTCACATGTTTAAATCCATTAAATCCATTACCATTTGAAAATATATTGTCATTCAGTACACAATTTATATTACGAACTTCTATTATTAAAAAATATATATATATATGTTATAAACGAATATATATATATATGTTATTAAAGAAATGTTGTGGAAAAAATATATTATAAATAAGTATATTATAAAGAATATGTTATAAAAAATATTAAATAAAATTATTAAACAATATTGTCAAAAAGTATTACAAAGCTCACAACCGTATAAAACACTTGAATGTACTATAATCTATATGCATTCTGAAACTTCTACGTGTGACTCACTTTTAATAAAATAAAATAAAATATTATAAGATATTGCAAATATACTATCTTCCTAATGCCAGTGAAAACACCACTCATTAATTCTTTGGTAACCTACTTTATCTCATTAAATTCTTTAAACGCAGGATACACATAATTGAACATATTTCGTTCAAACCTGGATATTGGCAAGCATTTAACCTTAACTGCCAAAGTAATTCACTATTTTCTAATTTTAATGATTCAGGTCCACCCCTCCCATCACTCCTTAGCTGATGAATGACCCCAAATTTAAATGTATGCCCTGGATGTTCATTCACATGTCTAGCCAGTGCATTTCCAATTTACTGTTGTTTATACAGTAAATGTGTTCATAGATTCTTTTGCCCAGCTTTCTATCCATTTTACCTATATAGAAAGCTGGGCAAAATGAACACTTAGCCAGATAGACAACTTGTTTACTCATACAATCAAATCTTCCTGGTATTTTAAATTTCCTATTCCCTATAGTACAATAAGTACTCGTGTCTATATATTTACAAATACGGCACATCCCACACTTGAACATCCCATCTCTATTACTAGATGTCCTAAATTTAGTCTCTAAAATGGATTTCAAGTTATTTCCTCTCCTAAAAACCACTTTAGGCAATGGAGGAAATAAATCCCTAAAGTGGCCATCCTTCATAAAGATGTCCCAATTCTTTTGAATGATACTTGATACTTCAAGTGAATCAATATTAAAGGTAGAAATGAAACTGTATGGACTGAAGGATTGTTTCTCTGCTCTAACCCAGGAGTTGTCTTGTGCTATGTCACTTAAAATTGGGTTGTATACACCTACAACTCTTTTATGTTGGACTTCACTCATCAATTCGTGTATTAAACCAAATGGATAACCTCTCTGGAAAAAGAAGGACTGTAATAATTTACATTCATCTTCAAAGTCTTTGTCATTGGAAACCATTCAGGCAGCTCTGACCAATTGTCCCTTTACCACAGATCTTTTTTGAGATAAAGGGTGACAACTGGTATAATGTAAAAACATATTTGAGTATGTATCTTTCCGATGGATCCTAGACACATACATTCTTCTCTGATTATCTTTACTGAGTTCCACATCTAAATATACTATTTTGTTGTTACTATAAGTTGATGTGAAACTCAGAAAATGGGTGCTATCATTAAGACACTCAAGCATTCGTTGCATCTCGTCAACCTTACCATCAAAAAGAATAAAAATGTCGTCAAGAAAACGAGTGTAAAACCAAATTTTTTTTTATATAAGGGGTTATTAAACACAAACTCTCCCAATGGGCCATAACTAAGTTTGCAATGCTAGCACCACAGGGAGAACCCATAGCCACCCCTACTTTCTGTTGATAAATTGTCGAGTTAAATAACACGAAATTATATGATAAAACTGTGTCAATCAGTTCTTCAACAAGTTTAATCTCTTCAGTAGGCGCTCCCAGGAAATGCAGCATATTTGCAACCCATTCAATGGCCTCTTGGTAGGGTATAGATGAATATAAATCTTTCACATCTATTGTTACAAACAAGTAGTCACCACTATATCTCAATTTATTTATATTTTCTAAAAAGGACCATGAATCCTTTGAAATTTGTGTTTGCTGTTTTACATATTTCCTTAAGATATTGTCAATTACCTTCGCACAAGTGTAAGTAATACTATTCCTACTGTCCATCAATGGTCGCATTGGTGGACATTCAATATTTTTGTGCACTTTTGGAATGCCAAATAAGATAGGTAACCTAGGTGCTGGTTGGGTCATAAAATTATACATGGTTTTATCTATCCTTGCTTCAATGTATAATTCCTCTATTAATGCCCTAACTCTTCCGTATGCACCGTTTAATTCATTTCTGGATACCTCCTCGTATGTGTCACTTTCAAGTATGTTCAACATTCTGTTGTTGTAATCAACAATATCCATTATTGCCAAACCCCCGCCCTTGTCCGGTTTCACTATTCGGACTTGAGCTTGACCTAAAAAGGTCAGAAAATCTCTCTCCTGCCTACTAGTGTTGAATTGTTGTGGTTTAGTATGTCTTGGAGTGTGCATTTTACTTTCCAAATTATGTAAATCTAGTTCACTTAACTGTTCGTACAGTGCTATTAGTGGGTGTAGTGGTGGATTATATACACTAGATACGTAATAATCACTTCTTATATTCATATCCTCACCCATCAGTGCTACTAGATTCAATTTACGAGTAAATAATTTAAGATCAATTAATGTTTTTGCAATATCAAAATGTTTGGAAGGTACGAAGGTTTGCCCCTTCGCTAATAAATCAATGATATCCGGCTCAATAACAATCCCAGAATAGTTAAAAATCTTAAAGTCTTTGTTGGAGTTATGTAAAAGATTACATTTGGGATAGTTACTTTCTATTGAATCAAGCATCTCTTCTTCTACCATCTGTTCCTGTTCTTTTTCCTTGTTGTCCTTATTTTCGATCCATTTACAGTCAAGGCTTGGTTCCGAAAATTTGTTTGATTTGAATTCGATGTACCATAATTAGAATTCCTCACATTATTGTCAGTATTAGTGTTGTTGTTGTTACTATTCAAACCTGCTATTCTGTCACTATGACGAATAGTTCCAGAAACAGCGTTTGATTGATTAAAGTTAGAGTCATTGACACTCTGTGAGGAACTAGGCATGTTATTTCCTAAGTTCTGGCTGTCCTTTATGTTCATAACCGGGACATTGGCAGTAGGTAGAAAACTGCCTTGCGAATTAGGTGGCTTTGGATAAGCCACACCTGCTTCATAGTCCAAGTCTCGCTTTATTTTTTTAATCTTAGTAGCGTTACCTTTCACTACATACTGATCAATACTTGTGAATATTCGATTAAAATCAAACTGATACTTTGAAAATTCCATGTCCTTTCTTATGTCGTTGTCCAAAATGTTTGTTTCATGAATCAAATTATCTACAGTCTTTTGATAATGCATACACAATAACTCCAGAACCTCAAACCCATGCCTATCAAACATGTCTAACAGAGCTTTGTGAAATTCGGAGCCTGCCGTGAGCCCCGTAGGGTACTGCCAAAGTCTAAGCCCTTTAGGCATAATCTTCAATTTTAAACATTCACAGAAATACGCTATTTCAAGCTGTAATTTCCGTAATTTAAAAAGCTTTTCATCAAATGTATTTAATTTCGAAGATAAATCTGCTCTTACCGCACAATTGCCCTCTTCAGCAATGTTCGGAGAACATTCAGAAAATGAAAAAGACCTGTTAAGCCATAAATCCAAGTTAATAATGGAAGGAGAAGTCCCTATATTGTTTAACTGTTCCTCCTGTTGTGTATTCACTGTACCAGTACCTTCACCAGTGACGTTTCTACGTGGTCCCGTAACAGCATTAGCGAAAGATTGATTTGGTAACTGTGATGTTCCATTCAAAACTAATGAATTCGTATTGGTGTAAGTTTTTGTAGTTACACCTTCACTTTGTGAGCCATGTTGTAAGTTGATAGAATCGTCGAACCTTTTAGACAAATTCTCCACTTTCTGCGACAGTAACTCAATCAGTGCCGTTAAGTTACTTTGACTATCAGTCTGGCCAGTAGCTGGAGTAGAACACAGCGGCGTCTCAGGATCCATGATAAACACAGACAGGAACCAACAAGAGAAAAAAGTACTGCCAAAAACCACGAAACACGGAGCCCAGACTCACAGTGTTACACCAGATACTCAAAACCACGTACTGTTAAGTGTTTAAGCGTTTAATTGTCAAATCCACTTTTCATCAAGGAAACACCTCAACTTCTTCAGAACAATCAGGCATTATAGTCCAACCCATTTAAATACAATGAAACCAAGTCACATGTTTAAATACATTAAATTCATTACCATTTAAAAATATATTGTCATTCAGTACACAATTTATATTACGAACTTCTATTATTAAAAAATATATATACCGAAGAATTAATGAGTGGTGTTTTCATTGGCATTAGGAAGATAGTATATTTGCAATATCTTATAATATTTTATTTTATTTTATTAAAAGTGAGTCACACGTAGAAGTTTCAGAATGCATATAGATTATAGTACATTCAAGTGTTTTATACGGTTGTGAGCTTTGCAATACTTTTTGACAATATTGTTTAATAATTTTATTTAATATTTTTTATAACATATTCTTTATAATATACTTATTTATAATATATTTTTTCCACAACATTTCTTTTATAACATATATATATATTCTTTTATAACATATATATATATTTTTTAATAATAGAAGTTCGTAATATAAATTGTGTACTGAATGACAATATATTTTCAAATGGTAATGGATTTAATGTATTTAAACATGTGACTTGGTTTCATTGTATTTAAATGGGTTGGACTATAATGTCTGATTGTTCTGAAGAAGTTGAGGTGTTTCCTTGACGAAAAGTGGATTTTACAATTAAACGCTTAAACGCTTAACAGTACGTGGTTTTGAGTATCTGGTGGAACATTGTGAGTTTGGGCTCTGTGTTTCGTGGTTTTTAGCATATAAGGAATGAAAATTGCTAGCTGCACTGTACACTTGGCTTGGGGGGGAGTGCTTGCTTCAAACAACTTGATACAGAAGATCCATATATAAATCATTCTGTAGAAAGCAGTGACAGTTATTGTCCCTTTCAAAGTTCTACCCTTTGTTTTCTTTTTGAACCTTTCTAGGATAAATGTTTTTAGATGACTTTTCTGCCCACTTATATGATTGAATGTTTCAGTCTGCCTCAGATAAATTGTAGTACTGTAAATCATTTTTATTAAATCTGTATACTTCCTGAATGACTAGATTAGCTTAATCCATCCATCCATATTATCTATTGCATTATTTTTGTCAATATAAGATTTTTGCACTATTAGTACTACATTTTACCTTTTATTTCGTACCTCACATAACATCGCATAATTTATATCTGTAAGCTTACTCCCTGTACATTACAAACCTTCTTCCCCGCAAAATATAAAATTCACCCCTCTTGGGTCACTTCTTCTTCTGCCATTCCTCTACTGCCCTACGCCTACCTACCCAAAGTGTATTCGTTTTTCTTCTAGTCTTTTCACTCATTTCCTATTACCTTTGCTCATCTCTAAGTGCTTTATCTCCTCTCCTATCCATTCTGTCTTTACCTCACTGATATTCCTGCCATCCATCCTCTTCCAAGTACCCTTTTCAACCACCCTGTCATGAACTGTACCTCACTCGTTCCTTTATTTTATTTATTTTATTTTACATTTGTTGACCGGGCTAGTCTAGCTGGATATATTTCCATTTTCAGTAGAGGCCCGAGGAGAAAAGCTCCACAGAAGTAAAAAAATCTATACATACATAAAAATTAACATACATAACAATAAGACATTTAGAAATCAGGTTAGTAAAAAGCAAAAATCTTCAAAACTCTTCTCATAAGTTAGTATAACATGAATTAATTACTACCACACACAGAGAAATTCCAAATAACATCATACAGGAATAAAAATACTTGGAGATAAAGATACAAAGATAATAAGTAACGAAAGTGGAACAATAAGAGTGGGGTAGGGAATATAAAGGGTTAGAGGTGAAGAAAGCAGGTTAAGATAGTTAACAGGGAAAGAAGCAGGGAGAGGATGAAAGGGGAGAAGAGAAAAAGCTTAGTGGAGAATAGAGTGAAACAAGAGTAAGAGATAGTTTAAGAAAGGTAGTAATAGTGGAAAGTTAATCAGGTTTATAACAGGAACAAAGCCAGTGATTTTGGAAGTGTCGTTTAATGTTTTGTTTGAAAAGAGGCAGAGAGGAAATCATTGTTATGTTAGTAGGTAACAAATTCCATTTTGTACCTACAGAATTGGTGAATAGGGAGTTACCAGCAGTGTTATTAGATTTTATAGAAGTAGTCAAGAGTTTACTCGAAGAGCGGAGAGAGTTTAGATTGTTATAGGGGATTATGAGTTGGGAGAGTATAGGAGTGTTATTTGGTTGGTACAGTATTTTATGGGCCAGAATGAGTTGATGGAAAGCAAGATAGTTTTGAATTTCAAGCCAGCCTAGTTGTTTCAGGTTAAGACAATGATGGGTTCTGTAGGGGTTACCAGTAGCGAAGCGGGCAATGCTATTGTAGCAGGTAGCTAATTTGTTAAGGTTGTTTTTCTTGAGGTTGGTAAAGATGGGTGAGGCATAAAGAAGAGTAGAAATAAGATGGGAGTGAGCGATCCTAGTTCTAGTAGCTGATGTAAGAAATGGTCTAATTCGATACAAGGATCCTATTTTTCTGTTGACTAGTTTTATAGAGTTGTTAATATGTTGGTCAAAAGAGAGATTATTATCAATGGTAATACCTAACAGTTTAGTTGTAGAGTCAGGTGAGATGAAAGTAGCACTGTTGGAGGAGATATTAAAGTTTAAGGGGGAGGTCCTGGAAGTGGGAGTAAAGAGAAGAAGTTTAGTTTTTTTAGCATTTAGTAAGAGGAGACGACTGGAGAACCATGTTTCCATGGTATTAAAGACATTTTGGGTAAGAGATCAGTTCTGAAGTGGAAGATGCTGAGCAGATGAGTGTAGAATCATCAGCATATTGAATGCATGTAGCTTGAGGGATTATTGTTTGAAGATCATTAATGAAGAGGGAAAAGAGAAGTGGGCCAAGGATAGAGCCTTGAGGAACTCCGATAGAAACAGGCAAAAAAGAGGAAATGTGGTTATCCCATAGAACTGCCTGTCTTCTATTTGTGAGATAGGAATTAAACCATGTAATGGCTGAGGAATCAAAAGAGAGAGATTCAAGAGTCTTAAGTAATAAAGTGTGGTTGACCATATCAAATGCTTTAGAGAGGTCAATGAAGAGGGCAGAAGATAGTAAGTTGTTGTTACGGTTCTGATTAATAGTGTCTACAAAGGAAAGCAAGGCAGTAGTAGTACTGTGATGTGGTCTAAAACCAAGTTGACAGTCTGCTATAATGTTGTGAAGAGAGAGATATTGTACAAGTTGATGATGAATACATTTTCCCATAATTTTTGCCAAGGCTGAGAGGAGAGCAATAGGTCTATAGTTAGAATAGTCAGTGGAATTTCCACCTTTATGAAGTGGGATGATATGAGAGGCCTTCCAGATATCAGGGATGATTTCTTCTTTGATGGTCCTATTTATGAGAATAGATATAGGATATGCGATGACCTTGGCAGCCTTTTGAAGAAATAGTGAAGGAAGCTTGTCAGCAGAGGGGGTGCAAGGTTTTAGTTTGAGAAGGAGTCTATAAATGTAAGATGTAGAGATAGGTTGTAGAGAGAATTTAAAGGAGGAGTTAGTTAGGTTACTTGGTAGGCAGAAGTTGTTGGCATTTAGTTGTTTAGCTAGAGCTTGTATAGTTTCAGTGAAGAAAGAGTTAAAAGCATCTGCAGTTTGTTGAGGGGTGTCAGGGTCAGCATTAATTGGGGAAGGTGTTTTGACAGGTCCTTCTTTTCAACATACCAACCACACTTCATCCACTCCAGACAAACATGGCACCTACCCCTCATTAACCTCTCTTATACAGTCTGCTCCACGTAGCTTCCACTGTCTTTCATTCTTTATGCACCACTTTGCAACCCCTGTACATATGAAGACTATTTATTTCTCATTCTCCACATCTCCAACACTCTGGGCTTTCCCTTTGTACCTCCTCTTCTGATAGTACTGGGGTCTAATACCATTGCTATAAAAGCCTCATATCTCTCATTGGTCAGGATACATTTAGAAATCTCATCACCTCCAGTACTTCTGTCCACTTCCCATCATCCTCTCATACCCAACGTTCCATTACCCATCTCTCCCTAAGCATATTGAAGCCTATTGCTTCCTCTTCCTCCTCTGTCAATGCCTTATATATCTGCTCCACTTTTTGATATCTCTCAGTCTCTCCCCCTTCTTACAGTGCCTTCCTTTTTATCTCTCTATTTTCCTTTTCTGTCTCCATCTAACCTCTTGATTACCCCCCCCATCCACTAATCAGTTTCCTGTTCTCAGCCCAATAAATATTTGCCTGCTTAAACAGCATACATTAGCCTCTCTTTACAATTCTTACATCTGCTTTATATCTCATCCTTTTTTTATCCCAAGCTCTCAATGCATTACTAAATATTTGATGATGTCTCTCGCTCACTCATTTCTTTTGGCCCTCTTATTCTATTCATCGCTATCATCATCATCATCAAGTCTCTTATTCTCATTTTAAACAGGGGGTCAGGGCGCTATGTCAGCTGTCACCGTCTCTCTTAATTGAATGCCATTTTCTACTTTCTTCGTCAATAATGCCTGACTGTCACAGGTGTTCTCTCAAACATTCCCTCCATCTCTTTGTTGGATTCCCTCATTTCCTCTTGCCTTCTTCCTGTCTGTCCCAAATCTTCTTCACAAGATTGTCTTATAGGATCAGAGGTTCAAAGGATAATACTAGGCTAATGGCTCAAGAGCCCTTACAAGCCTAGCCAATATAACATGATTTTACCCAATATATGGTGCCTAGGGGCAAGATGTGTGCCTACACCTAGAGTATCTTATACAGTACCCCTGTCCATAAGGTGAGAATGTGTGATTCCCCATCCATTGATCAAAATAGCATTTGAAGAGGGCCATGGAAGGGCTCTGCTTCATGTGAATAGGAAACCTATTTCAAAGAAGAGGCAAACTCTGAGAAACATATTTGTCTCTTCAATATGTTTTGTTTGAGTCACTGACTAAGTTTAGTTCCCTAGATCAGGTGACACTCATGCTGTTTGATTTACAAATGTGTAGCAGCTCCATCAGGGCTGGATTTGTGAGTGCTTTATAGGTCAGGCATAGGTCACCCTTTAATAACCAGTAGCAGACAGAATAAAGGAAAAAGGCTTTTAGTCTATCTACATAGGACATGTTGGTTACACCCTTATTGCTTCAGCTTCTTTAAGTGCCTAGTCAAGTACATACCAAATAGAACATTGGACTCAATTATTAGTCTAATAAGGCTGAGTAGAGCGGGACTATAATTTCCTTGGATCTGGATGCCATACCTTTACTTATAGGTTGTGCCACATAGAAATGCTTCCTCACCACTGTGGACACATGGCAGTCAAATTTCAGGCTGTGTCTCTCTCTATACTTAGAACTCTTACCTCTAAGTCTAGTCTTAAGGGTGTGCTATTGACATAATTTGCAGGGGTATTTGACTTCCCAAAGGGTATGATAATGTATTTTTTACATTTAGTTTTAGGATAAGGTTCTGGCACCAATCATTTTTCTGATTTCGGCCTTCCTGAAGGATATCAACATTGTTGGAGGATTAAATGACTGCCCCCAGCTTGCAGGCATTAGAAAGCATTGTTATCCAGAACCCTTCAACATTAGTCGTAACTTCAGAGAAGTACACTCTGAACAAGAGTGGTCCTAGCACTGATCACTGTGAGACACCACTAGTAACTGGCGACTTGATGGATCTGGATTCACTCACTTTAACCACTTGTTTCCTGCCCATAAGATAATTGACTATCCATCTGGTGATGCAGGGATTTGTACCCAGTTTTGTGAGTTTATTTATAATACATGAGTGGAGAATTTTGTCAAATGGCTTGGCCAGGTCAAGGTAGGTGGTATGTACTGTTTTATCTTCATACATGGCTTTAGCAACTTTTTCAAAGAAATCCACCAGATCCAGTAGGCATGACTTGTCCTTGACAAAGTCAAATTGGGTCAGGTCCAGTGTTTGAAGGTTTTCTCTGCCATTGTTTATCAGGTCCATGATTATTCTTTCCATAGCCTTATATATAAGACTAGTCAAACTTATTGGTATGTAATTTCCCAGGTCAGTAGATGGTACCCATTTATATAGAGGGATGATTATTGCTGTCGCCCATTCTATAGGGACACAGTCAGTCCAGAGGCTGTGGTTAAACAGAGATCCTAATGGGCCTGATATGCCTTTATTTAAGCTGTTTAAGAGGCCAACTGTTATATCATCAGGCTCCACTGAAGCCACGTTTTTAGCTTTAGCATGCCCAGTGGCAAGCTATTCTATAATGATAATTGGTGGTGGAGTGGTGGAGGGTTATTTCTTGGGGGAGAACTTAGGTTGATGTGGAGGTAAAATTTAAGCTGAATTTGTCAGATACCAGATTTGCTATTTCTTACAACTGAGTATAGGTGGTACCATCTACACCTAATTCCACACATTGTTGGGTGTTACCCTTAAGATTGCCAACATAAGTGAAAAATGCCATATGGTTATCCTTAGCTATTTTAACCTCAAAGTCTACTTTCAGAGACTTGACTAGTTCCCTGATTCACTTGTTTAGACTAATGTGGGAATTTTGCTGTGTTGTGCACATTTCCTCTTACTTCTAAACAAGATTTTCTTTCTTTTGTCGTACAACCTATTAATACCAGGGGTCCATCAGGGTGGCTTGTTCTTGTGGTTTGACCTGGATTTATTTCAGTCTGGTACTGCTGTTTCTATGCAGTTGTTTATACAGTCGTACAAGGCTTTTGTGTTCACTCCACATAGATTTCTGTGTTTTCAAGATTTGGGGGTGCTTGGAAACTAGCTATGTCATCCTTTAATAGGGAGTAATTTACCTTACATAAGTTCTTAATGTTTTTGGAGTAATGTGGGAGGACTAGTTTTAGCTTTATTTCAAGGGAGGCCACTTTGTGATCTAATCTTACCGGTGAGGACATCACAATGTGGGTGCAGCATTCTCCCATATTTCTGAGTACCAGATCTAGGATATTTGCTCCCCTAGTGGGGGTGCAGACTAACTGCTCTAGGGCATTTGAATTTACAAGGTCAAGAAGTCT
Source organism: Protopterus annectens (assembly GCF_019279795.1). Classification (NCBI taxonomy): domain Eukaryota; kingdom Metazoa; phylum Chordata; order Ceratodontiformes; family Protopteridae; genus Protopterus; species Protopterus annectens. Next base: position 108,613,774 of record NC_056749.1, on the reverse strand, counting down.
TTGGGCCTGCATGTTAGTGGTCATGTATGCCTCACAATGAATTAGTATGGTATTGACCTGGATGGTGAGTGTTTCTAGTAACTTCAGGTATGATGTATGGGTTTCCTGGTTCATGGTGGTAGACCTGTAACCTAATAAGAATATGGTAATGGGTTTTTCCCATAGTTAGTTGGACATGGAGTAGCTCAAGCATGTCATATTGTTTGAGCAGCCCTCAGGTATGCTTATCTTTTATGTAGATGGAGACACCTCTGCCTTTTGCTGTTTCATGTTCAGTGGGTGATTGGAACAAATAAAAGGCATTATAGCCATGCACTGCTGGATTGCTTTCCATGGCTTTGAACTGTACTGATGTCAGCATTCTGCAGGGTGAGGGGAGATTCTAGGAAGTGTAATTTCTTTTTAGGATTCCTAACATTGAACAGTAACACCTTTAGCTTGTCCTGAGTAACATTCGTTATGTTGGAGGATTTGTCTGTTTCGCAATGCGTAAAAAAGATACTATGGGGGGGGGGGTAATGTTTTGGGCTATGTCTGAAATCCTAGAGGTGACAAGTGACAATCAACTCTGGCAAAGCAGTGTGGCCTGTCAACCATGTCCTACCAGGCTGAAAAGTACTGGACTATTTTGGAATTACATCAGTAGCTAAGCCAGTTGTTAAAGTTGATTATTTTCCGCTGGTTTTGTGGCATCATCTTTGGAGACATTAGAAGGTTGCTCAATGTTAGGCTCGTACCTTTCTCTCCACACTGCTAAGAGTATCCACAGGAGTCATTTCTCTCCTGTCTCACCCAACATCTGGATCACATCTGCTATGACCTGATCTGAGGCTGCTGCTTTCCCTGACTTTTTTCTAATTGACTAATTTTTCTTAGTGTTGTCATTACTTCTTCCATGATGGGCTCCTCCTCCTTTTTCACTGTAGGTTGTGTCTCAGGAAGTACAGCTTCTGTGGTGTTTTCTTCATTCAGAAGCTGCTGAAAGTACTCCTTCAATATGCCTTTGATTTCCTGTGGGTTAGTGAGTAAGTTGTTACTGGCATCCCTGTCAAAGTGTGCTTGACTTTCTTATTTATCTTTCTTTCTTTACCTTGTAACCTGATAAAGTTTCTTTGTGTTATCTATAAAATCACTTTCCAGAATCTAGTAGAGTGGTTCTGATGGCTTGTTCTTTGCTACTGCAACTCCAGTCTTAGCCTCTTTGTTTGCCAACAGTGTTCTTTCTTAGCCTGGTCTGCCTTTTCAATCTAAACAAAGAAAAAAGAGAATCACAAATACGTTCCACTCGTTTAATAAAACAACACATACTTCCAATAGCAAAGCTTTCGAGTTTCCTCTTCATCGGTGCTTATTGCCTTTTGCTCTTAAGCACTGAAGAAGGGGAAACCAGAAAGCTTTGCTATTGGAAGTATTTGTTGTTTTATTAAAAGTGTGGAACGTATCTGTGATTCTCTTTTTTTCATTTGGATTTGTTGTTATTGAACACAGTTAACTGCAGTGGATTCGTTTTTGCTGCCTTTTCTATCGCTCAGTTTTTCCTAGCCTGGTCTGCTTTTTCTAGCTCCCAGTTTTTCCTGCACTCCTTCTTTCTTTTGATAACTTCCTGGCTTCTGCATTCCATCCCCAGCTTTCCTTATGTACCTGATCTCCATACCTGGCTCAGCCACACACCTATTCTGTTGTCCTCACACATGCTATTTTGAGGGCTGACATTCTTCTTCAACTCCACCTATTTCCTCTTCTTGAAGTGCTTGAGCCCTGAGTAATTCTTTGAACCGCTGTGCTTACTCTCCAGTCAACTTCCAGGTCTCCAGCTTGGTCTCTGTTGACCTTAGAGTCTTCGCTGACCACTGCTTGCTTCTGATTGTGGTAAACAGTGGTTTATGCTGGGGGCTGACTTTGTAATTGTTGATTCTACCCCAGTGTCCTTTCCATACTATGAGGAAGTCTACCTGAGTTGCACATTGGCTACTCTTATATGTGATCTTGTGACTCCCTCTCTTACTGAACCATGTGTTGGTCACCATCAAGCCATTTGCCAGGAAAACATTTAGAATGACTTCTGCTTCTTTATTCCTATTGGTCCACCCACGTGGACCAAGGCAATCCTTATAGCCTGTTCTGTCTATCCCAATAAATGGATTTAAGTAAACACCAATTCCTGTTGTCCTGCTTGATCTACTAGGTCCTGTGGCTGCTGTCTGAATGCACTCTTTTCCTCACTATCAGCACGCACCCTGCTGTGGGGCAGAGGCTGATATTAGGAATACTGCACTGCCCTTACACAGGAATCTGACTGCCATGAGTCTGCAACTTATTCTGATAGTATCCTTCACTGTCTTCTGAAGCCTCTCCTTGACCACAGTTCCCATTTCTGGTTTGTTCTCTTCCTTTGCAGTAGACTCTCTGAAACCCAAGTCAAGTGTCTTGCACTGCCCTTCGATCTTGTCTCCTGAATACAGTGGATGTCCAGTCCCCTTCTTACCGTCATGTCATTCACTTCCAAACTCAGTCTTATCAGTGAACCTGCAATGAGTATAGCAATTCTTAGCTCATGTTTGACTGATTGATTACCTTTTGCTCAACAGAGCTATCCCACATAACCCAAGCTGGGCAATTGAATACTGGGTGGCCAGTAGCTTATTGCCAGAAAGCTTTCGGGCATTTATTGTGGGCACACACCAGCCAATAGGGGAACATGCATCTCTCCCACTATTTGCAAGGATCGCTGGCATAGGTCAGATCCTCAACTTACTTATCACCGGCAAATACCCATGCACAGTTGGCTGACATTAATCAACGTGTTCAAATCACTTATACCCATATTTTACTCTGTGAAGTGACACACCCTGACAATATGTGCAGTCTGTGATCCACGCTATAATATCCTAAGGATACTGTGCACTACAACTGATACTCAAAGTGACTGGTCTATACAGCGCTTCTCCTATAGGGTACCATTAGAATTTGTACTGCTGCTCATAGCTCCATTCTCAGCTATGTGTGAGGTGGAAACACCTGGCATATTTTAAGCAGTGGAAGGAAGAGACCCATGGAGATCATACAAACTTCATACAGGCATTGGTCAGAGGTCAAGATCAAACCTTGTACTTCGTGCATGGGAGACAATAACCATAACAGTTATGCCTACTGGACCCTCTTATTTTGACTCCATCTTTAATAAACGTCTTTATTCCATTGCTTTCTCTGTTTCCAGAAAAATAATTTTTCCCAACATATCATCATCCTCTCAAGGGTCTATACTACGTGATCGAACGTTTAAACGTTCCAACGTCATATGGCCGACACCATATGATCGAACATTTAAAAGTTTGAACATTTCAACGGGAATCTCTGTACAGTGTGGAAGGGGAAGATTTTCCTTTCCTGCACTGTAGTGCAATCTCGGATTCGGTATATTTAAAGAGTGGGGGGCATGGGGGTGCTGGGGGATTTGCCCCCTGTTTAAAGCATTCAGATAGTTTTTTTCTGTGGTTTATTTTTTTTAATTGGATTTTCAAACTTTTAAACGTTCGATCATATGGTGTCGACCATATGGCGTTCGAACCTTTAAAAGTTTGATCGTCTAATATAGATGCTCTCTGTAAGCTTACATCTAACCATAATATTTTCCAGAACATTCCACCTTTGGAATATAATCACTGCTGCAGCATATCTCTTAAATTCAGGCGTGCACCTAAAATCTATCCTAGTGTTTTTCAGGCCCTCACTCTTTCCTTACCTCTCCTACTTCTTTTTCCCAAAACACATCAACGGCACACATTCTGTAGCTCCCCTAACCAGACTGCTTTTGTTTTAATCAGCACATCTTGAATTACTTATGGTTGCAGCAACACTGTTAAAACTCAGTGTGTTCACTATAGTGATCCATTAGTCAAACATTCCCTTTATCATGCTTCTTAGATTTTCCTAGTTTTCCTTCCAGTATCTCTGACTATCAGATACTTTCACTCATAAAGATATCCCCATGATCGTGGCAACCCTACCATGTGGATGATATTCCAAAGCAGACACCTTCCCCAGCTCCTCAAAAATATTCAGCACCTGAAGTAACAACCATTTTGCATCTTCAGGTAATAGTTATAATAATAATAATAATAATAATAATAATAATAATAATAATAATATTACAGTTATCTGCAAACAAGTTTTTACTACTCTTTTTGTCTATTTTTTCCCAGTTTTCTGTCAATCTGTGCTACCTGTGACAGTTTCTTCATCACAAAAACAAAGATCTCCTGGGACAGCAGACATTTTGCCTTGTTCATCTATCTAATTTCATCTTATCTAAAAAAAAAAAATCTCAATTTACCCTTATTGGAGTACTTGGCTTCTTATATAATGATCTAACACTCTGCAAAGCCCTTTTCAATCCCAGCACTTGCTTCAGAGTCACTGTCATAAAGTCCCTACTTACAGAACTGAAAGCCTGAAGAATGCGTGTGGGTAATACCCCTGCCCAATGTATCTTTCCCCCACATACCACCTCATAAAATTTGCCAGCAATCTCCAATGATCTGCACATGACCTTTTTTTCACAAAACCCTCTTCTGATTCTCCTAATAGCATATTTAACCAGGCTGAATATATCGACATAATACATTTTGCATAGTTATTACATGAAGAAAAGAAGCTGTAATTGCCAGATCTTCTTTCCCCTTTTCCGTATATACTCCCACAATCTTTGCCTAATTCTGGCACTGCCTCTTCTTCTCTAAGTCTGTTAACCATATTTGCCCAGTACTCGTCTACCTGCATTCCTACCGACTTGTAATAATCAATGGCAAAACCATCTGGTCATCCTGTTTAACGGTTTCCCATATTTTAATCACTGCTACTACTTTTTCTGCATCATCTCTTCATGCCGCTCTTCTATATCACTCTCCAGGTTCTAGTCCTTTGCATTCCTAAAACTCTAACTCATCTTAATTCTCTTCATCCATAAAAGTCCTTGTAGGATTATTTAAATTTGTCTCTTATCTCTTTATTCTCCATAACTCTCCTATGTTGTCATGCTCCCATTGCAGCCAGCCATGCTCTCTTCTTTGAATATCTGCATATATTTCCCCTTTATTTCTTCATCTACCCCCTGCTCCATTTCCACCTTTATTTGTTCCTCTTCTAGCTCATTTAACTCCTTTTGTAGTTTCTTAATCCAATCCAACCTGACCATCATCTCTTCCTTCTCTTCTTTATTCACATCAACCTGATCCTGTTGCAACTACCTGTCTTCACATCCTCCATATTCCCATCACTTTTTCCCTACAAACAACCTTGATTTCATCCCATTCCTTAATTCTTATCAAACCTTTTTCTGGTTTATTCCTTTTTGAACTTCTTCTGTCACCATCTTTTGTAACCATGTGACTTAATCTGCTCCTCTCCCCTTATGCAGATTCCGTCTCCATCACTCCAGTCTCCCCCTACCCCTCTCCCTAACATTGTAACCAAGACGTTTATATATATCTTTAGCCACCAACTCCTATGAGGTTTCATCACCTTCTAATGTCCTGTTCAACCTACTTGTCCACTTACTTTTTATCTACTAAATGAAAAACTGCTTCATCTTCTTCATTTCTTTCTCTTTACAGCTATACACATCATACATTTCCTTAAAAATTGCTGACATTTCAAATAAAAATTTGTCTTCCAATCTAACCTGTCTAAACTCATCTCAAACACTGCATTGAAATCTCATGCCTGATCAGTGTATCTCCTCTATATCTCACACTTTTAAACATCTATGTGCATCACTTCATCTCGGATCCCACCACAACTATCCTATCTTCAAAAGTGCCTTTACACATCATCCATCTAACAGTCTTTCCTTTTCCACTCTACAGTGACCACTGATCTCATCCCTCTTTTTATAGAATTTCTGGTCCTTTTTTTCCCTCCTTGTGGGATGCAATTCATTCCCATTTGTAGACAGACTTTCTTTTACATCTTCCCAACGTTTTTCTTTGACAACTTCTTCTACACACATTGTATTCATATTTAATTGTACTGAATATCTGTTCTCTCTTTGTCTAGTCATTGACACCACCAACATTTCAACTCCACATCTTCCACCCTCCAACCTATTCTCCACTCCTTACAAGCTGGAAATCAAGAGTCTTTGGATAGTGCACAGTGGTGATTGAATTCTACCCCAGCCTTACCACGATCCCAGGCAAGATAGTTCAAAGTCCTTCCCATTTATCTGCCTTAACAGCCATTTTGGTATTTACACTCATGTGATATTCTATCCTCCCCACTTCTGACTCATTTGCATCTCTCTGCCTCTCTCTCTGTCTCTCGCTCTTTCTGCCTCTTTACCCAGCCCTTCCTCCCAGCCTCCACTATCTTGTCATCATAATACATCCTAAGTATATTAATTTCTTAATTATTGCCCACATACATGTATAACACTACATTCATAACATACTTGTCTAAGTTGTAAAAGCAATAGAACCGAATAAAGAACCCCCACAAAAGAACAATGATGTGTTTGGCACTATGATTGTCTGTCAATAAAGTTCTTATGCATTACATTTTAGTTTCCTTCTGATATTTGCAGAATAGTACAGTTTATTTGAACTGGGTTAGCTCTCACTGACACGATTTAAACATGCAATATACTTTGCAAAAATACATATCAGTTTTCCAGATTTTGCACAGTAGTAAATCAATAATAAAGACTGTATCTCCAGGCCCCAAATTAAAGTGATTTAAGTACTCCCCCCCCCCCCAACAGTTATCCTCCTGCAACAACAAACTAATGAAAGAATTAACTAAATGACATTACCAACTAATTTACATTACAGTACCACTGCTCTATGCAGGTATTGTTTAAACAAGGAATATATGGTCTGAACATACCTTATTCTATAATTAGTAAATCTGAAATGCACTGAGCATCTAACTCTTTTTTTCATGCAATATAACACTTTCCCTATAATGACTAATAAAGTAGCTAACATTCGCATTGTCCAAACTCCCTGCAAACATGCTTATACTCCTTTGTGGGCCTTAGAGGATACTTTCGCATTTATATTGCATCTATACAATATTTTCACATATAAACATGTTCACTCAGTAGTCCATATGGGAATCCACTGGGCCAGTGTTCTTCACACTACAAGAAAGTGACCTCACTCAGGGGTCTTAGTGTATATTGCTTCATCTTCTTAACCTTCATACCACTGCTCCTTTTACTCCATTTCCATCTTAGCATGCCCTCCTTGGAGGGGTATGATGTGCCACCTTACTTATCCTGATCGATGCAAAAACTAGGGCATCATGCTGTACTTCTTCTCCTTCCACGTAACATATCTGTTAGTCACTCTCCTTTTTCACAGTGTGGGGGCCATACATTGCCACAGCTCATTTTCTGTTGTGCTGTTTGCTGCTGAGGACCATGTCCATCCACATACCTCCACTTCCTTGTTGTCCTATCTCCTTTGGTAATCCCTTTTGTCCACCACCATGGATCATTCATTCCTACCATTTATTAGTACCTTCCACTGTGTCAGCAAACATCATTATGGACTCTTCTCTAGTTATGGCAGCAATATGCCCTCTCCTGTCACTTGATTTTTGTAATTGCAAGATGTACCAGGCAACCTCCAGCTTTAATTTTTATAAATCTAGACTCATCTTTACTGTTTCCTAATGTATCCATGCTGAAAAGCTGTCCATCACCTTCTCTATCACATAACCATCATCAGATCCTTCTTCCATGCAAACTTTTTCAAGATCCAGTCTCTCATTTGACCATGCAGCTTAACAGTTACGTTCCTTGCATTTAGGCCTCTATTTGATTTTTCTACCTTATGTGCTCTTTAAACTTGTCAGCCTTGACCACCAGCATCCTTAGCAAATTCAGGGATTCAGTCCCCCCAAGCACACCGACACATTCCTTCTGCTTTCCTGCTATTCATTTTGAATCTATTTTCCAGGCCACCTGTTTTTAAAATATGACCTGGACTTACTTTCTAATATTTTGCTTTCATACCTCTTAGCTTGTTTCTTGAATCCATCAAGTTGTGGTTCTTAACAGTATTTTTTTGCTCAAGTCACTCAGGTTCCATTTTAATGAAGCCAACTATGGCCTGTATATTTTCCACATTCCTGAAATGACATCTAGTTCATTTAATATTATATCTGTCATCTTGGTCTACCATTTTGCCCTCCTTCCTCCTCACCCACTCCACCTTATAGTATAAGTAAATAATAAGTTTTGTTAGATTATTTTCTCCTTTCAGCCTTGCCCCTATAGCACTTTGCAGTCCCACTGCTTTAAACCCACATATAGTACCTCCTGTCTTATGTCTTCCCACTTATCATTGCCTCTATACAAGTTTTACATCTCTGGAAGGGGAGCTTTTCTTTTTCCATTCTCTGAGTTAAATGATCATATTAATGAGTATTTAATGGTCCATACCACTTCATCTATAAGGTAAATGTTTCGTTCATAGTTCATTACAGCAGTTTCAACAACATTCACATCCATGTTTCCTTTCTTGTCTCACCCATTCACATGCAGTTTTCTCCCTTCCTCCTTTGGTTGCATGCACCAACATTTTGTTTCTGCACTTAAATTTCTTCCCTCGTCTCCAGCTACCTGCATTCCATTATGACTGTTCACATACAGCCCTCCTGTCACCCTACTTTGCTTCAAAACTGTTACCTGGGTTCAAGCTGTCTTCCTATGTGGCCATCTTCCATGACATCTCTACAGCCCCCCCCCCCATAATTGTGGTGTGCATTTATAACCACGCACCTCTTCACTGCCCATTCCTTAACCTTGTCTTTAACAAACTGATCATCTTTGGGTATTGCTCTGGGCAGCTCTCAGTGGGCATCATTTTACCAATTTTCCTCTGACACCCCAGCTACTTTAGTGCTAAAAGACTGATTGTGGATTCCCTTTCTCTTTCAGGTGCTCCCTCTTTTTTCCCTAGATCTTGCTGTCCTTACTTCTTGTTCTTTAAGGATCCCATACACTTATTCCCTAACACATTCTGCCATTTCCCCATGCTGGCACTCCCTATCAATCCTAAATGACCTGTCTGGAGAATCTAACTTAAAAGGGAAATTATTGCTGACCCCCCCTAACCCGGGAAGCCGCGAAGACACACACACAGGCTGATAGCTGCAGTCAAATAGAAGTACAGAGGTAGAAAAATGTGTATGTCAAAAATACATTAGAGACTCATGTATCTATTATTAGGAAGAGTGAGACTAACTGAATCCAGAGATGTAAAGTGGGTAGGATAACATTACAAAGGGAGAACAGGGGTAAAGAAAGCATATTAATGAATCAGAAGGTGGCTGCTATATTAAGTTTCTCCCAGGATGAGCAGTAGACCATTGGTCATCTCAGGGATTCAAACAGACCAATTAAAGATGGGAAGAGACAGGGGCAGTTGATGGGGCAGTTGAATAAGGATAACTACAAGAGGCATTTATGTGGGATTGATGGATCAGTGGTTTTCTTTTCTTGCAGTCATCATATAAGGGCATGAGGACATTGTTTCTCTGCTGAAAAGCCTGCAGGTAAGCAGACTTGCCCCTTAGTGTTGCTGATATAGTTATAGTGATCACACAACCTTTCGGATGATACTTCTCTGTTTGCGTTGAATCCCACAGTCCTCTTTCTCTTGCTATAATAACACAAGGTATTAGGACCTTCTCTGATTTAAAGTATTCATTCTTTGTAAACCTTTTTGGTTATGCTTGCAAACACGTGGTGTCCTGTTTGTACAGCTTGCAATTTAGTAGGAGCTAAATATATAAACATGCTGTGAGACTCACTATGCATACGATAGTACATTGCTAGACAACCCTATAGCTACTTCCCTGTTCCACTTGCATGTAGATGTGCTAGTCCTGCTCATTTCTGCAAATGAGAAAAAACATAGTGACATAGGTTAGCAGGTATACGTACTTCATGGGAGAACAAGACACAGATAAAGCTGGAAGCATTGTTTGCTGGAAGAAGAACACTGGATAACAGTGACTTGCAATAAAGTTCAAATAATTCTTTGGGGGGGGTGGTATTAGGACACAGTTCTGTGTTGAAAGCTTTATGAGTAAGTAGACCAGTCTCCTAGTTTTCATAATGAAAGGCTAAAAGACTGAAACATATGACTATATAATATATATATATATATATATATATATATATATATATATATATATATATATATAAAATGCATAATTGGTCATTTGTGGTCAGTGCTGTAGCCCAGTAAACAAATACAGGTAAAAAAATATATATTCAGTAAAGAAAAAGGGAAGAGGCATTAAAAACACACAAAAAAACCTACTATCATGGCAGGCAAAAGGCAAAACAAGACAGGCAAAATTTTCTTGCAAGTTCACTTTTTGCCACTTATTATGATACTAAAAGCAAAAGTGGCAACTTAAAACCCCAAAATACTTTACACTCAGATGTTTTGCTAACCGTAATAAATCACAAGAAATACATCTTGCAGCTTAACAGAGTGGATTCAAATTATGAACTGCTAATGAACTTCATTCTGTAGCCTAGGGTTTGAATCTGACAGCCTCCATTTGCCTGTTTTGTGACTCTGAAAACATTTAAAGACACAGTGGTCTCTAGTCACCTCTGAAATGAAGTCTGAGCCTGGGGAGTTTACTATAAGATATAAGAAGAAATGGTTAAATGCATGTAATTTTTCTGGGTTAAATGAGAGGGAAAATTACAAGGGAGTCCTGAAAAGGAAAGGGTTAATTCACTGATTCATTTTTGGTCATGTCATTGTGATGTAAATTCTTTAAATGAGGTGTTTGTTTTTGTGTTAACTTGGTCTGAAGAAGTTTCTTTTGGAATGAAAGTGCTTACCAGGTTTATTTAATAAAAATCTGTATTTATCTGGATTGTTATTACGTTTTTTTTATTTTTTCTACGATCAGTTGTGTAGTATTCGTGAGGTTTTTGTTGGAATCCAGTATTATACAAGACAACATATTTTATGGATTCAGTTTGACAAATTACAGGATTAATTTCTTGTTACCTTTCTGCTGATAAAGGCTCTTTGCCTTTTAAGTTGCCAGTCTTGTTTTATTGTATTTTCTTATATGTTATTCAGAGTTTGTCATCAAAATTTCAGTTGCTTGTTCTTGAAGAGCATGTTTCTGAAAGTCTGTTTCCAAAATTTCACAATGCTGAACTGGAATAACATGAAATAATAATAATGAAAGTAAAGCTTGATTTGTTACTATGAGTTTGGCATTGTAAATGGAGATTGTGGTACAGTGAGGATCGTGGAATTTATCCTTTTCTTCCTTGTAGTGTGATCTCATAGTTGGTATATATAACTTGCAGAGAGTGTGGAGTGTAGCGGGGCTTGTGCCCCTGCTAAAACATAAACAGACATACGGACTTTCGAAACTGGAAGTCTGGTATGTCGTATATTGATCATCGTGTTCCTGACATTTGACATTTAGGATAGATTTTGTTTTTGTTTTCAACATTGTAGTTCAGTCTTTTGATTATAAAATGTTTTGCCTTCCACGTTTTGACGGTAAACCATTATTTAGTACCATAGTTTTTGAGAGTGATCGTATTATGATGCTATCTTATTTACAAGTAAAACTGTCTATTTTCACTCACAGCTGTACATTAACTGCACAGTAACTAACACTGCTCATCCTGACAGATGCTCCTCAAGTACAGAGTGGTAATAGAAATGAGAAAATGCTGAGGTTGTTACACTACTTAACATCTGCATTAGCTTTGCATGCTGAAACAGAGCAAAGAAGCGTGCGATTCTTTCTCCCATGTCTTTTTTTAGCTCCTTACTTAGCATTGTATCTTCTTCCTGTTTTCTGTCTGACTAGCTGTCCACACATGCTAATGCCACAGAATGTATTTAATGTTGATACAATAGCCTCTCCCAGTTTATGATGTTAATAATAAAATTAAGAACTAGAAAGCTAAGCATGCTCTACATTGCTCAGATAACACGTGCATTGCTTTATAATGTACTTATTCTTTGCCCAATATGCCTTACAAGTTATAAAATTTAAATGGTGAAACTATCATGCCCAGTTCGTATGTATTCTCAAAATGTAGAAAAATAAGATGCAGAACATTTCCATATGCTATAGGGAGAAAGATGGTTTGTTAAAAACATGCGGTTATAGAGGTAAAGTACACAGGGATTTATTGTTACATTGTTACAGTTTGTCATAGTATGCCTTTCTTACAACATAGAAAGATTAAGATCCTTTCCTCAAGCTAAACATTATGTGCTAAACTTTCTGATCTACAAATAATATGCATACTTTTGATATTCTTTGTCCACACACCTTGTCTTCTGTTCATAAGCCTAATTAATTGTTCCTCCTCTAAAGCGCTATGAAATCTGTGTCCAGGTGTTCACTGACATGAGCAGTAGCTTCTTGCTTTCTATGAGTAATTCCTCTTTTCCTTGTGGCCACTATTGTACCTTGTCTTTTTTCCTGCTCTGCCATTTTGTTTGCCAACCTTTATGACATTTTATCCTAACACAGCAGGTTGTTAACATTTTGTTGGTGCTCCTTCCACCGCAGCTGTATACACCTTTTCTGGGGCTGTATTTCACAGATGCATTACTTTATTTTTCCACTGAATGGAAACATTATTTTTTACATTATACTTTCATTAGTCTAGTCCATACTTTCTACACCTACTCATCATTATTGCATACATATATCATCAGCAAAAAAAAAGTCACTTTTTACCTTACAGTTTTTCTGAAATGTCAAGCATAAATCCATTCAGAAGTACTAGCTCAGACCAGTGTCAAGAGTACCATAGAAAGAGCTGTATTCTCACATGCGGGGGGTTACATGGTGTGACAGCAATATATTGTTTTATAATATTCAAATGATTTTTTACATTTATTTAACATATACTTCCATGGACACCTAATATGCAAACATTGAACCACGCTGGTTTTTACCTATGGAGTCAGCTGCTCTTTCCAACCCCACCCCTCATATGTCCCAGACTTTCCAGACAGATTGTATTGTTAGGCAGATAATAACCCAGCTGACTAGCAGTAAATACTTACCTGTCAGATTGTACCTGCTCCCTGTGCTGCCTTGACTGACAATGCATACATATGGAGACACGTAACTGCAGTCCACAGTCCACAGTGTGGCTTAGAATCAGAATGCATACAGTTTGACAGTGATGATGCCACCATGAAGTGGTGTTTTTATTACACTTTCTAACAAATCTATTCTTACAGAATTAAGACAAAGGGCAAACCTTCTACATTATAAAATACTGCAGAAAAATGAAACAGAAAAAAACATATTTGAATAGGAGTTATGCTGATATTGTCTAAGTAGCTGATTAAATATTACAAAATAGCAATTGCTTTGAAAAAGGAGTGCAGTGGTTATAAAACACACCAAAACAGATTAACAGATTGTACACATACCTCTCAACTGTCCCTGATTTTCAGGGACGTCCCTGATTTTGACTCAAATTTTAGCTCTGTCCCTCTTAATCCCTCTTAAAACTAGTGACTTTTGGAGGAAAGATGGTGAATTACACCTAATGAATAATGACAATAATTACGAGTTATAGACTTCTTTTACTTCAGAAAATGTGTATTAATTCATATGCTATGATTCTGCCAATGTTTCAAGTTAATAGCACTAATATTTTAAAAGTGTCCCTGATTGTCCCTGATTTTTTCTAGACTTGTCCCTGATTCTGTTGGAATTTGTCCCCAACTGGTTGAGAGGTCTGATTGTACAGGACTTGAGGACATGTCTATATCATATCATCTAAGGTTCACCTCAGCAAACCTCCGTTCGTTGAACCAAAAACAGTGAACATTCATTTAAGTGAATGTTCACATCAGTGAATATCTTAAAAAAAGGAATAGAATGAATTGACCAACATTGCAACCATCTCACACACACGGTAGCATCTCAAACCCACCCAGGTGGGGAGTTGTGCCCCCCACTCCTCCCCTACCTATATATACTAACTCCAAGATTACACTACAGTGGGGAAAAGGGGAAATTCCCTGATGTTGGCCAACTAATTCTATTCCCTGTGCAAAACATTTGCTGATATGAACATTTGCTTAAGTGAATGTTCGCTGTTTTCACTTTGGCGAACAGAGGTTTGCTGAATTGAACCTTCAATTATATGATATAGTTCCTTTTAGGACACAAGAGCTAATGGTAAGCAGCTGAATCTACTTTGTAGCACTAGTGCTAGTGTGATTATACATTATAAAATAATTAACTTTCTTCAAAAGTTGTTTAGTTTTCCAGTTAATTAGTGACATTTTTATCTGGTCACTCTTATGAACATCATTACTGAATAAAACTGTATATGCATCTGTAGCTGTAGACCAAAACAATAGAGGCAGGAAAAATAATTGCATCACCAGTGCATTGAGTTATCACAGGATATTGCCTAAATGTATTTTTTTACAAGAAGTCCATCCTGAATGTTGAAAGGGAAGGTGATTAATATAACAAAGTTAATTTGCATTTTATTGTTCTGAAGTCTTCTAAGGATTACATTTGTGAGAAAAAGTCCAAAAGTAACTGTGTTAGCAGTGTGCCAGAATCACAATCTGGCATTAACGTTAATACCAAACAAAAATGGTTCTGTCACATGTTATGATTATGGGAAATTATTTCAGAAAAATGTCTGTTTTGAAATATCAATAGTATAACAACTCTCTAAAATATATGACAAAAGTATTACATTTAGAAACTGCAGTAGTGAACTGAAGACAGTCTGAGATCAGCTGAAGAGAAAATAGGTTTGTTTCTAAGAAAAATATAGAATTGGAGTAGTATAGGTAATTATACAATAAGTGCTCATTGTTATGGAAAAACGAGCACACTGATTGGACACCCCACTCAGTTTGCCCGTTGAAAATCGAGGATATCCCAATAGACAAAAGTGCATGCAGTTAAGTATTGTTGAGAAGATGGACTTTCTGTTAAAGTATGCTAAAAAACAATCTTCAACTATGTTAAGAGAGATGGAACAAAATATGAGAAAAAAATCAGGGCACTTTGCAAAAATCTGGACAGTTAAGAGGTATAGTTCTGCTAACATCAAAGATCACAATGCTTTTCCCCTTACCTTTCAACTGTCCAGACTTTAGTTGAATATCGCTCACTTTCCTCATGTGTTTGCCCTGTCCATCTTTATTCTGGTAATGCTGCCAAACTTCTCCAATGTATCAATAGCTAAACTCCCTTCTATGCTAGCTCTCTAGCACTGTATTGATATACTGTGCAAGTCTGCAGACATATACACCATAAACATGAGGAGTATATCAGTAAATCAGGAAGCTGGTGGAACAACACTAAACAGCCATTACACAAAGGCATTATTTAAGAAAGGTAAGTTATTTCTTTCTTAAATAATGTAATTGTATAATAGCAATAACCCACTCTTGGATGTGCATATCACAGAATTTACCTGGGGTTGGCTTTGTTCAATCACAATCACCCTCATGATTATACCACACAAGCCCTGGGTAAATCCTGTTAAACCCACACCCAGCTGTGGGTTATTGCTAAAATATGAAAACAGATCAAGAAGACTAAGTTTATTTTGTATTCCAGAAAAAGAAGACAGAAAGGATATGGTTACCTTCATAAACAGATTTTTTAAAATGTTTTTGGAAAATACAGTGATCTAACAGATATAATGGAAATATCTTTTTGGTTACCTGCACTAATTTGTGGATCTTCACCTCAGTCCCCTAGGTCTGTTATAATCCATTTTTTAATTATTGACTCAAGATTGGTATAATAAAAAGAGATTTGTACAAAGACAGGATTATATATAAAGGCTTCATCATTAGACTGTGTAATGATTCATTATTTTAATAAAATGGTTAAATCTAAAAGTATTATATGCCTTTTATCATATTAAATTAAAACTTTCTCAGAAGATGTATCTGAAGCTTATACTTTAGAGGAAGCTGTCTAATAGAGCAATAGTAACTATGGAGTTAAGTAAGACAAATTTCCTGAACAACTTAAGAGACCAGTCATCTGAATAACTAATGAATGAAGGTGAAGTAAGTTAGGAAAAATAAAATCTAGTAAACTGGTTGCAGAAGGTATACCTAGTATTTGAGGACTGGAGAGAGATGGAGGGACTGAAGACTGACTAGATGTGTTTTATTTTGAGAAGCTATACACTTCAAATGTATGCTCTCTCTCTCTCTCTCCCTCTCTCGATATCTCTATATATATGTATGTGTGTATGTATGTGTGTATGTATGAGTGGTTATAGTGAAATTAAAAAAAACAACTAAATGTCAATGTCATTAATGTTGACAAGTCACTACAGATGCACCCAGAAGCAACCTCAGAGCATGCAATTAAAAACTTTCAAACAAAAAAAAAAAATAACAGTTAATAACATCTTTTGTAGGTGGAGGCAAGCCTAAATTCATGGCTTATGGCTCGTGTGTGTGTGTGTGTGTGTGTGTGTGTGTGTGTGTGTGTGTGTGTGTGTGTGTGTGTGTGTATATATATATATATATATATATATATATATATATATATATATATATATATACATATATATATACATATATATAAATATATATATATATATGTATATTTTTATATATATATATTTATATTTATATATATATATATATATATGTGTGTGTGTGTGTGTGTGTGTAGGCCACTCTTGTATGTGATCTTGTGATGGTCTCACTTTGTGAACCATGTGTTGGCCATCATAAAACCATTAGCCAGACAGAAGTCTAGAATGACCTCTCCTTCTTTATTTTTGTTGCTCCACCCATGTGGGTCCAGGTAGTCCTCATAACCTATTCTGTCTGTCCTGATATGTGCATTCAATTCACGTTGCCCTGCTTGATCTAGAAGGTCCTGAAACTGTGGCCTGAATCCATGTTTTCATCATTATCACAACCCTGCTGCGGGGCCTAGGCTGATATTATGAATGGTGTCCTGCCCCTACATTGGAATTTGATTGCCATGACATGAGTCTGTCACTAATTCTGATGACATCCCTCACTATCTTCTGAAGCCTCTCCCTCACCACAATTCCAACACCATTTCTAGCCTGTTCTTCTCCTGAGTTGAAGACTTCGGATCCAAAGCCAAGTGACTTTGCTGCAGTGCCCTTCCATCTTGCCTCCTGGATACATAGATGTCAGGCCTCCTCCTTAGCATCAAGTCATTCACTTCCAAGCTACATCCTGTCAGTAAACCTACACTGAGTGTAGCAATTCTTATTTCGTGTTTTGCAGGGTCATTGGTTTTATGTCCAGCTTTTGTTCAACAGAGCAATCCCAGGTAACCCAATCAACTAGACAATGTCCTGCCAGTAACTTATTCACCCAGGGCTGCTGGGCTTTATGGTTAACATATACCCTCCATTAGGGGCACATACACTCCTCAAACCATTAGCATAGGTCACCAGCATAGGTCAGAGTAGGCCAGGTCCTAAACCCACTTAGCACCGGTCAGTACCTGTAACCATGCACATTTAGCAACATTAAACAATACAACTGAATCACCTAGAGCCATGTTTTTATACCATCAGATGGCTAGACCTGCCACAGCATGCAGTCTGTGATCTGGGTTCGCCTAGCTTGAGGATATTGTGCACTACAGTACATGCCCAAAGTGGTTGGTCTATACAATTCTTCCCCCTATAGGGCACCATGAAGAGTCTGTGCTGCTGCCCACAGCTCCATTCTGTTTTGGAGGTGGGAGGAACCCCACAGAGATGCATGGTAAACATGCAAAGTCCAAATAGGCATTGTCCAGATGTCAGGATCGAACCTTGTGCATGGGAAGCAAAGACCTTAACCATTATACCAAATGGTCTCTATAAATTTCAATTAAATATTTATAGAATATATTCTTTTGCCAGTTAGCAATTACACTTTGAAAGAAAACATCCTATTTACAGGAAGTGAAATATTGTCAAGGGGCAGTTTGTGAGGTTTGCTAGATTAGTTTCAGAAGATTAGAAATTTAATTATAAGAAAGTCATCCTTAAAGATTACTTTTGCAAAGACAATAACACTTGCAACTTTTCAAGTTATCTGAGTGCAAGTGAGTACTGAGCAGAATAGCAAATGCATGCTCATAATCCATATTTTATTGTGGAAGACTCTTCCTTCATGTTTACTGTGGTACCTGTTGTAAGCCAGAGATACACAAAAAGTCCAACCACAAGAAGATCAAGATACGTGACCTGTGCACACATATACAGTGCATGCTGTTGGTCACATGCAAGACAATGCTCACATTTCAATAACTCATGGTGGTTTTGTGCTAACGAACAAAGACGAAAAATATGTTTAACAAAGATGTTGTTAAAATATTTCTGAAAACTAATTTGATATATAGATCCAAAAATGCATATTGAAGAAGAAGCAAAAAGGTTTTCTGAATGAAATGTGTGACATGCTCATTTTAGCTGTTAATTTCATTATTAAAACTTAGGCTGAGATGTCATCTTGAAGAAGAAGAACTAAAAAAACATCTTGTGAATAAGATACGTGTCTATTTTTTGTTGTTAATTTTTCTTTGTTAAAACTTAGGACAAGCCTTTAACAAAGAAAAATGTTAAACTGAAAAACAGATGATATAACTCATAAAATACAAGATAGAAGATTTAGCAATTGTATCATAGCTACATTTTCAAGTTAATGAAGTTCTTAAACTTAAATTTAGCTACTGGTTTCACCCCTGATGAGTGGAGCACATCAGTGGTGATGTTCTTTCGTAAGTGTGGCCATATAATCGACCTGTGTAATACAGTGTATGGCCTAACCTGTGTAATACAGTGTATGGCCTTATAGGGCCCACCTGCAAAACAATGGGATATATTATAACTGGCAAACTGTGATACCAAGTGTCTTGTTAGACTTGGCTTCTAATATGTCGGCTTTGTGAAGGGTAGATCTTGTCTACTTACTGGTGGCCATACAGTGTATATGACATCTCTTGATCTGGCTTAGGCTTTTGACACCATTCATTATGCTGGCATCATACATAAATTAAATCCTTTAAAAATAACCTATGTGTGTAAGCTGGACAGCAAACTGGCTGAAAGTCATAACCCACACAGTCTGATTTGCAGCTGCCTCCTCAGAAAGTATGAAAGTGACCAGTGGTGTCCCTTAAGGCTTGATGTTGGGACCTTATTATTATTATTATTATTATTATTTTTGGTATGTACTTCTCAGATCTCCAAGCAGATAGTGATGGCTTTTGTCTAACAAAGTTTGCAGATGATTACAAACTCTGGGTTTTTATTAAGTCACCCTATGACATCCAAACCCTCCAGAGTGAACTTACTGCAGTAAACTTTTGGTGTGCTGAAAATGGACCAAACTAAATGCTAAACATTTTGCATCCTCACTTTTGGTAGACTTATCATACTGTCTAGACAACACACACACATCTACAAAATGAAAATGTATTTAGGGACCTAGGTATGTGACAACAATTTTTCGGGAAATCCTTTTATTTAGCCTAGCCAATTGCCAAACAAATATCACCAAGACCTAAAAAGATCATCACTGCCTTATACTCAACATTGATCGTTCCAATTATCAAGTTCAATGCCCCCTTTGGGATGTATCACACTAAACATATCAAACAGTTACAAAAACCACAAAGGTGACAAAACAAAAAGATAATAAACCTAAAGTTCTTGAGCTACCATAGACTTTTGAGGGGCGGTCCCTCTAGTAGTAACCACACCATTACAGACTCATTTGTCCTGAGCCTCCTATTTCTACACACCTCCAATATTTCCACCATCACTAGCTCCCAACTACAGAAAAAAAAGAAAAGAAAAAAAAGCTCAGAATATCTGACACATTTAATTGTCCTAAATATTCATTTTTAACTTTATAAATAATTTAATAAATCAGTTGAAACAACATAACATTAATACTCTATAATAGTTTATAATAATGTAGCCACTATATAGTAATAAAGTAGAGTTCAAATTTCTAGTATGGTGCACTCATCGGATGTTTTTTTTTCTAGAATCATTACTATTTAGTCCAGAATTTATAAATAATAGTAATTTTGTTAAATTTTATTCCCATGCAGTTTATTAGTAAGTATAAAAATAAAATAAATTCAGAAAATGTAGGGGAACTTGACCTTTTTCCAACTTCTAGCAATTGCTACACAACACCACAGAAGTGGAATTTGATCCAAAGACACATTAAGGAATAGTAGCATTAAACAGTGCTAAATACCTTGGTTAACATTACTATCTATATGAATTGTGCAAAATACTGTCATTTTCTTAGAATTTCTTTACAAGATTATAATCATAGAGCATATTTTACCAATCTGTTATATTATTGAAACTATGGGAGAATAGTCAGAAACATTTGCTGTGTAACAGGGTAGGGTTAAACATCACAGAGTTATTAATTAGCATGATATGACCTGTAGCTACTTAGCTATGTGTTAATATCACCATAGCACTGGAATTATAAGAAAAGAAATACATAGTAAATTAATGTTTCCACTTTACAGGAAGCAGCTGAATTAAATTACTGTAGGGAAAGGGCCGTAGTACTGTAAGTCATGTGGTCATCATGTTCAGAAAAGCAATTGAATGTTCATTAGGCTGTGTGCATGGGCCTGTCAGTAGGCCAGTATGCCACTGATGGCCAGCATAGCAAAGTGCCAATACAGTTCTTCATATAAATGGGAAGAAAAGGGGTTATAGGAAAGGTAGAAACTGGGGAACAGCAAAAAGGTGAACACAAACACAAGTGTAAACATGAGGAATGATAGCTAGGCAAACAAGCCAATTTTTAGGGACAGCTGCACTTTTTATATATAAACAAAACATATAGTATAGGTGGGGAAGGTAATGACGAGTATTGTGGCAGGGGTATAGGCAGCTCAGAGTGTAGCAGGGATGGACAAACATATAATGCAGACACAGGCAGGGGCAGTATGGATGCATAACATGAGGCAACAGTGGAAAGATGCAGACATACTGAAGAACAGCTGGTGATGGGGAGGGTTAGTCTGCAAACATGGTATAAGAACGACATGTTAGTAATGGGAAGACCATGATAGGGAATGGGGTTGGGTACAGGGGGCTTGTCTGACTGACCTATTGGAGACCCTACAGTGACATCAGTCATCTTTGTGGTTGATATCATGGTAGTCACTGCTCCTAGTGGTGAGATGGATGGGTTCATCTGGTCATGTGACTATAATCTCTGCACCATGAGGAGTTTCACAGTACCACTGCAGCTCTCTGACTGCAGGAACATCTTGGATATGATCAGCTTCTGCACCTGACATCAGGTGACTAGGGTGAGCACCCCAGGTCACTAAAAGAAGACAAGCCTCTGCCCCTTATTGGGTCCTCCAGGTCATCTTCATTTGGGTGACTTCTGTATCCCTCTTAAGAGGCAGCCAGTGAGACTGCTGGTGACCCAGCAAGAAACACAGAGCTGCAGTGCAGACCCAGGTGCCTATGTCCACTCCTTATCTTGCAGTACAGCTGTACCTGTATAAGGATGAGAGAACAGAGAGAAAGCCTCTCCAGTGGTATAGACAGATAAAGCCCTAACTACAGCCCAGATGACCTGGGTTTAATTACGGGCTTGGGTAACTGATGAAGGAGCAGGGAGGGATGGACATGCCTGTCCTGAATGGGAGGATGTTCACTGATGATGGTCCCTATGGTGAGCCATGATACAAAAATGGGAGTTGGCTCTAACATCTGTGATGAGCACAGGGGCAGTGGGTGAGGAAAATGGGTAGGTCATAAAAAAAAAAAAAAATTCACCCACAGAGCATAATGTGGATGGCCCAGACCTGAAGGCTGCCTTTAGGATCCATGAGTAGTCCAAGCAGATAGGCAGTAAGTGCATAAGTTAGCAGCAGCTGGTAGAACAGTGTAGATATGGGGCACTGGGTGGTAGAAAAAAACAGAATAACATAGAATTACAATTTGACAGTGCAGTCATAAATACAGTATATGTACTTCACCATTGGGAGAGTCGGTCAACCATTCTCAGTTAGGCTTCCATGTTGAAGTCTTGTTTCTCCACTACTATAAATAAAGAAGGGAAAATCCAATACACTGTAAACCTATGAAAAGAAGGCAACAGACAGTAGCCAGAAAATAAATAAAAGTTGGGCACCCTTTGTCTAACATCTGCCTCCCCTTGAAGATCCAGATTCGGTAGGCATCACTGCCAGCCACTACTAACGTGCCTGCACTGCTGACAGTGAGGTGATGCCATCATGTCAAAGGCAACATTCATCATCCTGCCAAGCTGATGCCAGCTTCTAGCTTATATGAACGGCCATCTTGATAGTCCTCTTGGCGAAGATACAGCAAAATGTTGGTCTTTTGACAAGTGCACTGATGAAAGCAGTGCCTGAGCAAAATAGCAGCCCATTGTGCATGGCCACATATTTGGACATCACTTGATGTGTATCTCTGGGCAGTAATAATACACTAGCCATGTGTTATGTTACTACTCTAAACAGACTCTGTGCGCGAGTTTGGTGTGGACACATCCTATTAGCCCTAGGATAGGCATAGAGTAGCATATCAGTGCTGCTTGAGTGTGGAATGTTCTAACGTGATAAAGTCAGACTTGTCTGCAGATCATCCTTGACAATATTTTCTTCTGTAAAATAGGCACTTTAGGCAAATAGTTGTTATGGCACCCACTTATGCAAATGTATTTATGGTGCAGTTGTAGAAGATTTTTATTTATGATTCCTATCATAATAATAATTATTATTATACACGTTAATTTTATTGACACCTATCATATGGAAAAATTATATGGTCACTTTACATATATTCATATTGTGCATTAATGAATATACAGATTGTTTAAAGTTTATATTCAAGTATAATATAGGAGATATATATATATAACCATACAGTGCTTGGCTCAAAACCAGTCAGGGACTTGAGTTGCTGCAAAAATAAATTTTATTCTCAGAAAGTGAAGCATTTTCATCCCCTATAATCAGGACTTCATCAGAACTAAAGAACTCATCTTATACTACCATTATATAATCCATTTAATTAAGAAAGAACCAATTACCATTGATTTGTTTGCATACTAAATTAATCACTACAAAGACTAGTTTAAAATGACATATTACAGTTCCGTACCAAGATAAAATATTAATGCATCTATAAAAAATGTAAAACATTTAGAAAAAATAAAAAAAATGCTTGTACCTTAAAAATGAATAATAACAAATAGAAGGAATGTAAAGAACCAACATGGGAAAATTATAATTTTGCTGTCCTCAGCTTCAACAAGCTGGTTAATGAGACAGCATTGTTCTGACTTGTGTTCAGTTGCACTTGCCATAGTAATTCCCAGGGACCACTCCTTGGGTTCTGTACCACTTGTTCTGAAATGAAAAAGTAATATTTTTTTATTGTCCATACAGCCAAAATTATACCTATATAAGGTATTTATCTCCTTCTTGTTATTGACATCATGACTTCTTCTTCTGGCTTTTTCCCGGTTAGGGGTCGCCACAGTGGATCACCTATCCGCTCATGATTGGCAGTGGAGTTTTACGGTGTTGAGTTACCAGCCCAGCACCCAACCTTCCACAGAAGGCACACACATGCACACACTCACACCTAGGACCAATTTAGAGTGTCCAATTCACCTACAGCATGTCTTTGGGATGTGGGAGGAAACCGGAGCACACGGAGGAAACCCACGTGACCACAGGGAGGACATGCAGACTCTGCACAGAAGGCACCCCCGTCAAGGATCGAACCGGAGATCCTCTTGCTGTGAGGTGACAATGCTAACCACTGCACCACCGTGGCCGCCCCTGTTATTGACATTATAACAATGCTCATAAATCCTTTTTTTGGAATGACCACTCACTTTTTCCCATTTAAAATGAATAACAAAAAATGCAAAATGCCAGATATACAACTCCCACAGTTTTACAATTGAAACTTTTATGGAAATGAAAAGTATAATCTATGCTAAGTAGGCCTAATAACACCCCCTTTGTAAACAAAACTACATTGTCTGCAGGCTCCACACTTCCTAGTGCCTTTCCTTAAACCTCTACCACCATCTTTGCTACTATAAGTTACTTTTTCAAATTTTTTTTTTTCTTTTAAATTATTAAACCTCATAAAACCAAACAGAGGTTGGTCACCCACCTTCTCCTTTTACTCTAGAGCACTCTCAAAATCCTTCCAGTTACCCCTAATAAGATTTTTATAGCATTACTCTCACAACCAAACTTAAACAACATGCTGTTTTCAAAATTAATATTCAAATTCATATCTTTATTGTATTTTTTGGCATCAGGAAGACCCTTGCCCAAAAGGGGATAGAATTTTTCATTTTTTCCCTGTTAATTTCATTATGAATGTTATTCAACATATCCCTTGGCATCCTCTTTCAATAAACATTTGCTTCAATATTACAATTTCATTCTGCAAATCATTGTCAGCAGAGATAGTCCTTGCCAAACACACCATTTGGCCTTTTACCAAACTTCTTTTCTGTTTAAAGGGGTAACAACTATTAAAATGTAAGTAGTTATTATAGAAGGTAGGCTTTCTGTACAGCTTAGATTTAGATACTTGCAAACTAAAATCTTTAATTAGTAATATGTCCAAATAATTGATACTTTGAACAGAAAAGTTGTAAGCAAACTTTAAAAACCTAGTAGTACTATTGATGTAATTAATAAATTACTTTAAGAAGCCTTCATACCATCCAAAAATCTCATATAGGTAGTTAAATAGCGCTTATATTGAGATAAAAATGATAAAAATACAAACTCCTGTTCTCAATGCCACATAACAATATTTGCTTATAGGGGGCAGATGAAGCTGCCACAGCAATGCCAGTAATTTGTTTATAGTACTCTTCTTCAAAAAACATAAAATTATTGTTCAAAATTATTTCCATACAATCACTAAGGGTATTCATAGGTTCATAGGTTGATAGGTAGGTACTAGGCTATTGGCCCTAGGGCCTATATAAACCTAGCCAAAAAGGTACCCTGGCTTTTGCCACCCAAGAAAATTATTTTCCTGTGCCCCTGTCGAGCAGAGCGACAGAAGTGATCCCAGGGTGAATTTCCTATCTCCCATCCAGTCATCAAGATTTTTCTTGAAGAGTGCTAATGAGGAGCTTTGTTTGATATAGACAGGAAGTTTGTTCCAGAGTATGGGAAGTCTATGGGACATGAATCTATCCCTCCAACATGTTATGTTTATTGTGGTGATAAGGTTTAGGTCCCTAGAGCATGTAGCTCGGAGGGAATGGGATTTCTTTAAGTGGAGCATGTCCAACAGCTCTGAGTTTGACATAGCTTTGTATGTTAAGCACAGATTGCCTTTGAGTAGGCGATATGCGATGGAGTAAAGCTGGAGTTTTTTGAGACGGTCTGCGTAGGGCATCTGTTTGAGGCCAGTAATCCTCTTTGTGAGGTATTTCTGTGGCCTTTCCAGTTGTAGATGTCTTGTGAGGTACATACCAAAAGGGTCATTGTACTCTACAATGGGTCTAATGAGTGATGAGTAGAGGGGAACTATTACCTCTTTTTTCCCTGGATGAGAAACCTTTTGTGATGAGGTGTGCCATGTAGAAGGATGTCCTGACTACTGTGGCAATGTGATTATCAAAGGAGAGACTACTGTCCATCTGTGTCCGAAGGTCTCATCACACTTTCAGTGTTAAGTAGACTACTGCCTATGTGGTAGTTCATGGGTACAGAGTTTTTACCAAAAGGGATGACAATGCACTTTTTGGCATTGAGCTTAAGGCCATGGCTTTGACACCAGGCATCTGTCTCAGTGAGTCCCTTTTGTAGGATGTCCACATCGTTAGGAGTTTCGATTATGGCTCCTAGTTTGCAGTCATCTGCGAACTTCATTAGCTAAAGATCTTCTGTGTTAGCCTGTACTTCAGGGAAGTAGATACCAAACAGGAGAGGACCCAGGACTGAACCCTGAGATACTCCACTTGTCACTGGTCTGAAGTCAGATTTGGAGTCTGCTACTTTCACAGTGTGGGTTCTGTCAGTTAGCCAGTTGACAACCCATCTTGTGACATAGGGATTTATACCTAGATAAGTGAGTTTATCTATAATTCCAAGTAGGGGATGGTGTTGAAAGCCTTAGCGAGATCTATATAGGCTGTGTGAACCACCTTACCCTCATCTACGGCTTTGGTCTTGGCTTCAAAGAAGTCTATCAGGTTTAGGAGACATGATCTGCCTTTTACAAATTCGAACTGGGTGGGGTCCAGAGTTTGGAGATTACCAATGTCTTTGTTTATAAGTTCCATGATGATATGTTCCATGGCCTTGCAGACCAGGCACGTCAGGCTAATGGGGCGGTAGTTCCTGGGGTCTGTGGTGGATCCCCCTTTGTGGAGTGGGATAACCATCACTGTGTGTCATTCAGTGGGCACAAAGCCCGAGGTGAGGCTATGATTGAACATGGTACTTAGGTGGGTTGCCAGTTCATTCTGTAGTTCATGTAGAACTTAGCCTGGGATGTTGTCAGGTCCCATGCATGCTGTAGTCTTGGCTTTGGAGAGTGTGTTTTTTACCTGTGCAGCCATAATTACAGGAACTTTGTATTCTTCCAGTATAGAGATGGGCCCTTTAGGGGGTGAGAGGGGGTAAAGTTAGCACTAAACCTATCTGCCAAGATGTTGGCAATATCAGTTGGTTCTGTATATTTAGTGCCATTGTGCTGTAACTCAGAGCAGATCTGAGTGTTGCTGTTGAGATTCTTGACATAGCTATAGAATGCTTTGTAGTTGTCTTTAGAAACAGTGGCGATTTTATTTTCGTAACTAGCTTTGGAGGATTTTATGAGGGGTCTCAGCTTCTTACTGAGGCGGACCAGGGAGTTCCTCCAATCATAGGATTTTACTCTTTTTTGCAGCAGATTCTTTCTTCTGTTGTAGAGTTTGTTTATGGGAGGGGACCACTAGATTAGCTTCCTTTTTTTGGAGGATAGCATCTTGGTTCTGTTAGGGATAGCATGATCCATGCACTCGTGTAAGTGCTTATAAAGTGCATTTGTGTAGGATTCAGCAGTCATACCTCTATTGTCTGTCTGCATGGGTGTCTGGAAATTTGTCACTTCTGTCTTAAGAAGTGTGAAGTTGGCTTTGGAGAAATTTTTTATGGTGGTTTCCCTAATGGGGGGTGGGGTGGGGGCGTGATGTGGATGCCTAGGGTGATTAGCTTGTGGTCGGATCTGACCAATGAGGAATTGACCTCTGGTGTGGAACACCGGTCGCCCATGTTGGTAATGACTATGTCTAGGATATTGCTGCCCCTGGTGGGGGTGTGGATAAGTTGATCCAAGGCATTGGAATTTATAAATTCCAGAAAATGTTGAGCAAAAGAGTTGGTACATGAGTAGTTTTCCCAGTTAATGGTGGGGTAGTTGAAATTGCCCATTATTAGGGTGTTAGGTTGTACCCTAATATTTTCCAGTGTATCAAGAAATGAGGAGTGGGAATCCTGGGGCATGGTGGGGGATCTGTAGCAAGCTGCAATTTGGATTGCAGTCTTGCCCAGAGTTAGTTGCACTTGGATAATCTCGGATGCATTATGCTGAGCAACTAGCCTGGAGGTGTGGATATCCTTAATGAATATGGACAAGCCTCAGCCTTTAGTGTTTTGGTCCAGGTTAGGTGGCCAAAAGGTGTGGTATGAATTATAGCGTGGTAATGCAGGGATGCTGTCAGGAGCCTTGACCCAGGTATCTGCCACTGCACAGATGTCGATGTTCTTCATTTTAAGGAGTACCTCAAGTGAGTGCATTTTGAAGTTTAGACTTCTAGCATTGACTAGCATTGCCCTCAGATTTTGTTTGTTTGTAGCTGTTACAGTGGTGAATTTGTCATTTGAACCTTGCCTATAAAAGGCACTATAGGGGAGGAAAGAGCCTTAGCCAGTATCCGGAATCCCAAAGGTGACAGGTGCAGGCCATCTCTGGCAAAGCATTGTGGTCTGTCGATCATGTCATCCCTGGCAGACAGATACTACATCCCCTTAGAATGACACCAGAAGCTTAGCCAATTGTTGAAGTCAATCATTTTGTCCTTGTACTGTGGTATCATTCTGGGTGATGGCAGGATGCTACTCTGGGCTAGGGTCATACCTGCCTGGGCTACAAGACTGGAGAGCTCCTCCATGTCTCTTTTCATGTAGTCCAGGGAGGTACATCTCAGGTCTTTCACACCAACATGGACAATGACAGCATCATATTTGTACTTTTTGTGGTGTGACCTGAGTGCGTGCATTATGCGGTGGATCCTGGCACCTGACAGGCAGCTGACAGTAACTTTCTCCTTGTTTAACCTGGTGAGTGGAACATCAGTGTGCCTGACTATAGAGTCACCTATGACTAGAGTGTTGGGTATGTTGTTATGCCTTATGGGCTGTGGTTGGGTGGCACACTGAGTTTGTGGGTTATGTGCCATTTGGGTTGTGTTGGGGAGTGGAGGTTGCTTGCGTTTCTGCTTTGGAGGTCTCTGTTACTTGGGCAGATTTTTATTGAGAGCCTCCGTGAATGTAGATGTGTGTTTTGTGTTTCTATGTGTGTGTTTTGGTGTTAATTCCCTCATTAGGCAAACTACTATGTTTGTATAAAAATTTCCTAAGCCATCCCATAGCTATATCATTACAAATGCAGGAGAACAGGTCTCTAACATCAATAATCACTAGAAGCCAAATGTCATGAAAATCTCAGTTTTGATACTGTCTAGGAAGTCCCAGGAATCCTTTAGAATATACTTAAATAGGGACCTCGACTTTTAATTCTCCAATAAATGTAAACAGCTAATGGATGCATCATTGACCCATCAGCGGCTACGATGGGTCAAAGGGGCAGGTTGCTGATGCATTTCTGCACTTTAGAAATTCCAAATATATTGGGCACTAATGGAAACTCAGCCTTAAGGAATGTGTAACCACCATAATCAATCATCTCCTCCATCAATAAGTCATGTGAAAAGACATCTGTTTTGCCATAAAATACATTAATCTCATTTTTAGATGTTCTAAGATATTATTGCTCATTACTAAGTAAAGTGAACTTCTTGTAGATTCATCAATAGCATGCATAAACATAACCCCCCTCCCCTATCAGGCTTCATGACTCTGACCGCCACAAATTATTTAATGATAGCCAGCTCATCTTTAGTTAGATTACATTTCTACTTATAGTTGCTTGGTGAGTACCATCTGCGAATATCCTTCATACACACTTTCCTAAATAAGCTGATAGTTGGATACAAAGAGGGATTAAAAGTACTTTTCCTAATGAACCAAGCACAGCATACTAAAGAAGGGGAAGAATTATTGCTATCTGAAAGCAAAACATTAACGTTTAATTTCCTAACATATAACTTTAAATCATGAAGAATTTCTTCTATGTCCAGCTTCTGGGTGGACACAAACATAAATCCTTTGGCAAACAAAGAAAACTGCCAATAATCAATAACCAGATCACTGTAATTAAATACTTTAAATCCATTAAAAGTTGCTACAATGTTTCCACTACTTGCATCATCTGTGGAATGCCATTCCAAACACGATGGATCATTTTTACTATTCATAAATTCAAAATCTGGGCCCAATATCTTCTCCAGCCCTTACCTATGTTCTTCCCTCTCCTAGGGGGACTCACAATTCCCCTAAGCTGGGATGTGTTCTAGAGTTGTCGTTTGAACTTTCTGAGCAATTCTCTTGGATCTCCTCATGTGGGGGGGGGGGCTGGGGACCATCTATATATATATATATATATATATATATATATATATATATATATTTGGGTTCCCTTTTAATTTCGAAATACTGAAATCCCGAATTTCAGTATTTCGAAATTAAAATACTGAAGTCTTGAAATACTGATAAACCAGAAGCGCGAAATTCAAAATCCCAAAGTATGGAGATTTTGAATTAGCGCTTCTGATGTTGTGGTGTGTGAATGGTAAGATGTGAGTTTGGGTATGTATGTATGTGTATGTCTGTTGATTAGGGGCTTTATTGTCAGTCAGTGCGTGTTTTGACTGTGATGTGTGTGTGCGAGGGTGTGTACAATGTGTGGGAGTGAGTTGTTTGCGTGTGTCTGATTGTGCGATCTCGGAGTTATTATATATAAGTGGGGGGGTGTGGGGGTGCAGGGGGGCTTGCCCTCCTGCTTATATGTAGTGTAGGATATTATATTTGAGTTGGGGGGGGAGTTGTGTGTATATGTTTGTGTGTGCTGTATTTCTAGTGTAGCATCTGGATTTTGAATATTGCGGTTTTAGGGTTTTGGCGTTTGGTGTCTTCGGCTATGTAATTTCGAAATACTGAAATTCGGGATTTCTGTATTTCGAAATTACACAGTGAATCCATATATTTGGATATAGAAGATGTTTTAAATAATAGGTATGTCACCAATATTGCCAGAAAATAAGTTAGCAGTAATCATTTATTATATTATTCAAGTGCCAAGGGCCAAGCTACTGGTGTGATTAGGTTGACTGTAAGTGGTACTTTTTGTAAGGTTTAAAATAATTCTGTGATAGGTTTTGAATAGAAATTATCCCATTTAATTTGGTAGCTATCATTGCAGATGAAGTCTGTGAAACCAGAAAGAGTATCTATCACTGTAGGAAGTTTGGGACATCTAATACTAATACCAACAGCTTTTTGTGGCAACCGTTTGGCTATGTTTTTAACCTATAACCTTGATACTCCAGAAATTAAGAAAGTACTGGAAAAGAATTGAAGAATTTCAAGATGGCTTGATGAAAACCATGAAGAAGATACTTCACCAGTCATAACGAATAAAAGAGGAAATAATTTTAAACATATTTAGTAGAGAGAGCAATATCAAGGAATCTGTTATTGATAAAAAATAGAAGAAATGAACCTTCATTTGTGGTTTTTATCCACATGAAAATTTATAAAAATGAAAGGAGAAGGTTTTGTGATTACTTGGAAACAGCTAAATAAAAGAGTGAACAGGACACACAGCCAAACCAATTAGTAAAGAATTACAAGTAAATCCTAGCCAAGCTGGAGTTTTCACTGTGTGATTCCTTAAAACCTGTTATAAAAGAGGATAATGGGATATATGCAAATGACTCCTTTGTAAGTCCCCATGTTGTTGTAACTGTATGTCTAAATACATGTTGTATTTTGTTTGTTACAATAAATGTCCTGCATTTTATGTGAGGTGTACAACTAGAAAATTAAATAAAAGAATTGTTGAGTATGGTTGTTCTATTAGGTCAGGTAATAACAAAAATGCTTTAGCTAGGCATTTTGTTTTATTTGAGAACTGAATACTTCTTATTTTTTCTTATTGAATACATTACTGATGGTGGGAGATCAGTAGAATTTGTTGGTTGAAGAAAATTTTCATGGCAAATATGTTTTAATGTTTGTGCTTTTTCAGGGTGTCAATGATGATTTGAATTATAAACCTATGTTGATAACAGGGCCATTAATTCACTAGTCATGTGACTACTTTTTTTTTTTTATATTTTACCTGTGTAAGAAGTATGTTTATTGATTGCTTTTAGTCTGATGAAGTCTTCATGATGAAAGTGCAAACTTGTTTTCACTATAACAAAAATGTTGGTTTTATTTTAACAATTTTCTTTCCCATATGATAGCACGCCTGTCACCTGTCACTGTGTCCCCCCCATCACCTATGTAAATGATGGAAATTGTGTCCTACCCACCCAGTAGACTGCATGCATTAAGCAATGTCTGATGCATAGCATGACCTGGTAATGCACTGTAATGCATAGTTTGAGTGTGATGATGCTGAATTAGCTCTTTTAGGCAGAGCCCCAGTGTTTCCACTTTGTATCTGCTTCTGTACCACTATATTGCATAATGCAGTGAGCACCAGAGATTTGCAGCTGTAGGTCTCCAATATGTACTGCAGGTGACACCAGAAGTACTCATGCACAGGAAGCAGCCCTTGAGATGTCCAAGCACACATCTGACTATGTACTGTGTCTCAGAATGCAAAGTGTTGTATGCCATCTCTGTCAAGGTCTGAGGCTTCTAGTAGGAGTCCTCATCCACAGTTTCAGTGCTTATCTAGCATTGCCTGCCTCACACAACAGTGCACATAGCTTACTACCTCCTTGAATGGGAATCATATATCCTAGGCTATGTACCTGCTATTGTCTGCAGCCACCAATTAGATGACTTTGTGGGAAGTGACTCTGCATGAAACACTGTTAGAGGCTGCATATATGCAGTTCTAAGCATCATGCATGGTGCACAGACAGAATGTTTATAACACCGTGCGCATTGCATAACACCATCTTCTGTTGCTGTACCATACACAGTGTGGATCAGATGGGGTCTTGATAGAAATGTGGCTCTAGTCAGTGGCCCCAGGACCTCATGGAACTGGATGATGATGTAGAATGCATGAGTATTATTGGCTCTGTTATATGCCATTTATAGACTGTATATTCTCTGCATTACTTCATGGAACCAGTTTAGGATCCATGAGGATGACACCTGTGAAATTCTTGGTCTGTCCCCTGTCAGATGCTGAAAGATACCCATAGCAAGGATGGTTAATTCTGCACAAACCTTCATGTCTACAGGAATGAGCAGTCCATGCATTCCTCTTGATTTCATGTGTGGGTGACCCATGTCACATGCAGTATACCTGGGTACATGGTAGCAGTCAAGAATGTCCTGGCCATACCCTCAACCTCTTAGCATAAGAAATCTGAACAAAGATTAAAAAATGGAGGGGCAAAGCCCCAACAAATGCAGCAAATTTTAAATGTTGTTCATATAAACTTAGAATGTTGCTAAAATGACAGGATTTGTATTGGTATATATTTTTTGAACAATATAAAGTCTGAAACTCAAATGCATGTCATTATTTAGTGACTTTAATCCTCAATGATTTCCCAGAAAGCAACAAATTGCTATGAGAAACAGATCAAAAATATGAGGCAAAAAAAGCTGGACATTTGAGAGGTATGGTTCTGGTTATGGAAGTGATGGTACATTAGCCACTGACTGACCCATCCGTACTCTGATGTGCAAAGTCATTGGTACTGAGTCCAAGACTGACAACTAACATTTATTGCTCACCAGTTCTTTCTGCTATTCCCAGTAGGGTAGCACTGGTGAATTTCCCATTATATTGATGAATCTTTGTGTTAACAGTGGATGAGTGCTGTGTCTTATACCACTGAATTTATACATCTCTGATTTGTTCCACCGTGTTTGATTTGGTTTGCATGAGTGTTGAGTCTCATTTGCATGTAAGTATGTATTAGCATACCATCATTTACTCATTAGCATACCATGAATATCACACTATTACTGCCGTAGCAAAGTCGTGCTATAAGTCTATCAGTCTCTCCATGTCTGTCATCTCCTTTTGTAGTATTGCACTTAATCATACGTGCTAAATGTTTCTGAATACCCCTCCATCACCAGCCTGTGTGATTATGAATGCCTACATCTGAATTTTCATTAATAAAATCTTCAGAAATGGAAAATAATAGTCTTTGCAGGGAATAGAGTTAAATATTTATTTTACACAAATGTTAGTTAAATAAGATTTAGTCATATATTTCCAATATTACTAGTTAATAAAAAATTACTAGCTATTGAAATTATATATCAATTAAATTGTTAAATATGGATACTTTTTGTTCTTCACATTTAAAATGCTAAAATCCAGAAGATTAGGATGGTTGTTAGGGTAGGATGTAGAAATATTCTGTATAAAAAGAAACTCCTAAATTTTGAATCCATAACAAATCTTCACAAATTCTTTAACAGAATTGTATTTCCTCACAGTTTTATCTATGGATAAGAGGGAAGTATTCTTTAAACAATTAAACCACAGGAAAAAAAGTAATTATTCCATAACTCCTTCATCTTTTTATTGCTGGTCATATCAATAACTTCCACTGTGCAATAAAAAGGAAATTGTAAAAAAATCATTATTCAACAATTTCAAATTTGTATAAACTACTGTCCGGTTCGATTCTCAGCTAGAGCGTCTTCTGCGTGGAGACATGTGTGAATGGGTGTACCTTCGTTGAAGGTTGTGCATCAGGGCTGGTAACTCGGCACGTAAAAATCAACTACCAATCATTAGTGGACCAGAGTTTCGCTGTGGCGACCCCTAACCGAGAAAATGCCAAAAGACATAGGTTCATAGGTTCATAGGTAGGTACTAGGCTAACGGCCCTTGGGCCCATACAAGCCTAGCCAAAAAATGTACCCTGGCTTTTGCCACCCAAGAAAATTATTTTCCTGTGCCCCTGTCGAGCAGAGCCACAGAAGTGATCCCCGGGGTGAATTTCCCATTTCCCATCCAATCATCAAGATTTTTCTTGAAGAGTGCTAATGAGGAGCTCTATTTGACATAGATAGGTAGTCTGTTCCAGAGTATGGGAAGTCTCTGGGACAGGAATCTATCCCTCCAGCATGTTCTGTTTATTGTGTTGACAAGGTTTAGGTCCCTAGAGCATGTAGCTCGGAGGGATTGGGATTTCTTTAAGTGGAGCATGTCCAACAGCTCTGGGTTTGACATAGCTTTGTATGTTAGGCAGAGATCGCCCCTGAGTAGGCGATATGCGATGGAGTAAAGCTGTAGTTTTTTGAGACGGTCTGCATAGGGCATCTGTTTGAGGCCAGTAATCCTCTTTGTGAGGTATTTCTGTGGTCATGCACTATCATGTGGATGATTACATATATGAATCTGTGTTTGGCAGTATTGTGCACAAGACAGCATCTGTGTTCGTTATGATATGCTGGGAAGACCATGTCTGTGAATCAAGATGCCCATTTCAGGGCAGTGACATGCATCGAGTTGTACATGTTGTTAACATGTTTCTCATAAAGAAAAAAAATAGTGTGTTTAAGCTCCTACTTTTTAAAATTTAACCTTGTCTCATATTATACAGAAACACATATTCTTTAATTATGTTCTTTGCATGTTGGAAATATTTGTTACAGCTTAATTACTACCTCCAAGCACTATCTGAAGCCTTTGTATATGGCTTCACGGTTAGTTAAGGTAGACATACTATATAACTGAAAGCCTTTAACTATGATATATGAAAATCACTTTGCTGAGATCATGCATTCTTTTCTTTATGTCAAAGGATTTGTATAATATATAGAGATTCCTAACAAATTGTAATTTTCTGCGTGAAATGACAGAATCATGTTAAAGGAAACATTTCCCTACATGCAAGTAAAGTATAGAACAATAAATTAAATCCTATGCTACAAAAGGTCAGTCAGTAAAACTTGGCTGCGTTAGAAAAAGACTACAGCTGAGGATGACTACAGAATAACATCTAGAAATACATTTCCTAGAAGCAAATGTTTTATGTATACTGCAAAGATCTAAACAAAGGTGCTTTGATTGCTCTGCAGTTTGCAGAGTGGCTGAAAGGCTGCACTCACACAACCTGCAGCTTGCAGAAAGGCTCGGAGGTTGAGTCTTACACTATACTAAAATGCTACAAAACTTGACATTTTGCATTATGTAGACTTGGCTCAAAGGTGCACATTATTAAAGCATGTGGGAGGAGAAAATTCAGAGCTCAATCCCAAGTTAAGGTTGTCATCTCAGTACAATATACAATAAAGATCTTTACAAAAAAAGGAAAGATAGAAAAAAAATGATCCTATTCCCTAGCCAAAGTCAGTAGTCTGAATACAATCTCAGAGTAGTCCTGAAAAGATGTCAGTGACCTAATGGGACTAATCTAGTTTCAACAAAACTGATCTAGGCAGTCACCATTTTCTGTTTACACATTACTACAGGGTATATTGTTTATATCTTCACCAATAATTGCATTAATTATTCTCAGTAGCGATGGGGGTAATGCTAAATTACCTGCCTTGTCATGAAGAAACATTTCCTTCCATCTCCTCTAAATCCAGTCCCTAGTTTTACAGTACGGCTTCTTGTTTTCTTGTTTGTCTTTTGGCTGCTCCCATTAGGGGTCGCCACAGAGGATCATCTGTTTCCATTTCTTCCCATCGTCTGCATCTTGCTGCGTCACACCACCTGCATGTCCTCTCTCACCACATCCATAAACCTTATCTTAGGCCTTCCTCTTTTTCTCTTACCTGGCAGCTTCATCCTTAGCATCCTTTTCCCAATATACCCAGCATCCCTCCTCAACACATGTCCAAACCAATGCAATCTTACCTCTCTGGCTTTGCCTCCAAACCATTCAACCTGAGTTGACCCTCTAACATACTCATTTCTAATCCTGCCCATCCATCACACCCAATGCAAATCTTAACATCTTTAACTCTGACACCTCCAGCTTTGACTCATGTATTTTCTTCAGTGCTACCATCTCCACCACATATAACATTGCTCACTACCATCTTGTAGACCCTCCCTTTCATTCTTACTGGTACCCGTCTGTCACAAATCACTCCTGACACTCTTCCCTACACTATGCCTGTACTCTCTTCTTCACCTCTCTTCCACACTCACCATTACTCTGAAGTGTTGATCCCAAGTATTTAAACTCATCCACCTTCACCAGCTCTACTCCCTGCATCCTACAGATCACAATGTCATCCGCAAACATCATAGTCCACGGGGATGTCTGTCTGATCTTGCCTGTCAACTTGTACATTACCATTGCAAATAAGAAAGGACTCAGAGCTGATCCTTGATGTAATCCCACCTACAGCTTGAACATCCATCACGCCTACTGCAGACCTCACCACTGTCAGTCAGCCCTCGTGCATATCCGGTACCACTTATGCACTTCTCTGCCACTCCTGACTTCCTCATACAATACCACAACTCCTCTCTAGGCACCCTGTCATATGCTTTCTTTAAGTCCACAAATACACAATGCAACTCCTGATCATTATACTTCTCCATGAACACCCTCAGTGCAAACATCACATCTGTAGTGCTCTTTCATGACATGAAACCATACTGCTGATCACTAATCATCACCTCCCTTCTTAACCTAGCTTCCACTACTCTTTCAAATAACTTCATGCTGTGACTGATCACTTTTATACCTCCGTAGTTACTACAGCTCTGCACATCACCCTTATTCTTACAGTGTTGCTTCTTGTACTGAAACATATTCTTAAACATGGATTCCTTGCTGAATCTGAATTTATCTGAGATATTTAAAAGTGTCAACCACATAGCTCCATTCTTCATTCTTCGAAAGGTACATACTCTGTGGCCAATCAGTCACATATGTCATGTAAACCGTGATTTATAGCTTAATTTTTGAAAGATCAACATTTTGCCCAACCTAAGAGCATTGTCTTCAACATCCAATCATGCAACTGAAAAAAAAAAGATACAAGTGAGTCAGCAAATAAAACACTGATAACTAAAATCTGACATAGTAGAGAGTTCATACATTACTCACTGTACAATCCTAGGCTTCTAGTGTGTTTTTTTAGTACAATTTTCAGTTACACTCCTGAAAATGATTGGCACAGCTGCACCCTGTAACCAAATGCTGGGTCATAACACAAGAGACGGACTACAGTTGGGATGGATCAATAGTTAGCAGCCTTTTCTAGTTTTACAATTTTAAAGTGAACAGTGTACCATTTTAATCTAGACTACTAAAGTTCAGCCTGCATGTTCCTCTGTATGTCATGTCAAGAACAACTGAAATTGCTCTGGCAGAGGCTCAGCAGACATTTATGTAGCTGTTCTAGCAGGTTCCTTTCTACTGATTACTCCACTTGTATGAGCATTTGTCTGTGTGACCATATGGTCTTGACACACTGGCCACCTTCCGGTCATCATTTGCTTCTCTTTCACTCTCTTTTTGTCCTTCTTTTCTTTCATACTTGTCAGCAGAATTTCTTGTACCTTGCATTTTAGTTTCAGAGTCACAATTGCCTAAGAGTATGTGTTTTTTTCACAATAGTCAACAACTGTGATGCACAGCAAACTCTAACTCTTACATTTTTCATCTCCATTCTTAGATTGCCTGTTCTGCTACAAAGGCTTCTGTCTTGCAGTAATACATACACAAATAAAGGCATTCAAGCAAACTCGTCTTCTTCTGCAAAACAGGTTCTATGTCTCTGCTCCGCACCCCTCCTTGTTCCAAGATTGAACTCTTTTATTTATGTTATCTCTTTTAGATGCCGTGGTGGTGCAGCAGTAGCATTGTTGCCTCACAGCAAGAAGTTCTCCTGTTCGATTCTCAGCTGGAGCACCTTCTGTGTGGAGTGTGCATGTCCTCCCCAAAGTCGAGTGGCATTCAAAAGACATGCGTGATTGGGCGTGCCTTCGTTGAAGGTTGAGCATCAGGCTGGCACCTCAGCACCATAAAAATCTACTGCCAATCATTAGCAGACCAGAGTTCTGCTGTGGCGACCCCTAACCAGGAAAAGCCAAAAGAAAAACAACAACATTTATGTTATCTCTTTTAATTATTATTTAGAATTTTTATCCTTTGTAACTCATTTTTTATATAGTGTTTGTAAGACTTGCTTGTCATTGGTACTTTTATATCATGTGAACATTTTTGAAGTTATTTAACAGTTGTTCAAGTGTGTTTTAGGCTAGATTCTGAAATTCTGAAGATGTCTGATATTATGGATGAAAGCACTCAACCTTTATAAGTTGTGAACAGACAAAGCAATTCCTATGGAAACAGTAGGAAAAAAGTGTCGCAGCAACCTTCAAAGTAGATAAAAAGTTGATTTATTACAATAATCCAAACCAGTAGTCAAGCAAGCTTTCATCTTGTCTATGACAAGTTATTTAATACATTTGTTTTTAATTTGAAAATTGTAAACTCTTTCAAGTACACTTTAACATTTTGGGAGTTTTAGAGCGACTTATGAAAACTGTTCAGTCTTCTGAGCATATTTGTTGCTCTTTGTTTTATTATTTATTGCTCAGTGATGCTTTCTGGAATGCAAACCCATATTTTCTTGGGTTCAGCACCCTACTACAGTAAACATATTCCTCATTTTTTCCATTTAATTTTCTGTACAGAGCAAATCAAACTGAAAGTCCCCCCCCCTTTCCTAGCCCTCCCCTTGTGAAAGGGGAAGCACATCTCTTCTTTTTCAATTGTTAGGAACTTAATTCTTCTCCCATGATATGCTGTTAACATTAGGTTTGTTTCTATGCCTTCCTTCATATCCCCATATACAACGTGTGTGTGTGTGTGTGTGTGTGTGTGTGTGTGTGTGTGTGTGTGTGTGTGTGTGTGTGTGTGTGTGTGTGTGTGTGTGTGTGTGTGTGTGTGTGTGTGTGTGTGTGTGTTTGTGTGTGTTTGTATGTGGCTGTGTGTGTGTGCGGGGGACACAGGATATTCCTTAGATTCCTAACAGTGTAATGTCACTGCCATTTACTGAAAGGGATGATAATGCATAGTTTTGCATTGCGTTTAAGGCCATGACTTTGGCACCAGTCATTTGTTTAAGACCCTCTTGTAGGATGTTGATATAATTTGGAGATTCTATGACCTCTCCCAGTTTGCAGTCATCAGCAAACTCTGTGACACACAGACCTTTAGTTTTTGCTTGTACTTTGGAGAAATGCATTTCAAACAGTAGAGGTCCCAGGACTGATCCCTGTCGAACACCACTGGTTACAAGTCTGCTGTTGGAGGTGGACTCCCCTATTTTGATTATATGTATTCTATCAGTGAGCTAGTTAATGACCCATCTAAAGATATAAGGGTTAATACCCAGCTGGGAGAGTCCGTCAATGATGCCTGAGTGGGGGATAGTGTTAAAAGCCTTGGCTAAGTCTAGGTAGGCTGTATGTAGAGATTTCCCTTCGTCCAGGGCCTTGGTGATCATCTCAAACAAGTCTACCAGATTTAACACGCATGATCTCCCTTTGACAAATCCAAACTAAGTAGGGTTAAGTGTTTGGAGATTACATACATCTTTGTTGATAAGGTCCATGATGATTCACTCCATGGCCTTGCAGATAAGG
Organism: Protopterus annectens; assembly: GCF_019279795.1. Classification (NCBI taxonomy): domain Eukaryota; kingdom Metazoa; phylum Chordata; order Ceratodontiformes; family Protopteridae; genus Protopterus; species Protopterus annectens. The sequence goes on along the minus strand of NC_056749.1, from coordinate 108,573,744 downwards.
CTAGTCAGGCAAATAGGTCTATAGCTCCTGGGGTTAGTGGAAGCACCACCTTTGTGCAAGGGAATAATGGTGGCTGTTTTCCATTCAGCTGGGATGAAGCCAGTTCTTAGACTATGATTGTAAAGAGTACCCAATGGTGTTGCTAATTCATGTTGGAGCCCATGTAAGACACAGCCTGGGATGTTAACAGGGTTCATAGATGCTGTGTTATTTGGCTGCAGAGAGGGCATTTATGACCTGCTGTTTAGAGATATAAGGTAGAGGACAGGTGGTAGGGATGTCATGTCGTGGGAACAGGGGAGTGAAGTTGTCACAGAACCTGTCGGCTAACAAGTTAGGTATGTCCACAGGCACAGTATATGTGGCATCATTAACTACCAATTTGGAAGAAATCTGGACCATTCCTTTTAGGTTATGGATGTAACTAAAGAATGCCTTATGGTTGTCCTTAGTTGAGGAAGCTAATTTGGATTCTTAGTTTGCTTTGGAGGACTTTAAAAGAAGTGTTATTTGCTAATTTAAGATGAGGAGGGAGTGTTTCCAGTTTAGGACTTGCTCCCTCTTACTCTTAGACAGCAATTTTTTCCTCTTATTGTAAAGCCTGTGAATGGCAGTTGTCCACCAGGCAAGTTTGCTCTTCCTTGAGGAGCTTGTTTTGGTCCTACCAGGTATGGCCAAGTCAATGCAGTTATACACATGTTTGTAAAAAGCATTGGTGTAGAACTCAGCATGGCTGCCAGTTCCATCTGAGGGGGGAGGTGCAGTGAAGCTATTTGTACCATCTTCTAAGAGGTTATAATCTGCTATGGAGAAGTTTTTTAGTTTAGTTGCTGCTTGGGGGGGTGGGGGGGGCAGATGTTATAGCTACTTCGAATGAGACTGATTTGTGGTCAGATATCACCAGGGAAGACCTCACAGTGGGGGTGCTACAGTGGTCCCCCATACTGGTAAGCAGCAGATCTAGGATGTTGTCACCCCTTGTAGGGGTGTCAACCAGCTGGTCCAGGTCACTGGAGTTAACAAAGTTAAGGAACCTTTGGCCAAGTTAGTTTGAGCACGAGTTATTTACCCAGTCAGTGGATGGGTGGCTAAGGTCACCCAAAACCATGGTGTTCTGATGCATTTTGATAGAGTCAAGTAGATCCAAATAGGCAGCGTGGGTGTCCTGATTCATGGAGGGGGTCCTGTAGCTGGCAATGAATTGAATATGTGTCCTACCAACAGTTAATTGCACCTGAAGTATCTCCAGGGATTTATCTTTAATGAATATTGATACACCACCTCCTTTAATTTTCACACCTTCAGTCTGTGGTCTAAATGTGTGGAAGAAGGTGTAACCTGGTATGGCTGGGGTGCTCTCTACAGCTTTGAATCAGGTCTCTGTGACTGCACAAATAAGTGCATCTTCCAAGGTGAGAACTACTTCCACTGAGTGAAGGTTCATGTTAATACTCCTAGTGTTTAGCAGCATAACCTTGAGGTTGTTTTTAGATGGAGTTTTTACAACTGGAATTTTGTCCTTGAGACACTGCCTAAAAAAGGCATTATGGGGGTGGCAAGAGCCTTAGCCTGTAGCCGAAAGTCCAGGGATGACATATGAAGATCATCTCTGGCAAAGCATCGAGGTCTGTTGATCATGTCATCCCAGGCTGACAGCTACTGACAGATACTGGATCCCCTTAGAATGACACCAGAAACTAAGCCAATTATTGAAGTCAATCATTTTCTGTTTGTATTGAGGCATCATCCTAGGTGAAGGTAAAATGCTGCTTAAGGCTAGGGACATACCTTTCTGAGACACACAGTCCAAGAACTCAGTCATGTCTCTCTTTATATAGTCCAGAGAGGTACATCTCAAGTCGTTCACTCCAACATGGACTATGATGGAGTCATAACAGTACATGCTGTTGAGAGCCTTAATTGCATGTGTGATATGATAGATCCTGGCACCTGACAAACATCTAACCATGAACTTTTCCTTATCCAGCCTGGTGATAGGGACATCTGTGTGTCTCACGATGGAATCACCTATGATTAATATGTTTTGTTTTGTGTTTTACCTCTCTCCTCCTATCTCAATAACCATGAATTTAAATCTGTGATTTTAAAGTTTAGACAGAGAGGTTAACGACAAAATTGATTCTCAGACTTGCTGCACATAAGGAAAAAGGGTTACATGACTTTGTGCCTTTAAAACCTGGGGTTAAATTAAGATAGTTAAAACATTAATCGGTTACTTAATTTGTATATAGACCTACTTGGGCTGATGAATTTTAGATCTGAAGAAGCACTGCTTACTAGTGTAAAAGAGCTCATCTTTTGTTACGTATATTTTTTATTTTATTTTACTATTAAAGTGTTACCTCTTCAGCCAGCTTCTGTGGTTTTAGTGAAGAAAACAAAGGGGGAGAGTAGAAAAGAGGATTAGTAATGGAGAAGTCGAAGAAACAGTAACTGAAGTTATGGATTACCTGCAAAGTGAAGGATTTAGTGTAGAAAATCAGGTAATGTCACAGCACGATGGAAAAATGAGCCCCCAAATTAGGGAGAAACAAGTGGAATGAGAAGCATATGATCACTTGCCTCATTAGGATGCCCTGGAACCTTCAGTAGGAAACCAGTATAAAAGTTCCATTGCAGTTGCAGCAGGAAACAGTGGCAACTCTAATACAATATCGTGGAGTCATGGACCAACAAGTCCCCATATGAAAGAGCAACAGATAATGCAGGATGCAGATGAAGAGAATATGTCATAGGAAGGTGGACTGGTACTTCCTGTAGAATGCCTACAAGAATCAGACAGCAAAGCATGTACCCTCAGCTTAGAAGAAAATGAGCTAAGGGAACAGTTGCTTGATTTAATAGAGATGGATAGACATACTAAGATCAATGAAAGAAATAGATTACAGAAAGTAAATAAGACCCAAATAAGACCCAAAATGTTAGACATCTGATAAAATAAATGAACGCAGTAATCAAGACTATTAACAGAAATTCATGTGACATAGCAGAAGTAATAAAATTAATAACAGATACAATCTTACCAAAAATGCAGAGCAATATTGGAAAGGAAGGGTCAAAACAGAATAATAATAAAATAATATAATAATAATAATAATAATAATAACAATAATAGAAATAAAATGCCATCATGGAAGCACTGAACAGAGAAAACTATAAAGCAATTAAGAAAGAAGAGTCAGTGTTAGAAGTGTATAGAAGAGGGAACAGATCAACAAAAATACTCAGAAAGGTAAATGTGATAAAAGCAATGCGCAGTATTATAACAGACAGAGATTTATTGTGCAGTATCACAAATAATAAACTAAAGATATCAGCACAAGCAGAAAATCTTAGAAGATATGCAGATAAATATAAAGGAAAAACACAAAATAAGCAATTCATTGATAACCAAAAAAGTTTTTAGCAAATTGGGAAACAAAGCAAAACGAATAGAAACACCAACAAAAAAAAGAAGAAACAGACATATTTTGAAGAAAAAACTATGAAGACCCTGTGGAACATAACAAGATACTGTATGGTTAGAACTAAAAGAAACAGTAAGAAGTTCAAATGTACAGGATATGAAATTAGTAATGTAACAGCCAGAGAAACTGAAATAAAATTAATAAAAGTTCCTAAGTGGAAAACCTCAGGCCCAGATGCAGTACCTAACTTTTGGCTAAAAGTACTGATATCTTTATATGAGTAGGAACTACTTATATGTACGTCCTGAGCAGACATCAACATGGTTAACAACAGGAAAAAAGATACTTCTTAAGAGTGAACCTGTAAACCATCCTAAAAACTATAGATGAATAACTTGCCTTCTGAAGATGGACAAACTATATACTGGAACTGACGCTGACAGAGTTTGTAATCATTTGGAAGAAAACTCAATCATGGCAATAAGACAAAAGGGTAACAAAAGAAGGGTTCATATTAGCTTGTTGAACACTCAAAACATCAAACGCTCTTTGATCGACAGCTAATAGATGAAACCACAAAAACTCGAACGGCCGGAACAGAGCTTTTTTTCCCAGGGAAAATAATCTCTGCCCCCCCCCAAACAAAAAACAAAACAAAAACAAATCCACAAACAAAGGCCCCCCCCACACCCCCCTACTTAAATATACCAATTCTAAGATTGTACCACAGTGGAGGAAACTGCAAAGTCCTGACAATGGCCCAGTGTTAGAAAAATATGTATTAATGTGTGTATTAGTGCTTTTAGAAAGCCCAAAAGGGTTAACACATTTATTCTATTTCATACTGCATAAATCCATATAAACTGCGAATGCTTTCTGACCTTGTATTTTGTCAGCACAGCTAAAATCTTGTTTATGTCTTAGGAAATTTACTGAGAAGCAGATGATTTTCTGCTAGGTCAGGAAAATAATGAATAGAACAATACTGCTTTCTATAATGTTATTAAACTTAGACAATTAGCCCTGTCTGTGCTATGAGAACATACACAGCTGCAGGAAGAATAGATAAGTAGAACAAAGACTGCTTGAAGAATATGAACTATAATCTGTGTTTGCTTTGTGCTTGAATAAGCAGAGTACCTTGAAATGTAACACAGCACTGTAGAAATAATTGTAACTAGCTAGTGGTCTTCGAGGCCATGTTATCTTTCAAGTAAAGTTTCTCACAAATCTAGAAATGTAATGTAATATCAGCAGAAAATATTGAACAACATCTGCTGTGAAAAACAATATTGTAGGCTTGTATTTGATTACATCAGCTTTAGAAGGCAATGTCTTGTAAAACAGTATAAGAATGGCTTCATTTCCTGTTACAGACCAGACAAACTCTGTATTTTTGCATGCATGTTTTTGTCTCCTTGCCGCAAGAATTAAAGTGCCTTAACCTGAACCTTACGTGTATTGGTCTTTGAAGTTTTTTCCTTTGACACCCAGCAATTTTTTTCCCTAGGAAAAACTTACTGTTCCAGCCATTCAACTTTTTGTGGTTTCATATATTAGCTGTCAAGTCATAGAGCGTTCCCTCTTTTGAATGTTCGACAAGCTAATAGGAACCCACAAAATAAAACCATATGGAACAAAGGATCATTTGTTGCTAAATAAAGACATGATGGAGAATTGTAATAAGGAGAAAAAAAATCTAAGTATGACATGGAAAGATTACAAAAAAAGCATTTGGGAGCATTCCACACTCATGGATAAAGGAGTGCTTACAGATGTATAAGATACACCCTACATTGATCAAGCCATTTTGCAATTAAACTGTGACAAAGAGCAAATTATTATCCCAGGGATTAAAATTCAAAGGGGGATATTCCAGGGTGATTTTTTTGTTACCACCATTGTATAGTCTTGTCCTTAACCCATTAAGCTGCTTAATTAACAGATTCGTTCTTGGTTATAATTTGGCTCCCAGAAAACAAACTCGCTTAAACATTTCTCATCTACTTTTTGTGGATGACTTAAAAATATATAGTTCAGCAGATGAGGAGTTGCACAACTGCAAGTACTTAAAACTTTCTCAGATTATTTAAAAATGACATTTTGTCTTGATATATGTGCGAATGCAATGTTTAAAGCAGGAATGTTGCATTACCAAGAAAATATCAATGTAGGACAGGAATGTGATAAAAAGGGACTTGAGCAGGAGTATATAAATGTTTGGGAAATGATGAAGAATCAGCAATAAAACATGAACAAATGCAAATAAAACTCAGTAAGGAATACTTCAGAAGTCTTAAACTCATATTGACAACAGCCTTAATATCTGCAAATAAAGTCCAAGCAATAATCCAAATTGCTCACCCTGTTTTAACTTACAGTTTTGTGAGACTGACTAGCCCCAAAAGGTATCAGGTCAGAAACACAAGAAAAATGTTTCATACTTATCAAATTATATATAAAAATCAGTCTATACCAAGATTATACATCCCTTGCTCTGAAGGCGGTATGGGTCTCCTCAAAACAAATTACATGTTTAGATCTGCAATTGTGGGACTGCATGCATATTTGCTGACCTCATCAGATCCAAATATAGTGAAAGTTTTAAAACATGAAGAGAGGAAGTCTAAGATGAGCTCATATCAAACCAGAAGTAGACAAAAATCAGGCAACAACTGAATTTGCCAAAACAAATTAAAAAAAAAGCAAAAAAAAACAAAAACAAAAGAAAGAATATATAAGGAGAAGGATCAGATTAGAAGGAGAAGAATGTGAAAAAGCCATAAATATTGTGGCAAATAGAGATCTCCTGGAGCAATCTCATGTTGATCTGGATTTGGTACAAGAATGATTAAGGAGAGGTGAGATGAAATCAAAGGATGAAAGGTTGATAACAGAAGCCAGGGATAGCGGACTACATACATGTTGGTTTAAAAAGTCCATTGAACACGTGGATGAAACAGACAAGTTCTAATTCTGTAAAAAAGAAATGGAAACAGTTGCACATCTTGTTGCCGGATGCAATACACCATGGCAGAGGGAAAGTATACTGAAACTCACAACAATGTGCAAGATTGTTGAACTGGTGATTGTACAAAAACTACAATTTGGAAGTAACTGAGAAGCATTGGAAGCATGAGCAACAAAGCATTATAGAGAACAATGAAGTATAGATCACATGGGATCAGCCATTACAATGAAGTATAGATCACATGGGATCAGCCATTACAATGAAGTATAGATCACATGGGATCAGCCATTACAATGAAGTATAGATCACATGGGATCAGCCATTAACAACAAGTCAAAAACAGATGCTAGAAAGCCAGTTACAGTAGACCATGAAAAAAAGACAAAAGTAGCATTGATCATTGAAATTGCAACACCTAGCAATTACAGTGTTTCACATACGACAGACACACATTCATAAAATATAAGGATATGTATGCAGAAATGAGAGCAATTAGGAAGAAAGATATCCAGACAGTTCTAGAAGTAGCAGAAGCAATGGGCTTCATAAAAAAGAATCTTCAGTCATATCTAGATGTGCTACCAGTACCTACAACTCCATATGAATTGCAGGAATAGTCAGTTCTGGCACATTGCAGGTGCTGCAAAAAGCACTTTTGGCAAACATCAAAGATTGAAGCAATACTAATTTCATGAATGTTAATCATGCTTATACCCATCAGTGTATTAGAAACCCAAAAGGCTTGTAGAAATTAAACTGTTAGAATTATGTATTCACTGTGTGGGGCTCAAGAATAGGAAGCTGCCATTGCCTGATGCAACTTACTCAGTAAGCTGAGGGGGATTCATTCTGCAGAGGCATGCTTCCCTCTTGACGGATGCTATAATGGAGCAATGAAGAGGTGCTACAAGTGACAGTGGTGCCACAGTGAGGGAGAGAATAGAGTCCCACAGGACCAGTCTCTTGTCAAGAACTGATTGAGCTGATTGGGGATTCCTGGCCAGAAATGAATGAGCCATAAGGCACTCCCATCACCCACAGATTCCTGCCGTCCACTACTATGGCAGGAATGACCCATCTGGGTGCAGATAGAGGAGTCATCAGGCTTGGTCTTTTAAGGAAGGGGAAATGAAAAAAAAAATTATAGTACATCAAGTGGGGGTCAAAAGAATCTCCAACAAAAGATGCATGTAATTTCCGGGTATTGTATGACTGGAAAACACCACCATCTCTGTATTCTCCCAGGTGTATGAAGAAGTCATCAAAAATACATACCTTGTGCCAGACTCCCAGCCTTAACATCTAGGACACCTGACTGGTTCTACAGAGTGGAAGGCAAGATTAAATATTGGTATATAAATCTGCTAACTGATCCAGCACTGTCTTTTAAATGCAAAAAGGGGTTCAAGACTGGTGGTCACTGATGACACCTTAATGACAAGGAGAACAGGATTTTAACTCAGTTTGTAAATAAAATGTATAATTTTGCAGCTCTGGATTTCAGATATAAATAATTTGTCATACCAACATGTTGCAATAAAAAGGATAAATTCTTAAACAAATGGAGATGGTAGATTCCACATTGGACTCTGCTGTTAGGGTGAAACTTTACTAACTTATTCAGACCCTCAAAATGGGCGAAAACAATTGTCACTATACTCTGCATCCTACAGACTGCTAAGAGGTGACCTGTGTCTGGCATACAAGGCATCCTTGGACCCAATATTGCTGGATTTACTGCACATCAACAAGTCAAATGGCATCAGAACTGGTCAGTCTAGTGATTGAGACATCTTCTGCAACATCAACAGAATGGTTTGGAGGGAAAGGTATATCTCACAGACTATACTGCTGCTTTGGAATAGACTACCCATCCACATAAAACAAAGATCATCCCTGTCCATATTCAAGTGCAGCTTAAATCTACAAATAGAAAACAAAAGATTTACCCTGGGACTGCACCCTATACTACTAATGGGCAGAGTCAGCTCTTAACTGCTTTATCCTATGCATGGGTCCCTTCATCTTATCTATGGTATGATCCCAATTATTCTCATTAAGGATAATATATAATTTGTGACCGTGGGATGGGTAAGGACAATCTATAACCAAATGGGACAGGTTATTTCAAGCATAAAAAGGGAATCTGGCTAGTCTTAAAATGGTACACAAGGGCAGCTAGCCTACTACTTACCTAGGAACCTGTAAAGTGAGTATTTAAATGTATGTACGCCACATTTGTTTGGACTGCAGTTCAATGACTTTGAACATTAATTAATGTACAGTAATAATCTTATATTTTTGAAGGACATTATGTAAAATGTTTTAAAGCTAAACATTCCATGATATATGTATGCATTGAACAAAAGTACCAAATATGTCTTCCAGATGTGCATGCATGTGAAAGTAAAATATTTGTGCATAAAGCAGATGTGCATGCTAATCATTTCCAATTCAATACAATACAAAATGTTCAATGCCTCTAATTTTATGACAATGTAATTCTGTCAAAGAAGGGGAGACATGGTGATTTCAGGTCCCCACGATGGTTTGCACACTCATCTACAGACTAATCACCTCTATCGAAACTGTTAAGGTGCTCCTTAACCAGAATGTATTGTGGCTGGAGCAGGCTGCATTTGAAGAAGCTTTGTGTATGTGTGTGTGTGTGTGTGTGTGTGTGTGTGTGTGTGTGTGTGTGTGTGTGTGTGTGTGTGTGTGTGTGTGTTTATTGAGCTGGCATTCTCATGCTGTGACTGAAAACAACATGTAAAGCCTTTTCACTGATGTCGAATGACTGCACAAATAGGCAGAACAGCTATAGAAAGCATCCCAGTTTCACTGTGTGTGTGTGTGTGTGTGTGTGTGTGTGTGTGTGTGTGTGTGTGTGTGTGTGTGTGTGTCTGAATGAAATTATTGAGAAAGGAGGGAAGACAGGTAAAGCCATTCAAGAAGTGATGTAAGTGCCATAGAAGGCCTGGAGCAGTTCTAAAGGAAGCAGAACAATGGAGAATAACAGCTTCATTCTGTATTAAGTGGATTTTAAAGTTAGGTAAAATACTTCTGACCTTAGGAGATACAAGGTGTTACTCCACCATAAGAAATGGTAGCTGGAGGCTCCCTGCATTGCTGTTGTTATCCTGAGGATATCCTAGAAAGAGTAAGATAGACATTCAAACAACGTGTGCATAAGAAAGAAAATTATTGTAGCCAGTATTGTAGTACTATAACATATGAGTTGTAACACAGGGTGGGACAGCATAGAGACTCAGTCGGTAACATTGCCCCCTCACTGCAAGATGTTTCCTGATTCAGTTCTCAGCTGGGGTGCCCTCTGTGTAGACTAGGCATATCCACCCTTTACTGACATAGGTTTCCACTGGGTAGTTCATATTCCCCCCTCGTTCTACAGACAGGTGGTAAGGTGGGCCTGGGACCCTAAATCATCTGTAAGTGTGAGTGTGTGCATATGTAATACAGAAGAAAAACCTGGCAAGCTATTTCCAGTGGCTGTCTGTGGGGTCACATTATGATTCTGATACAATTTTTAAGAGGGTGAGTCTTCTTTATCTGGACAGGAACAATTATGTTAGAATTATTATGTAAGACAGAGCAGCCTAAAGCAACACATCTGGCCACAGATGGTGTACTGGGGCTCTAAAACAAAAGCAGTATGAACATATGAGGTGGGTGCTTAGTGCAGCATATCCATGAGGTCTTAACCTCTTGTAAGGCAGGATCCTAAAGGAAGCATCTGTCAGTTTCTCAAAACTTAGTCTGCTCCACATTTAAGGCATTACAGCCCATGTTATTATTCGGACGTGTATGAAGTTCATCAAAGAAGCTAATTTATTTTCAAAATCATTGATGAGACACTGTTTGCAAGCTATGAACTGCTGACTGTAAAGACATCAAGTTATTTAAATAAACCTGAGACTGCAGTTACTGGTTTGGTCATCCCTGTATCATTTATTGAATTATGACAGATTCCTGCAAAATTCCCACTGACTGCTGGGAAGGGAAGGAAGCATACAGTGCAATATTGACTTCCTGACTCTTTCCAAACAAGTAATTAATAACCCAGTCACAGGCATAATTTTTTAGGCTAAGGAAGTATGGTTCAAGGTCAAAGGGCAAATTGTTCACAAGGTCAGATTTCCACTCTCATATAAATAAAGATAGCATTAGTTTGGAAGACTATGTCAGCACATCAGGCAATCATTTTTTTTAAATAAAAGTTAAAGTCACTCACAGCAGAACTAGAATCTCAATTTTTCTGCTTAACCACTGAGGTTGAGATGGAGCCTTTTAAACAGCTGAAAGATAAAAGTTGTAATTTTTGGAAAAGAGGTATTGTGTATTTGTTGTTTTTGCAACTGTGATTTCAAGAGCATAACATATTCTAGTTAAGCAGCTTTTTAACATTTCAGTTTTTAGCATTCTCTGAGTTCTTACATCATTTACAAAACTACTCAGATTTGCCACTTCAAATGAGATACCAAGAAATGCATACTCTGCTCATGTTAAATGAAATTGCCAGATTTGAATAAATCATACATAACTGCATGGTGGTGACCCCCTCCTTTCCCAGGCTGACTCAAAGTTAACAACCTCCAGTCATCACCTGGTACCTGTAGTTTTGTCTTTATGATGAGATGTTAAACCAAGCACCTTTCTGCTTGAATTAGTGATATTTTAGTTGGATGTAAAAGATGACATGGCACCTAACGAAAACAGTAGGGGAAGTTCCCCAATGCGCTAACCAAATTTCCCTTAGTAGTATAAATATCATCTTGGGTCTCCACTGAGAAGATGCTGCTAGCCTAGTGGAGCTGGCCTGGTCAACAAAGGATGAATAAACATGAATATAAATAAATAAATAAAAATGTACTGGGGAAAGACTTAAAAAAGTGAAATATCTATGGCATCTACATTCTAGTCAGTGCAGAAATTCAAACTCAGGTCACATGCTGCTGAGTAATAACAGGAAAGTCTGCATTTCTCAGAAAAAAATCACACACGTTAAACCTTTTATAGACATTCAGCCACATGCTGACAAGATGCATTCAGGCCACAGTATAGTCCAGTTCATTCTGCCCTGTATGTTTCCATACACATTCCAGTATCTTTACAACTGTGGGCCTCATATTAAGATAACTGGTTTTATATTTAGATTATTTTTATTTACATACTTAAGGGGCATCTGCTGTAGTCATACCAAGATAAGAAGCCATATAACCAGTGAGTTATAAACAAGGATAACACAAAAAATGACAAATATCCTTACATTAATCATATTTCATGTTTTTATTCTTTCTAATAAAGCAAACAAAACCTTGCAATTTTGCAGCTAGTTCAGTGCACAGCAGAAAAGTACAACGTATGTGCTCTAATATACTTCTTTTGGCTTTTCCCGGTTAGGGGTTGCCACAGCGGAACTCCGGTCCGCTCATCATTGGCAGAGGATTTTTTAACGGTGCTGAGTTGCCAGCCCGATGCCCAACCTTCAAAGAAGGCACATCCATTCATGCTCGCACCTACCTGCATGTCTTTAACATCACTCCGCTGTGGGGAGGACATGTAGACTCCACACAGAAGGAGCTTCAGCCGAGAATCGAAAGGGAGAATCTCTTGCTGTGGGGCGACAATGCTAACTGCTGCACCACTGTGGCTCTGCAGATGTCTGAAAACCATATAATGATGCAGTCTGAGTCCTCATTTTCTAATACACATAATACAGACTGTTAGCCTGTATTCTGCAAAGATTTTACCCTAAAATACAAAACATAGCTCTCTCAATCTAGATGTTCAGACAAAGGCACAAAACAATCAAAATTTTTGATACGTTTTCCCCCCTAGCATGAAAACAGGTATGGAATATCTCAAATGATTTGTATCCAGTGGGAAGTACCTATACATACTTGCCTAATATATTTTTTACATAATTTCCAAACAAGCTCCTGAATGGGCAGGTGCTACTAGGAATTAGAGAACGTCTATGATGGCAGATGTTGTGGTACAGTGGTTAACACTGCTGTATCAGAGAACTTGTTCCTCCAGTTTATTTTCCTCTTGATTGGTTTGCCTGCTGTGTGGTACCTGTGTATAGTTACTGTGGCTGTGTGGGTTTTACAGGGGGCTGCAATTTCATCTTACATTTCAAAGACATACCAGTAAGTTGAACTGGTGATCCCATAAATTGCAGTGGTTGCACATATTTTGTATGATAGTGTATGTTTCCTACAAAGGACTGGCATCGTGTCCAGTACCAGTTAAATGCTTTACTCCCATTTCTTGTTGGGACAGGCTGTTTACTCATTTGAGCGTAAACAGAACAAATTATTCAGAAATGAAGGAAGGAATCTGTAATGTACAACTGAATGGTGTGTGGCCAGGAATAATCATTTCTTCTTCTTCTCTCTCCTCCTCTATCATCATCGTTATCATCATAAACCAAAGACTTCCTTGAGCATTGAGCATGACTAAAGGTCACATCACTGCAAAGAATTACAAGGACTTCATTCATACAAGTGAAATCCAATTGTTTCATTAACCAAGAGTACTATGGTGTTTTGGTGATTAAAATTTATAGGAGTTGAATCAGTTATGTTATTCATTTAATCAAATTAAGACCTTTTTCAAGTGGATGTTACAAAGGTGAAGCTATGTTCCCTTTCAGAAGAGGTAATACAAAGTCATCAGCATTCTCCTGAATCAGACTTAATTTCTTCAGCAGCCATGCCAAGTTCTTTATTACAGACTGCACCTGTAAGTGGGATACATTCACACAACTGTTACCAATCCATTTAAATATGTAGATTTTAAACACAGTAGATCAGAAAGAGTGGAACAGGTTTATAATAAATGGTGGTAGCAATTCTGGAAGACTTCTCAAAGTGAGGAAATATCTTGAGATGTGCTTTTATGGTTGGGACATATAATGCTTGCAGCATCCATTGACTTTGGTGAATGTTTCTCCTTTTATTTAATGTAGCAGTTGGAAAATTCAGTACAATTTAACTAAATGATTACTTAAGGTAAAACAATTCCATTTCACAAATAAAGTTTAACATAAAGAAAAAAAATCATAAGTACTAGGCTATTGATCTGTGAAGATCTTAAGAAGCCTAGCAATACATTCCCATGGTAATAATTAGCCCTTATATTTTTGCTATATGTCCAAAAATTGGCTGAACAAGTATATGTTGAGATAACTGCATGTGTCCCCTAGCCTAATGATGGCTAGCTAATCATTAAAGGACATGAACAGAGTCAAAAATTTCACAGGGACTTCAATAATGAGGACATATTAGTCCAAGAACTCTTGTTTATTACATTTCTGGTACTACAACATTACTTCAAATTAGATTCATGATCATGCCTGCCAGGATTCACCCAACATTACTTTTTTAAACTATTTATCTATCCTATGATACATTTGCAATCGTACACACTGATACCTGTATCCTACACTTTCTTTAACCGTTTGCTGAGTTCCCGTTTCAACTTTTTTGTGGGTATTTACAGGCATGACAGACACATTCCTTGCCATTAGTCAGTGGTCTGTCATACTCCACTCCACATAAACAACCCCAGAGTCATGACCTAGAATTGCATTTCACAAACTGCAGAAATAAATTAGGGCTCAGGTCTCATGACTGACATGCAAAGTGACCATTAATTGTTAACTTCTGAATCCAGTTACCAAGACATGAAAGTGATGGCAACCACAATAACATAATTCCAGGCATCCTTCATAGCTCCACTGCCATGGCACTTTTATTACAAGACATGTTTATGAGTAGGGCACATTAAAAATTAAAATGAAACCAAAAAGGTGGAATTCGAATGGTAAGTCCTCCGTTGCTGGGCAGAAATAAACCAAAGTAATAAAAATAAATAACTAGCAACGGATGGAGCCAGGCATATACAAAGTCCACAAATCCACACAGTAAACTTCAGATGAAGCTGAAATAGTGAAAGCGCTTACCTCTTGTCGACTACAATAAAGGAGTTTATATTTTTCTATATCGTTGTGACTTTTTGATGTCTGCATTCTGACTTGTTTTACTCGTGAAGTTTACTGTGTGGATTTGTGGACTTTGTATATGCCGGGCTCCATCCATTGCTAGTTATTTATTTTTATTGCACATTAAAAATAATTTAAGTCAGAATACCTGTTACCACAACCTGCAAATCAGCATGCCTTGAGAATTCTGCTGTTGACAATAAAAAATCAAGAGAACAGACACCAAAGGCAACATGTTCTACACAGAATTCAATAATGTTTCATGTTTTCAAACATTATATTTTCAGTCCCTTTTTTCTTCTTTCTAGTTTGCTTAACATGCTCAATGATGTAGAATTAAATATGTAATAATGTATGCATTGTAAAAGGCATATTGTGGCAAGCAAAGGTGAAAATAATGAAAAATAACCAATTGATTGTATTAAAATGGCATCTCTCTAAGGTACTATTGCATGCCTTCCTGGTTATCCAAAAAAAAGGAATGTGTATTAAGTCCTGATTGCCTGTACTAACGGGGCCAAGTTAATGTTTTGCTTGAAAGGCTATGTTTGTAACAATTTAGCAGAAAATAAAAGACTAATCTGAATTAAAAAAATAAAAACTACAAATGTTTTATTTCATCACAAGTACTGTCTCATGTTAGAATGTACTTGAACTTGCACCTTTATATCAGTTTTGTTTGAGAGAGTACGGTCATTCCAGCACAAGTAACACAAAAACTAAATGCCCGCCTACCATTCTGACTCACAGAAGTGACTCATTGATACACACAATACAGAATGGTTACTTAACAATATTCTTTTATGACTTTCACAAACTAAAACTTTTTTAATAGCGCATATTCATAATTCAAATGTCACAAAATGAAAAGCAATATAAAAGTAAAAAATGAAATAATTTTGAATGGTATAATGATTCGATATATATTAGTGACAGTGCTGGCCAGTTTTGATCCTGACAGAGCTGTTCTACAGATGAACTGTTGATATCTGGAATAATTACATCCCGCTATAACTGCTACCTGTGGCATGTACTACACCTATATTATTTTTTGCAGTTTCTCATTTTTCTGGGCCTACACTCTTCTTCCTCACTTCTCTGATACTTTGTGTAAAGTACTGCTGCTTCAAATTCTGTCTTATGGAAAGGGAAATGCAATTGCTTAACAAGACCGCACAAAGGCTTTGCATGCTTCCCTTACATTTCATCAAATTTTAGTTCCCTGAACCTTCAACCAGAAAGAACCTGTTCACAACTTCAGTGCAACAAGTTCATAGATTCAAATGTGGTTACTAGGTAACTGGCCCAAGATCTATTTTTAAGCCTAGCCAAGCTTACCCAAATTTGCCAAAATATTGTTGACATGTTTCAACACTCCAAGGATTTCTATAGTTATGATATATACTTGTACACATCAAGCATTCAAAGTTTATGAACTCCAGCTACTTTACAAATGACAAAATACAAGGTAAGAGGTTTATGTGCATGAAAATGTATTTATTTTATTTTTTTATTTATTTATCCTTTCTTGACCAGGTTAGTCCCACTAGGTTAGTGACCTCTTTTCATGGGAGACCCGAGGTGGTATTTATACTACAAGAGGAAAATTAGCCAGGGCATTGGGAAACTTCCCCTACTCATCATTGTTAACAGCAGGACCCAATTTACAAGATCACTTCCAGTTTCCATTCCAAGTACAGAGGTGGCCCAGAGAAAGAGAGAGGCTGATGGAAGAGAAGGAGATGATAGCAAGTTTCAAGACCACAGAATGTGTGCATGATTCTGAGGAGATGATTCAAAGAAATCTGTTTAATGGAAATGAGTCAGCAATTTATTGATGTATAATTGCAACTCTCCAGCTGGAAGGGTTGTGGGATAATTTACTCAAAGAAATGGTAATGCAGAGTGAGACAGAAAATGACGGAGATGTTTCCTTGGGGGACAATATGGAGAAAATACAAAAGGATGATGCAGTGACAATCCTGAAGAATAGTGATAAGATGGAGAAAACAAGATATGCAGAGAAAGTAAAAGAAGGCAGAAGGGGATTAACAGAAATGAAGGCACAAGAAAATGAAAAATGGAAGCAATAGTAAGGATACAAAGTAAAGAAGGCAAAGAAATGGACAGGTATGAAGTGTGGGACAATTAAATAGCTCCTTTCGGTGTAAAAACAAATGAAGGAAGAGCATTTATTTTTACTGACAAAGAGACATTTTGTGACATTATATTTGAGACTGTAATCCACAGAATTTTTATGTGAGAAAAATATTTAATGGAAAAGAAGAAAATTTATGTGCAATTTCAAACAGACATACAAAAAGAGACTTTGGGAAATTTTGAAAACTTTATGTAAAGAAGTACTGGACATTGCAAAGTTTATGACAAGAGGGGTTTATGGACTGGTGGCTTGGACTGTAATACTGTGTTAAAAATTGAAAGAGAAAATGTATACATATGCCAAACATGATAAATGTGGGGAATAGCGGTGTCATAAAATACTGGAGATAATGCAATACATGTTTTTTTTTGTGGAAATCAAGGACATTTGATAAGTAACTGTGACAAAAGAAAATGTTACATTTGTGGAGAAATTGGACATGATACAAACAAATGTGAATTGGAATGTTATAAATGTAGCAAAATTGGGCATCTATGGATGGATTGCAAAAATTAAAATAAGAGTAAAGAGAAAGAAAAAAAAAAGAAAATGAACAAAGTGGAAAAAATAGGAAGCAGTAGAACTAGAAACAAAATAAGATGAGAAAAAATAATAAAGTGCACATAGAAGAAGGTTCTGAGATAAGTGATGAAGAATACATAAACCGAGTGGTAGTAAAAGAAAAAAAAAATATTTTGGTAAAAAGGTAAAAGACAGATAAAAAAATTTAAAGGGATACATATGAATGAAGGAAGAAAGAATGAAAAAGGATGAAAGAGAATATGTACAACTAATGACTGGGGGTGGGCATGATGGTTATGGTGTTTGACGCAAACACAATGTACAGGGTTTAATTTTCACCTCTGGGAGGAAATTGGCTAGGCTTATAATGGCCTATTAAGAAAGCTAGCCTAGTAATTAGCTATGATCTTATGAAACCATGAATATAAGGAAAAAGTAAAAATGAAAATATTAGAGTGATTTCTGTAAATGCGAATAGTATTAAGAATATAGTAAGAGAAGTAGGGATTTTGGAATGGTGTTATACATGTGATGTAGATGCAATTGTATTAGAAAGACACAATATTTTTAACAAATGAAGAAGGATTACAAACAGAGACACTATGGGGAGGAAAGATAATCTGGCATTTGGAAATGAGAGATGTTCTGGAGTAGCCGTATTCTGTAGAAATGGCAAAAATGGGAAGATTAACCATTGTAGATTTAACATGGAAAGAACAAGTAAACAGAATTATAACATTAGTGGGACGATTCGATAAAGCCTTACATAGTCATTTTTCACTGTGTGAGCAGCGCAAGGCAATGCACACATGGACATGGCAAGTTTTAGATTCAGTAAGCACCATGTAGAGTCATGCACCCCTGCGCAAATAAGGTAAACACCACAGCATTCTACTTTCAGCATAAGTAGTTGAATTACATGCTAATTAACCAATCTAACATGGTGCAGCTCTTCAACAAGCTATAAAGCAACTGTGTAGACTCTGTGCTGATGTTCCTCATGAATTCCAAAACTTTTGGAATACAGCCTTAGAAAAGTGTCTATACGGACAGAATAAAAAGTGAAAGGTGTGAGATTTGACAGAACTCACCTTAACATGTGACAACATTAAATACAGACTGGATGCAACCAAAGCAGACTAATAATAGCAACCTAATCCTTTTTTGCGCCATAACAGAAATGAAGTTTTTCTCTCTCTTATCCCCAAATAAACAGTACACTTGTAAGTAATGCAGACAGATAAAAGTAAGTCTGTGCTAATCAAAATAAATATAAAAAAAATTAAACAGACTATTCATAGTTACATGTCAGCATATGCAACATGTAGCTGATGAAATGTAGGCATATCATCTAAACATCTGAACTCCTCTGTACAGATATATCCCAAAGAACTATCCTCTCTTCTGTGTTCAACACATAACTCACCTCCACTTCAGTTTCCCTAGCTGCATGGGTGCTGTCTGGTATAGATTCAGGGCTTTTAGCATGGTGAAAATGCAAATGAGGTCTAAACTCATTAGCATTGCTGAATCCCAAATCCTTGGCTCTTTATCTAATACTTTTAAGTACTTTTGCTTTACTGTTGGTGCGCATTGGTGCAAGATGCACAATAATGCATTAAAGAAAAGAAATGGGGAAGATAGGACAGTGGTGAAATTGGGATGCTAAAGTCTGACAGTTAGTACTGAGTCTCTGGAATGCACCTGCTACTAAACTGCCTCTGTGGTGGCATGTGTTAATGCAGTTAATACAGTGATACATTTATTTTAAGGACAGATGATACAGGGTTCAAATACAACTGAATGTAATACTTTTAAGTACTGTCATATTATTATTGCTGCACATTGGTGCATGATGCACACCATCGTGCAATGATGTATTAAAGAAAAGAAATGGGGAAAATAGGACAGTGGTGAAATGAGGAGCAGGGGGAAGAACAAATGTAAAGCAATATACGAATGCACAGGAGAGAGGTAAGAAAGAACCATAGCTATCCATTTCTTCAACAATAAAACCTGATCATATATGTAGAATATTAGCTGTATTTGGACTGTCATCCCAGAGAGTGGGACAACCACAACACAGTCATGTTGTATAGCCAAATGGGCTGAATCAAGTGTGTCACGAAGATGTGTGTGAAATGGAGAGCTGTGTGTGGGATGATTTTTTTCTCTTTTTGTGGGACAGGTACCCATTTTTTTTGAGAGAGAGAGAGAGAGAGGAATATTGGGGAAGGGACATAGGTATTTCTTGGTCTGGTAAGTTGGGTAGGTGAGGAAACAATTGCAAATGGCAAGATAAACAGGACAAGGCACAGGGACAGTGATGGACACAAGAGGTCAGTGGACACCATAGATGGGGTGAGGGTAAGTACATCCAGCACCCATGGTTGTCAAGCTGGGTGACAGTGAGAATCGAGTCATCACCCACTTGACTGTCATCACTGTCATCTAACTCTGCCACTGACTGGAGCACTTGACATCTCCTTCGCCTCCATTTGGTCCTACATAAAATGAGGGAGAGTAGCCCCTCCACAAACCACAAGTCCTATAGCAGGTCAAAATTTACCAACGAACAACACAAGAAGCCAGTGCCAAGCCAACGTTTATTGCGATCTGGTACTGCTTTTAAGCCTTCAAATGGATCACAAGTACATTGTGCTGTTAACAACTATTTATACAAATAATTTTAGTTAATCAGCACCAATTACTCAATTAACATTTTAAAGTGCTCCACCATTATTTAATGTCTTTAAAAAAACAACATATTAACAGTCTCAGTTTCACAATTAGTATTACATTATTATGTTTCATCTATAATCAATCTTTATTTCAACATCATTGTAGAAATATGAAAGAGAATATTTCCAAAAGGCTTTCAAGTAGTAAGGAAAAGAATCAAAATATACTAAAAAATAAATATAACAATGACAACTTCTATATATTATCAATATATGTGTAAACAACTATGTAATTTCTATTATGCTACCTTATAAAAATGTCACATATTTATCAAAATTTTATATTTCAATGTATATTTTGACAAATAATATCATGAAATGATATTTAATAGTTGATTTTACATATTTTCCAGTAATAACAGCTCCTATACCCCAAGACAGTTCATGTGTGGTTTACTAAATAGTATATATTATACCAAAACAGAAATATGTATTTAGTGTCATTATAAATATTTTATATGCAATAATGTTACATACTCAGTTCTAAATTAAGTCCATGTGGTTTCAATGTCTTGAATTTAAGAATCATCCTGGTCTCCAGTTCAAGTAATTTTCGGACAATTGATCCCCCATTTCCATAACTAAAAGGTTGACCCAATACACAAAAAATTAAACTATTAGCATCACCTTTATGTTTTTCCAAAAAGTGTTTAGCCACTGGACTATAATCGTTTTTATTCCTAATATCTTTTAAGTGTTCCAAAACTCGAACACGAACCATTCTTTTGGTCTGACCTATGTACCATGAATTGGAACACGAACATCCCAACAGGTATACCACTCCTGTGGATTTACAATTGAAAAAGTGTCTAGCTACAAAAGGTATACCATTAATGTTAGTTACATTAAGGACCCTACTGCATACACTACACTGTCCACAAGAGAAAGTACCTACAGTATTCTTATTAATACCCACATTAGATTTCTCACTAAAGTTATAATTTAATAGCTCCTTTAGATTTTTTCCCCTTTTATATGAGAACATTATCTGTTTGGGAAAAATATCACCAATATTTTCATCTTCACAAATAAGATACCAATACTTCCTAATGATGTTGCTTACTTCTATGGATACGGGAGAGTATTTCGTGACAAAGAATAATTTGGACTCACTAGTTTTTGAAATATCTGTATTTCTAACCCTAGATGTAATCTTGTTAGTGATTTTCCTAGCAAGTGAACTACGTCTCTCCTGTCTCAAATGGACTCCTTCTTCATGTCCAGAGTAGTCTGTAATTCCAAGAATTTTATTTTTACAACTTAACAAATGGTCATTTCTATAGCCTCTCTCAAGTAGTCTAGATTCGACCTTATTTAATTCCAAATGACTCTCATCCCTATTACTTGTATGATTAAAAATCCTTTGAAATTCACCAGAAGGAAGAGACCAAATCAGATGTTCCGGATGCATACTTTCTGCATGTAAAAACATGTTCACTGCAGTTTCTTTCCTATAGGGTCTATATCCAATACAGTCATCATTATGGAAAAGAGTTATATAAAGAAAATTAATCTTATCTCTATCCATTTCATAAGAAAATTTTAGACCATGACCATTATTGTTCAATACATCAAAAAATTCAAGGAATTCAGACATCTCACCATTACATATTAATATGAGATCATCAATGAACCGTTTGTAAAATACTACATTATTTTGATAGAAAGAGGTAGAATAAATGTATAACTTTTCAAAATAGTCCATATAAAGTATGGCATATGAGGGAGCAAAGGCAGCCCCATTGCCGTACCTTTGATCTGAAGAAAAAAGTCCTTATTGAAACAAAAGTAGTTATGGGAAAGACAAAATTCTAACAATAATATCAGAAAAGAAGTTCTAGGGCCATCACCCAACATTATTTGGACAGCTTCAAGTCCCCACCTTCTCTTGATGTTAGTATAAAGTGCCTTCACATCTATAGTTACCCAATAATAACTATTTTTCCATTTTATCCCACTGGTTTTATCTATTAGATCTTGAGTGTTGGAGATGTGAGCTGAAATTCTAGACAAATAATTTTTAAGATGAAAGTCCAAAAAAATGTTAACTTTACTCAAAAAAGATTCTTTGCCTGAAACTATTGGTCTCCCTGGTGGCTTTTCTAAACTTTTATGCACTTTCGGTAATGCATAAAAGGTCGGTGTTAGAGGTTTTTTAACATATAATTTTCCCACATCATATTGATTAAGAAAACCAAGACGCTCCCCTCTTTCCAAAAGATTTAGCAATTCACTATTGTATTCAACAATTGGATCATTCCTTAAGCAAATATATTCATCCTGATTTTTTAACAAATCAAAAATCATCTCACAGTAGTCATTTTTATTCAGTATGACCCAGTTGCCACCTTTATCTGCACTCTTAAAAATGAAATCTGTTTTAACTTTTTTCAAATATTTAAGTGCCATCCATTCTTCTTTATTTAAATTGTAGTATTTAGTCCTATTATTTAGACTTTCCATAAGTACTGAAATCTCCTTAAATACAACTCTAAAAAAAGTAGAAATTGCTGGCACTTTAATGTTGGGTGTGAAGGTACTTTCAGATGCTATAGGTGGAACAGTGAGTTTACCATAGCCTGTAACAAACATATCACCATCAACAACATTATCAAAGACATCTTCACCAATTAAGTCAAAAGATGCATTTTCATAGTCATAAATTGATACATTTAATAATTCATTCTCAACACTTTCTGTGATAGTGTCAGAACTATTAGTATCATACATCCCATCATTTTCTTCAGTGCTATTATCATTTTCATTGTAAAAGAAAACTTTCAAGTATAGTTTCCGAATAAATTTTTTAAGGTCAAAATAAATATCACTCAAAGAGGAAAAAAACGTAGGTACAAATTTACTCCCCTTCAGTAGTAATGAATTCATGGCTTGGTTGATAACCAAGCTAGATAAATTAACCACACACAAACTATCACCATGTAAACAATTAGCATTTAAAGTACTTACGGGCTCATTCCTTAAATCGATTTCTGCCCTTTCTTCCATTTCTACCTCGACCAGATTTGTTGGTCTGAAAGGAAGAATCAGCAGCACTAACATTAGAGGACGAGCCATTATTACTATCAAATTCACTTTGTCCATTAATAGCAGTTGAAAAAGTCACATTTTTAGTCCGATTCTTTTCCCGTTCCCCTGAAGACGCTGAGACGCTACGTTGTGTCCGTTGGTTTCGCGGGCTTTTCCGAACCTTGGATCTGCTTCGTGAGGTATCGCGTTGCCATGAGAAAAGGATTCCGTTCTCATAATCCTTTATATCACATAACAGTTTATCTCTCTTACGTGACAAGATCTCCGTTTCCAGTTTATTAATTCTGTCCGTGATTTTTGCAAACTGCATTGTGAAACAGGACTCCCCCACCACCTCATCCTGTAAATGCACAATTTCTTTTTTAAGCTTCTCATGCGCTCTCTGGTTTCGCTTGATTAGTATGCGAAGCCACTTGTTAGTGCATTCTAAAGAAGCCGTCTTCCATTCATTCAGCAAATCCTGCTCTTCATCCGTGAACTCAGCGTAGCCCCTCCATCTGATGTAGGTGTGCATGAACAGTGCAGTACACATCCCTCTGTAGCATCTGTGGCATTTCAGCATGGATGATAAAATCACCACCTCTGCCACTGCTTCCAGAAGAAATCACTGGACTATCCTCTGAGGCAGAACTACCTGAGGGGGCAGGTAGTGCAGGGGCAGCAGAGGTGTTGCTGCCAGGTTGGCTCACAGACATGCTGGGCAATGGTGCTAGGGCAGGTGGAGTGGGGGCAGGCAGATTTTATGGGGTAGGCCTACCCAGCTGTGCTGTAGAACATTTTGTGATGTGGTACCCAAGGATGACATGCGTACATTTTTATGACACATAATAATATAAAACAACAAAATAAATAAATAAAAAAGACAGATAAGGATTGAGGTGAGAGGAAAAAAAAAGAGGTAAGATTAGCACCTTCATATGTAACATACAGTGCATTAATACAATTATTTGACTCTGTTATCTTAACTTTTACTCTTAAGACTACCACCCCAACAAATAATTATTACTTTTAAGACTATCAACTCCTAACAAATGCACACTATACTACAGATTGCAGCAAGTACTCCTTGACATGTGCATATATTGTACATATGCCTGTTCCAATTATACAGATTACAGTTAAAGCAGGGAATGTGTGCCTCTGGTATAGAGCTTTTACTTTAAACTTTTAAGTTACACATAATTGAAAAATTAACATATTTTGTATAGTTGGGAGGTATGGTATTTGAATCCACCACCTCTGACTATAGTATAATTTTGTACTCTTGATCTGTGCTATAGACATACATACTTATAGCATGCATACTTGTTGAGACACTCATGCTCAATTTGATACAACTGTATAAAATACCAAAAAAGCTACCTTTAACTTTTAATGCTACAATAACACTACTCTTCTTCTGCATATATACCACATGCCTCCCTCATCCTTGCCAGTCTAGTACTGTGGGTCCTAATACTGACCTCCCTTTCCATGGCAGCTATGGAAAACACAGAACAAAATACCATTATGAATATCAGTCTTGCCTATATTTGGCTTTTAAGCCTTACAAGTACTGAAGTTGATACTTACACATCTGTAGGATGTCTTCTGTCCTAAATTCCTCAGTCCAGGCATTGAGGGTACCCCTCTTCCCCTAACGTAGGTCACTAAAGTGGTGCTTACATTGGTCACCAATGCAGGGGATACTGATGGTACTGGTTACAACCTGGGCCAAACTATCCCAAGCCTCTGACTTATACTGGGACCAAGAATATTCCCCCTGCAGTAACCTGGCACTGTGGTGTCTCACTAGGAGTCCAACAAAAATCTTGGATGCCTGAGCACCCCATTGCTGAGTCCTACATCTCACACCCTCTCCATGAATGCCTGCCATGTTTTCCATGGATCAAGAGAAGGTGAAAAACAGAGAGGTCTTTAAAAGATAGAATTTATGAACACATAAGAGACATCAATAAACAAGATCACAGGAATGCCCTTTGGAGACTCATTAAGAAAAATAAGGGCAAGATTCTATATTTTTAGTAATAGAAACAGTTGATCACAACCCAAAGCGAGACCCTAGAAGATTAGAATAGAGTGCAAGGAGTTTGAATGGCAACTAAAAACTAATGCCACGAGACCCAATATGTTGAATTTCTTTATTTCTTGGACATTTATTAAAAATGAAAGCTTTAATCTATTGACAGTGTAAGTTAAATATGTTACAGAAATAGCTTTTGTAATGTAAATTTTACGTACTTAAATTTTTTTTTTATGTCTTGGTCTCTGTATACAAGTTTTAACAATTTATGTACTATGGTTGATTGATTAGTTTTACTAGGTAATGGTCAACCACTGGTTAAATAGCTTTTGTGTGGTAAATTAAATTAAACACCAGCATTTTTATTATGTTGATGGATCATTGTTTCTGTTTTAGCAGCAGCTTTTACTGATACTCTACTATGTATTAAAACTTGCCATTTTGTGATTCAATCTGCCTGTTGAAGATCTTGTGTCATATTTCTTTGTCAGCATCTGAAAACTCAAAAGTTTTTTTTTTGTGTGTGCCAGACTTGTGTAATGTAGCTGTAGTGTTTCATGTCCTTTTTGATTTGCATGTCTGATCTTGAATGTCAGTCGATGAAGATACAAGTATAACCTTTCCTACACATCTACAAATATAGGCTGTGTATCTTGAATTGCCTGATTTAACAAATAAATAAATAACAGATTCACTATTATTAATGATGTCATTCAGTGAACATATGATTAATATAAACTAAAAAAAATAAATCCATGACAGATCACAGTCTCAAACTACACCCCTGAGGTTGCGCAACACACAAAAACAAGTATATTGAGCAGGGGCAAAGCAAGCCCATGCTTCCCCATCTCTAAATATACCTGCACTGAGGCTGGGCAGCTCACAGAAGAGGGGAAAAGGTGGAAAGTAAAAGTAAAACTCAGATTCACCCTCCCCCCAACTTCACAGTGCAGTCAAGGCAGTCCCAGTGCAGTGCAACCCTGACCACAGGAGATCTGCAACCTTCCTTATTTTGATGCTCCTAGACTCTGTTCCAAGCTGAAATAAACTGTAGGTTTCTCCATAAAACCTTCTGAACATCCAAATGCAACAGCAGTGCTTTTAATACTGCATCTGTATTTGTATATAATTTAGTAGTTAAAACACCTGCACCCTACTAAACTTTTTTTCATAGATTTCCAACTCTGTATGTCACTGTTATAAGCAAGAAAGGGCGGTTTTGTATCTATAGGGGCATTTTTCTTATTATTGTTTCTGTTACTGTAAAATATCTCTCTGCTGTTCTTGTAATGTTGTTGTTGTCTTGCTTTGTTTTTGTATGTTTTTTGGATCAGATTGCACTTATCTTTTGTAGCTCTTGCTTGTAATTCAACATTCCAGGCTGTGAGCTTTAAGAATAAGTGAACTAACAGCATTAAAAAAATGAAATAAACTTTCCTCAAAGTTTATACTTTCAAAAGTAATATAACTTTTATATTCACAAATAAAGTCACAGCTAGAATAAATGGCCCGTTGAAAAATGAAATAATCAAGATAGTCACCAACAACATTCAGCAGACCAACCAATGATGCAGGAAGCCAGAATCCAAAAAAACAGATAGCTTTATTGTAGGTTAGCTCTTTTGTGGTGATTCATGCCACTTCTTCAGACCATAACAACATTTAAAACCATAATAAAATATATACTATATTTGATTAGTCAACAACCAGTCAAAAGCTGCAGACAATTACCTACTAGTTAATACATTATTGAATGTTAAAAGCTTAAAGAATATATGTACCATAGCTTTACGAAAAACTACCTATATAATATTATATAATTTTATAAAATAATTTTATATATAAATAATTTTATATAAAAATAACAGCTGAGGATGTGCATTTATACATATAACTACTTAGAAAACATTCTATTCTTCAAGATAGGTTTTAAGGGAATTATATCATTCAGTCTCCTCCCTCTATCAGCTCTTAGCCTGATAATCCATCTAGTCTCAGATGTTTCAGTCTGATTGACTGTGTCCCCTCATCATTCATTTTCCCACATCTTTTCTACTACAAGGAATCTGAATGTATATGTGGATCCCTTTGTACTAACATGTTTGGCTAAAGCGTTTGTTAAAGTTGCATTTCTGATATTCAATAGATGTTCCCTGATTCTAACTCTAAGCTTCCTATTAGTCTTTCCTATGTAAAACGCTGAGCAGCCATTACATATTGCCAAATATACAATATCTGAGGTGTTACAGTCAGGTATTATGCTAAATTTAAACTCTGTGACCAAATCTGGATGCATAAATCTACTGGAGGCATCTATATAGTTACATCAATTACACTTAGTACATGGGAAGGTTCCTTGTCTAGCATTAATGACATCTCTACGTATAGCAACTCTGGGATAGCATAGTAATCTCTTAAGTGATTTCTTGTTCTAAAAAAAAGAACTTTGGCTTATCCCTCACTATGCTTTTAATGTTAGGATGGTGTGTCAATATCGGCCAGTATTTTTTAATCAAATGAGTTACTGTGTTGGTATCTCTAGAAAGATATGTTGGTATTCGAACAGGTATTTTATCTATTTGCTTAACCTGTTTATTGCCTTTCCTGTGTAATGAAAAGTAGGTTTCTCTATATCTTCCCTCAAGGTAATGGTTTCATCTAAAATCTTCTGGGTATTTATGTCTGTGGAACCTCTTTCTTCAACTCTACCTTTAAGATCAGTTCATTCCCTTTTAAAATCATCTTCATTTGCTGTTAACTTTGAACCCCTTAACACCTGTCTTTTGACAACATTTGCTAAATATGTGTCTCGGATGCATCCTCTTCTTATGGAGTAGTGTGCTCCTATGACATTCCTTCCTATGTATTCCGGGTGAAAAACTGCCCAGCTGGTCCCTATAGACGTTGACATCTAAGAACTCGATCTCTTTGTATAAGCTCTTAAGCTCAAATTTAAGAAAGATGATGCTATTATTGATGGCTTGATGGAATAAATTGAGCTCTTCCTGTTCCCCACACCATAGCAAAAAAAGATCATCTACAAAACTTCTGTAGAACACTATCTGGTGCCACTTATCACTACCCAAAATGTAGTTATTTTCCCATGAGGCCATGACCAGATTCGCATAACTACTGGCACTGGAAGTGCTCATGGCCACCCCATCCTTCTGCAGGTATAGCTTATGATCAAAGAACATAATATTGTTAGACAATACTAATTCCATAAGAAAGCATAAGAGGTCCACGCATTTGTGGTCATAACTTCTGTCCAAAATCAAATATTTCCTCAAGAACTCAATACCAAAGTCATTCGGGACTGAGGTAAACAATGAATGCACATCTAGAGTTGCTAATAGAATCATCCCATTACAATCAAAATGTTGTACAAAATCAAAAAGATCTTCCAAAAACTGCTTTGAATCTTTCAAAATATAGTGGTTCCTAGCAACAAGTGGTCTTAAAAGCTTTTCAATGTAGATGGAGAGGGGTTCCGTGGACCAGTTGTGTCCTGACACTATAGGTCTTACTAGAGGAAACAGGATTTTTATGAACTTGCAGAAGTCCATGTTTACTAGGGACTAATGGCTTAGAGACCTTAAAGTAGTTGTGCAATTCCAGGGTAATCCCATTATTAAGAAAACTTTCATAAAGAGCATCTTCTAGTCTTTTTATCATGTTACTCATCTCATCAACTCTTATAACACTATAAGTCACAGGGTCATTCAACATGTCATTCATTGTCTTATAGTACAAAGGTCAGTTGTCAATCTCCTCTCCGGTCCAGCTGGTGAATCTGGGAATCTTGAGGCAATGTTACAACTGCCTCATGTACACAGACAACCCTCTCCTCCTGCCAACAAATTCCAATACATGTGAGAGATGCAACCATATAGCCAAACTGGAGGCTAAGCTCTCTCAACTCAGTACTGGCGTAACCAGTCAGGAGGAGAAGGAAACCACACTCACTACAATTCCAGTCTCACACAGACTTACCACAACAGCAAACCAAACACATAAACACACAAAAACATACTCGGAGGCTCTAAATAAAAATCTGCCTAAGCAGCAGAGACCTCCAAAGCAGACACCCAAGCAACCGCTACCCCAAAACAAAACACGTGCAACACATAGCTCACAAAGCCAGTGTGCCAAACAGTCACAGCCCTTAAGGCTAAACAACACACCTGATACACTTGTAATTGGTGACTCTATTGTCAGGCACACTGACGTCCCGCTCACCAGGCTGAACAAGGAGAAGGTCAAGGTGAGCTGCCTGTCATAGGATCCGCCACATAACACAAGCACTCAGGTCACTCCAAGGCAAGTACAAATATGATTCAGTCATTGTCCATGCTGGTGTGAATGACCTGAGACGTAGCTCCCTGGACTACATGAAAAGAGACATAGAGGAGCTCTCTGAGCATGTAGCCCAGGCCGGTATGACCCTGACCTTGAGTAGCATCTTACCCTCACCAAGAATGATGCCACAATATGAAGACAAGATGATCAATTTCAACAATTGGCTTAAGTATTGGCGTCATTCAAAGGGGATCCAATGCCTGTCTGCCTGGGATGACATGCTTGACAAGCCATCCCTGGGCTTTCAGATATTGGCAAAGGTTCTTGCAACCCCCATAGTGCCTTTTTTAGGCAAGGCTCAAAAGACAAACCCACCTCCATAGGTATCACAAGGGATAAGAAACTAAGAGTAATGCTACTCAACGCCAGAAGTCTAAACCTCAAGATGCATGCACTCGAAACTCTCCTTAGCATGGAGAACATCGATATCTGTGCAGTAACAGAAACCTGGTTCAAGGCTCCCAAGAGCACCTCAGCACTACCAGGTTATACCTCATACCATGTTTTTCGGCCCCAAAACTTGGACCAAACCACAAAAGGAGGGAAAGTATCAATATTCGTCAAAGATACCCACACCTCCAGGTTGGTGGCACAGCAAAAAGCATCAGAGACTATCCATGTGCAACTAACAGTGGGTAAAACTGCCTTCTAGTTTATAGCCTGCTACAGACCACCCTCCCAAACCCAGGAACCCCACTCGGCCTTCCTGAGAACACTGGAAAATATGAAGGTCTCTCCAAACACCATTATATTGGGTGACTTCAACTACCCTAACATAGACTGGGAGCATTACTCTAGCTCCAACACCCTAGATCAAAGATTCCTAGAATTTATAAACTCAAATGTTATGGAACAACTTGTTGCCACTCCCACAAGAGGGGAAAACATACTGGACCTGATCATCACCAACATGGGGACTCTATGCTCCAGACCAGAAGTGTATCCCTCACTGGTAAGATCAGACCATAAACTAATCTCACTAGATATTCACATCCCAACCCCAGCCCCTGCCCAGAAAACCACAGTGAAAAACTTCTCTAAAGCAAATTTCACACTCCTCAAAACTGAGGTGGAATCCTTCAAAGCCCCCAGGCCTGTGGAAAATATGGCCCAGACCGCAGAATCCTTTATAAACGCATTCTATGAACACCTTCAGGAATGCATGGATCATGCAATCCCAAATAAAACCAAGACCCAATCCTCCAAAGTTAGGCGTCTTGTCTGGTGGACCCCAGCCATAAACAAACTATACAATAGAAGGAGGAAGCTACTACATGATAGAGCAAAATCCCAAAAAGGGAAGGCATCTCTGATCAGTATTAGCAAAAAACTGTGGGCACTCATAAAATCGCCAGCTTCAAGAGAAAAATTGCACAGGACTCTAAGGATAATCACAAGGCTTTCTTTAGTTATGTTAGGAACCTGGGTGGGAATTCCGAGATATACTCTGAATTAGTCCAAAATGACAAAAAATACACCGAACCCACAGACATTGCCAACATCCTAGCTGACAGGTTCAGCGCAAACTCCCCCCCCCATCCCCACCAAAAGGGAAAATATCTATCCCAGCAGAGTGCTGCCCCCCTGACATCTCAGATGCACAGGTAAGAGCCGCCCTCTCCAAAGCAAAAAACACTGCATCAATGGGACTAGACGGTGTCCCGGGCTGCTTCCTACATGAACTCCAAGGAGAACTAAACCCAAACATAAAACTACTGTTCAGTCTTAGCCTTACTACAGGATATGTACCCAAAGAGTGGCTTACAGCAACAGTGGTCCCTCGCCACAAAGGTGGTGCCTCAATGGATCCTGGAAACTATCGCCCCATAAGCTTGACTAGCTTGGTCTGCAAAGCTATGGAAAGGATCATCATGGACCTCATAAATAAAGATATTAGGGACCTGCAGACACTGGATCCTACCCAGTTTGGCTTTGTTAAGAGCAGATATTGCCTCTTAAACCTGATTGATTTCTTTGAAACAGTTACCAAGGCCATTGACGAGGGAAAGGTGGTCTGCACAGCCTACCTGGACCTTGCAAAAGCCTTCGATACAATACCCCACTCGGGCATTATAGATAAGCTCACCAGCTTAAATATAAACCCCTATGTCACTAGATGGGTTGCAAACTGGCTCAAGGACAGAACCCACATGGTTAGAATTGCTGGAGCCATGTCAGACTCCAAACCAGTTACAAGTGGCGTCCCACAAGGCTCAGTCCTGGGACCTCTCTTGTTCAGTATATATTTCTTGGAGGTACAGGCTAACACAGAAGGACTGTGGCTGACCAAGTTCGCACATGACTGCAAACTGGGTGCCATAATAGACTCTCCAGCCGACACAAGCATCCTACAAAAGGGCCTCATAGAAACAGACAACTGGTGCCAGAGCCATGACCTCAAGCTAAACGCCAAAAAATGTATAGTCATCCCCTTTGGCAAAAACAAAGTGCCCACAAATTACCACATAGGTGGTAATCCATTAAGTACGGAAGAAGTAATTAGGGACCTGGGGACCCAAGTTGATAGCAATCTCTCATTTGACAACCATGTGGCCAAAGTGGTTAGAAAAACATTTTATATAGCCCACCTAATCATGAAGGGATTCACATCTAG
Source organism: Protopterus annectens (assembly GCF_019279795.1). Taxonomy (NCBI): domain Eukaryota; kingdom Metazoa; phylum Chordata; order Ceratodontiformes; family Protopteridae; genus Protopterus; species Protopterus annectens. The sequence goes on along the minus strand of NC_056749.1, from coordinate 108,541,845 downwards.
ATCAGGGGAGGTCATCGTGCCACTTTACTCATCCCTCATCAGGCCCATAATTGAGTACAATGCCCCTTTTGGGATGTACCTTACCAGACACCTGCAGCAACTGGAAAGACCCCAAAAGTTCCTCACCAAGAGGATCAAAGGGCTCAAACAGATGCCATATGCTGCCCGGTTAAAGAAACTCCAGCTCTACTCAGTGGCATACCGCCTGTTTAGAGGTGATCTGTGCCTGACGTATAAAGCCATGTCCAACCCAGAATTAATGTACATGCTGCACCTCAGGAAATCCATATCCCATCGAGCTACGCGCTCGAGAGACTTGAACCTCAGCACTGAAATAAATAGGACATGTTGGAGGGACAGATTCATAACCCAGAGGCTCCCTTCACTCTGGAATAAAATCCCAGTCCAGGTTAGGCAGAGTCCCTCATTGACTCTCTTCAAGAGGAATCTTGATGAGTGGATGGGAGATCGTAGGTTTACCCAGGGTATCACTTCTGTGTCACTGTTAGACAGAGGCACAGTATACTAACCTCAAAAAAGGGCATAGCAAAATTAATTTAAAATGGGTGGCGAAAGCCAAACACACTCTGGCTAGGCTTATAAATGCCCTAGGGCAGATAGCCTATGAGCCTATATGCTATACATTATAACTACTGGGCCACCCATAGCAGCTGGTTTTATTACTGTTGTTTCATCTGACTGCAAACATTTCACAGCTTCATGTTCTTTTTAATTAAATTAAAAGACCCATTATAGTTATCAGTCATACTCAAGGCTTCAAAAATGTCATTTTCACACATCTGTTATTGGGTTTCCTTGAGCATGACTAAAGGTCACATCACTGCAAAGAATTACAAGGACTTCATTCATACAAGTGAAATCCAATTGTTTCATTAACCAAGAGTACTATGGTGTTTTGGTGATTAAAATTTATAGGAGTTGAATCAATTATGTTATTCATTTAATCAAATTAAGACCTTTTTCAAGTGGATGTTACAAAGGTGAAGCTATGTTCCCTTTCAGAAGAGGTAATACAAAGTCATCAGCATTCTCCTGAATCAGACTTAATTTCTTCAGCAGCCATGCCAAGTTCTTTATTACAGACTGCACCTGTAAGTGGGATACATTCACACAACTGTTACCAATCCATTTAAATATGTAGATTTTAAACACAGTAGATCAGAAAGAGTGGAACAGATTTATAATAAATGGTGGTAGCAATTCTGGAAGACTTCTCAAAGTGAGGAAATATCTTGAGATGTGCTTTTATGGTTGGGACATATAATGCTTGTAGCATCCATTGACTTTGGTGAATGTTTCTCCTTTTATTTAATGTATTGGCTGTAGCGGTTAAAAAATTCAGTACAATTTAACTAAATGATTACTTAAGGTGAAACCATTCCATTTCACAAATAAAATTTAACATAAAGACAAAAAATCATAAGTAGTAGGCTATTGATCTGTGAAGATATTAAGAAGCCTAGTAATACATTCCCATGGTAATAATTAACCCTTATATTTTTGCTATATGTCCAAAAATTGGCTGAAGTATATGTTGAGATAACTGCATGTGTCCCCTAGCCTAATGATAGCTAGCTAATCATTAAAGGACATGAATAGAGTCAAAAATTTCACAGGGACTTCAATAATGAGGACATATTAGTCCAAGAACTCTTGTTTATTAAATTTCTGGTACTACAACATTGCTTCAAATCAGATTCACGATCATGCCTGCCAGGATTCACCCAACATTACTTTTTTAATCTGTTTATCTATCCTATGATACATTTGCAGTCATACTGGATACACTGATACCTGTATCCTACACTTTCTTTAACCGTTTGCTGAGTTCCCGTTTCACCTTTTTTTGTGGGTATTTACAGGCATGACAGACACATTCCTTGCCATTAGTCAGTGGTCTCTCATACTCCACTCCACATAAACAACCCCAGAGTCATGACCTAGAATTGCATTTCACAAACTGCAGAAATAAATTAGGGCTCAGGTCTCATGACTGACATGCAAAGTGACCATGAATTGTTAACTTCTGAATCCAGTTACCAAGACATGAAAGTGATGGCAACCACAATAACATAATTCCAGGCATCCTTCATAGCTCCACTGCCATGGCACTTTTATTACAAGACATGTTTATGAGTAGGGCACATTAAAAATTAAAATGAAACCAAAAAGGTGGAATTTGAATGGTAAGTCCTCCATTGCTGGGCAGAAATAAACCAAAGTAATAAAAATAAATAACTAGCAGCGGATGGAGCCAGGCATATATAAAGTCTACAAATCCACACAGTAAACTTCAGATGAAGTGGAAATAGTGAAAGCGCTTACCTCTTGTTGACTACAATAGAGTTTATATTTTTCTATATCGTTGTGACTTTTGATGTTTGCATTCTGACTTGTTTTACTCGTGAAGTTTACTGTGTGGATTTGTGGACTTTGTACATGCCTGGCTCATCCATTGCTAGTTATTTATTTTTATTGCACATTAAAAATAATTTAAGTCAGAATACCTGTTACCACAACCTGCAAATCGGCATGCCTTGAGAATTCTGCTGTTGACAATAAAAAATCAAGAGAACAGACACCAAAGGCAACATGTTCTACACAGAATTCAAGAATGTTTCATGTTTGCAAACATTATATTTTCAGTCCCTTTTTTCTTCTTTCTAATTTGCTTAACATGCTCAATGATGTAGAATAAAATATGTAATAATGTATGCATTGTAAAAGGGATATTGTGTCAAGCAAGGGTGAAAATAATGAAAAATAATCAATTAATTGTATTAAAATGGCATCTCTCTAAGGTACTACTGCATTCCTTCCTGGTTATCCAAAAAAAGGAATGTGTATTAAGTCCTGATTGCCTGCACTAATGGGGCCAAGTTAATGTTTTGTTGAAAGGCTATGTTTGTAACAATTTAGCAGAAAATAAAAGACTAATCTGAATTAAGAAAAATCAAAACTACAAATGTTTTATTTCATCACAAGTACTGTCTCATGTTAGAATGTATTTGAACTTGCACCTTTATATCAGTTTTGTTTGAGAGAGTACGGTCATTCCAGCACAAGTAACACAAAAACTAAACGCCTGCCTACCATTCTGACTCACAGAAGTGACTCATCGATACACACAATACAGAATGGTTACTTAACAATATTCTTTTATGACCTTCACATACTAAAACTTTTTCAATAGCGCATATTCATAATTCAAATGTCACAAAATGAAAAGCAATATAAAAGTAAAAAGTGAAATTATTTTGAATGGTATAATGATTCGATATGTATTAGTGACAGTGCTGGCCAGTTTTGATCCTGACAGAGCTGTTCTACGGTTGAACTGTTGATATCTGGAATAATTACATCCCGCTATAACTGCTACCTATGGCATGTACTACAGCTGTATTATTTTTTGCAGTTTCTCATTTTTCTGGGCCTACACTCTTCTTCCTCACTTCTCTGGTGCTTTGTGTAAAGTACTGCTGCTTCGAATTCTGTCTTATGGAAAGGGAAATGCAATTGCTTAACAAGACCGCACAAAGGCCTTGCGTGCTTCCCTTACATTTCATCAAATTGTAGTTCCCTGAACCTTCAACCAGAAAGAACCTGTTCACAGCTTCAGCGCAACAAGTTCATAGATTCAAATGTGGTTACTAGGTAACTGGCCCAAGATCTATTTTTAAGCCTAGCCAAGCTTACCCAAATTTGCCAAAATATTGTTGACATGTTTCAACACTCCAAGGATTTCTATAGTTATGATATATACTTGTACACATCAAGCATTCAAAGTTTATGAACTGTAGCTACTTTACAAATGACAAAATACAAGGTAAGAGGTTTATGTGCATGAAAATGTATTTATTTATTTTTTTATTTATTTATCCTTTCTTGACCAGGTTAGTCCCACCAGGTTAGTGACCTCTTTTCATGGGAGACCTGAGGCGGTATTTATACTACAAGAGGAAAATTAGCCAGGGCATTGGGAAACTTCCCCTACTCATCATTGTTAAGAGCAGGACCCAGTTTACAGGATCACTTCCAGTTTCCATTCCAAGTACAGAGGTGGCCCAGAGAAAGAAGACCACAGAATGTGTGCATGATTCTGAGGAGATGATTCAAAGAAATCTGTTTAATGGAAATGAGTCAGCAAATTATTGATGTATAATTGCAACTCTCCAGCTGGAAGGGTTGTGGGATAATTTACTCAAAGAAATGGTAATGCAGAGTGAGACAGAAAATGACGGAGATGTTTCCTTGGGGGACAATATGGAGAAAATACAAAAGGATGATGCAGTGAGAATCCGGAAGAATAGTGATAAGATGGAGAAAACAAGATATGCAGAGGAAGTAAAAGAAGGCAGAAGGGGAGTAACAGAAATGAAGGCACAAGAAAATGAAAAATGGAAGCAATAGTAAGGATACAAAGTAAAGAAGGCAAAGAAATGGACAGGTATGAAGTGTGGGACAATTAAATAGCTCCTTTCGGTGTAAAAACAAATGAAGGAAGAGCATTTATTTTTACTGACAAAGAGACATTTTGTGACATTATATTTGAGACTGTAATCCATAGAATTTTTATGTGAGAAAAACATTCAACAGGGAAAAAAAAATGTATGTAAAATTTCAAACAGACATACAAAAAGAGACTTTGGGAAAATTTGAAAACTTTATGTAAGGAAGTACTGGACATTGCAAAGTTTATGACAAGAGGGGTTTATGGACTGGTGGCTTGGACTGTAATACTGTGTTAAAAATTGAAAGAGAAAATGTATACATATGCCAAGCATGATAAATGATGTGGGGAATAGGGGTGTCATAAAATACTGGAGATAATCCAAAACATGTTTTTTTGTGGAAATGAAGGACATTTGATAAGTATCTGTGACAAAAGAAAATGTTACATTTGTGGGGAAATTGGACATGATACAAACAAATGTAAATTGGAATGTTATAAATGTCGCAAAATTGGGCATCTCTAGATGGATTGCAAAAATTAAAATAAGAGTAAGGAGAAAGAAAAAAAGAAGAAAATGAGCAAAGTGGAAAAAATAGGAAGCAGTAGAACTAGAAACAAAATTAGATGAGAAAAAATAATAAAGTGCACATAGAAGAAGTTTCTGAGATAAGTGATGAAGAATACATAAACCGAGTGGTAGTAAAAGAAAAAAAAAATATTTTGGTAAAAGGGTAAAAGACAGATAAAAAAAATTTAAAGGGATACATATGAATGAAGGAAGAAAGAATGAAAAAGGATGAAAGAGAATATGTACAACTAATGACTGGGGGCGGGCATGATGGTTATGGTGTTTGACTCAAACACAATGTACAGGGTTTAATTTTCACCTCTGGGAGGAAATTGGCTAGGCTTATAATGGCCTATTAAGAAAGCTAGCCTAGTAATTAGCTATGATCTTATGAAACCATGAATATAAGGAAAAGGTAAAAATGAAAATATTAGAGTGATTTCTGTAAATGCGAATAGTATTAAGAATATAGTAAGAGAAGTAGGGATTTTGGAATGGTGTTATACATGTGATGTAGATGCAATTGTATTAGAAAGACACAATAATTTTAACAAATGAAGAAGGATTACAAACAGAGACACTATGGGGAGGAAAGATAATCTGGCATTTGGAAATGAGAGATGTTCTGGAGTAGCCGTATTCTGTAGAAATAGCAAAAATGGGAAGATTAACCGTTGTAGATTTAAAGTGGAAAGAACAAGTAAACAGAATTATAACATTATTGGGACGATTCAATAAAGCCTTACATAGTCATTTTTCACTGTGTGAGCAGCGCAAGGCAATGCACACATGGACATGGCAAGTTTTAGATTCGGTAAGCACCATGTAGAGTCATGCACCCCTGCGCAAATAAGGCAAACACCACAGCATTCTACTTTCAGCATAAGTAGTTGAATTACATGCTAATTAAACAATCTAACATGGTGCAGCTCTTCAACAAGCTATAAAGCAACTGTGTAGACTCTGTGCTGATGTTCCTCGTGAATTCCAAAACTTTTGGAATACAGCCTTAGAAAAGTGTCTATACGGACAGAATAAAAAGTGAAAGGTGTGAGATTTGACAGAACTCACCTTAACATGTGACAACATTAAATACAGACTGGATGCAACCAAAGCAGACTAATAATAGCAACCTAATCTTTTTTTGCGCCATAACAGAAATGAAGTTTTTCTCTCTCTTATCCCCAAATAAACAGTACACTTGTAAGTAATGCAGACAGATAAAAGTAAGACTGTGCTAATCAAAATAAATATAAAAAAAATTAAACAGACTATTCATAGTTACATGTCAGCATATGCAACATGTAGCTGATGAAATGTAGGCATATCATCTAAACATCTGAACTCCTCTGTACAGATATATCCCAAAGAACTATCCTCTCTTCTGTGTTCAACACATAACTCACCTCCACTTCAGTTTCCCTAGCTGCATGGGTGCTGTCTGGTATAGATTCAGGGCTTTCAGCATGGTGAAAATGCAAATGAGGTCTAAACTCATTAGCATTGCTGAATCCCAAATCCTTGGTTCTTTATCTAATACTTTTAAGTACTTTTGCTTTACTGTTGAAAGCATTGGTGCAAGATGCACAATAATGCATTAAAGAAAAGAAATGGGGAAGATAGGACAGTGGTGAAATTGGGATGCTAAAGTCTGACAGTTAGTACTGAGTCTCTGGAATGCACCTGCTACTAAACTGCCTCTGTGGTGGCATGTGTTAATGCAGTTAATGCAGTGATACATTTATTTTAAGGACAGATGATACAGGGTTCGAATACAACTGAATGTAATACTTTTAAGTACTGTCATATTATTATTGCTGCACATTGGTGCATGATGCACACCATCGCGCAATGATGTATTAAAGAAAAGAAATGGGGAAGATAGGACAGTGGTGAAATGAGGAGCAGGGGGAAGAACAAATGTAAAGCAATATATGATTGCACAGGAGAGAGGTAAGAAAGAACCATAGCTATCCATTTCTTCAACAATAAAACCTGATAATATATGTAGAATATTAGCTGTATTTGGACTGTCATCTCAGAGAGTGGGACAACCACAACACAGTCATGTTGTATAGCCAAATGGGCTGAATCAAGTGTGTCACGAAGATGTGTGTGAAATGGAGAGCTGTGTGTGGGATGATTTTTTTCTCTTTTTGTGGGACAGGTACCCATTTTTTTTTGAGAGAGAGAGAGAGGAATATTGGGGAAGGGACATAGGTATTTCTTGGTCTGGTAAGTTGGGTAGGTGAGGAAACAATTGCAAATGGCAAGATAAACAGGACAAGGCACAGGGACAGTGATGGACACAAGAGGTCAGTGGACACCATAGATGGGGTGAGGGTAAGTACATCTGGCACCCATGGTTGTCAAGCTGGGTGACAGTGAGAATTGAGTCATCACCCACTTGACTGTCATCACTGTCATCTAACTCTGCTACTGACTGGAGCACTTGACATCTCCTTCACCTCCATTTGTTCCTACATAAAATGAGGGAGAGTAGCCCCTCCATCTGATGTAGGTGTGCATGAACAGTGCAGTACACATCCCTCTGTAGCATCTGTGGCATTTCAGCATGGATGATAAAATCACCACCTCTGCCAATGCTTCCAGAAGAAATCACTGGACTATCCTCTGAGGCAGAACTACCTGAGGGGGCAGGTAGTGCAGGGGCAGCAGAGGTGTTGCTGCCAGGTTGGCTCACAGACATGATGAGCAATGGTGCTAGGGCAGGTGGAGTGGGGGCAGGCAGATTTTATGGGGTAGGCCTACCCAGCTGTGTTGTAGAACATTTTGTGATGTGGTACACAAGGATGACATGCGTACATTTTTAAGACACATAATAATATAAAACAACAAAATAAATAAATAAAAAAGACAGATAAGGATTGAGGTGAGAGGGAAAAAAAAGAGGTAAGATTAGCACCTTCATATGTAACATACAGTGCATTAATACAATTATTTGACTCTGTTATCTTAACTTTTACTCTTAAGACTACCACCCCCAACAAATAATTATTACTTTTAAGACTATCAACTCCTAACAAATGCACACTATACTACAGATTGCAGCAAGTACTCCTTGACATGTGCATATATTGTACATATGCCTGTTCCAATTATACAGATTACAGTTAAAGCAGGGAATGTGTGCCTCTGGTATAGAGCTTTTACTTTAAACTTTTAAGTTACACATAATTGAAAAATTAACATATTTTGTATAGTTGGGAGGTATGGTATTTGAATCCACCACCTCTGACTATAGTATAATTTTGTACTCTTGATCTGTGCTATAGACATACATACTTATAGCATGCATACTTGCTTTTACAGTTGAGACACTCATGCTCAATTTGATACAACTGTATAAAATACCAAAAAAGCTACCTTTAACTTTTAATGCTATAATAACACTCCTCTTCTTCTGCATATATACCACATGCCTCCCTCATCCTTGCCAGTCTAGTATTGTGGGTCCTAATACTGACCTCCCTTTCCATGGCAGCTATGGAAAACACAGAACAAAATACCATTATGAATATCAGTCTTGCCTATATTTGGCTTTTAAGCCTTACAAGTACTGAAGTTGATACTTACACATCTGTAGGATGTCTTCTGTCCTAAATTCCTCAGTCCAGGCATTGAGGGTACCCCTCTTCCCCTAACATAGGTCACTAAAGTGGTGCTTACATTGGTCACCAATGCAGGGGATACTGGTGGTACTGGTTACAACCTGGGCCAAACTATCCCAAGCCTCTGACTTATACCGGGACCAAGAATATTCCCCCTGCAGTAACCTGGCACTGTGGTGTCTCACTAGGAGTCCAACAAAAATCTTGGACGCCTGAGCACCCCATTGTTGAGTCCTACATCTCACACCCTCTCCATGAATGCCTGCCATGTTTTCCATGGATCAAGAGAAGGTGAAAAACAGAGATGTCTTTAAAAGATAGAATTTATGAACACATAAGAGACATCAATAAACAAGATCACAGGAATGCCCTTTGGAGACTCATTAAGAAAAATGATGGCATGATTCTATATTTTTAGTAATAGAAACAGTTGATCACAACCCGAAGCGAGACTCTAGAAGATTAGAATAGAGTGCAAGGAGTTTGAATGGCAACTAAAAACTAATGCCACGGGACCCAATACATTGAATTTCTTTATTTCTTGGACATTTATTAAAAATGAAAGCTTTAATCTATTGACAGTGTAAGTTAAATATGTTACAGAAATAGCTTTTGTAATGTAAATTTTACGTACTTAATTTTTTTTTTTTTTATGTCTTGGTCTCTGTATACAAGTTTTAACAATTTATGTACTATGGTTGATTGATTAGTTTTACTAGGTAATGGTCAACCACTGGTTAAATAGCTTTGTGTGGTAAATTAAATTAAACACCAGCATTTTTATTATGTTGATGGATCATTGTTTCTGTTTTAGCAGCAGCTTTTACTGATACTCTACTATGTATTATAGGTTCATAGGTTCATAGATTAGTACTAGGCTAACTGCTCTTGCGAGCCATTTTAAGCCTAGCCAATTATCCCTTGTGAGACTCAAACCCTGCACCTTGTGTTTATAAGGCAAACACCTTAACCATTAGGCCACCCTCCCAACTTGCCATTTTGTGATTCAATCTGCCTGTTGAAGATCTTGTGTCATATTTCTTTGTCAGCATCTGAAAACTCAAAAGTTTTTTTTTTGTGTGTGCCAGACTTGTGTAATGTAGCTGCAGTGTTTCATGTCCTTTTTGATTTGCATGTCTGATCTTGAATGTCAGTCGATGAAGATACAAGTATAACCTTTCCTACACATCTACAAATATAGGCTGTGTATCTTGAATTGCCTGATTTAACAAATAAATAAATAACAGATTCACTATTATTAATGATGTCATTCAGTGAACATATGATTAATATAAACTAAAAAAAATAAATCCATGACAGATCACAGTCTCAAACTACACCCCTGAGGTTGCACAATACACAAAAACAAGTATATTGAGCAGGGGCAAAGCAAGCCCATGCTTCCCCATCTCTAAATATACCTGCACTGAGGCTGGGCAGCTGACAGAAGAGGGGGAAAGGTGGAAAGTAAAAGTAAAACTCAGATTCACCCTCCCCCCAACTTCATAGTGCAGTCAAGGCAGTCCCAGTGCAGTGCAACCCTGACTACAGGAGATCTGCAACCTTCCTTATTTTGATGCTCCTAGACTCTGTTCCAAGCTGAAATAAACTGTAGGTTTCTCCATAAAACCTTCTGAACATCCAAATGCAACAGCAGTGCTTTTAATACTGCATCTGTATTTGTATATAATTTAGTAGTTAAAACTCCTACACCCTACTAAACTTTTTTTCATAGATTTCCAACTCTGTATGTCACTGTTATAGGCAAGAAAGGGCAGTTTTGTATCTATAGGGGCATTTTTCTTATTATTGTTTCTGTTACTGTATAATATCTCTCTGCTGTTCTTCTAATGTTGTTGTTGTCTTGCTTTGTTTTTGTATGTTTTTTGGATCAGATTGCACTTATCTTTTGTAGCTCTTGCTTGTAATTCAGCATTCCAGGCTGTGAGCTTTAAGAATAAGTGAACTAACAGCATTAAAAAAATGAAATAAACTTTCCTCAAAGTTTATACTTTCAAAAGTAATATAACTTTTATATTCACAAATAAAGTCACAGCTAGAATAAATGGCCCGTTGAAAAATGAAATAATCAAGATAGTCACCAACAACATTCAGCAAAGATCATCTACAAAACTTCTATAGAACACTATCTGGTGCCACTTATCACTACCCAGGATGTAGTTATTTTCCCATGAGGCCATGACCAGATTCGCATAACTACTGGCACTGGAAGTGCTCATGGCCACCCCATCCTTCTGCAAGTATAGCTTATGATCAAAGAACATAATATTAGACAATACTAATTCCATAAGAAAGCATAAGAGGTCCACGCATTTGTGGTCATAACTTCTGTCCAAAATCAAATATTTCCTCAAGAACTCAATACCAAAGTCATTCGGGACTGAGGTAAACAATGAATGTACATCTAGAGTTGCTAATAGAATCATCCCATTACAATCAAAATGTTGTACAAATCAAAAAGATCTTCAAAAACTGCTTTGAATCTTTCAAAATATAGTGGTTCCTAGCAACAAGTGGTCTTAAAAGCTTTTCAATGTAGATGGAGAGAGGGTCTCGTGGGACCGTTGTGGACCAGTTGTCCTGACACTATAGGTCTTACTAGAGGAAACAGGATTTTTATGAACTTGCGAAGTCCATGTTTACTAGGGACTAATGGCTTAGAACCGAAATAGTTGTGCAATTCCAGGGTAATCTCATTATTTTGAAAACTATCATAAAGAGGATCTTCTAGTCTTTTTAACATCTTACTCATCTCATCAACACTTATAACTTTTCACTATAAGTCACAGGGTCATTCAACATATCATTCATTGTCTTATAGTACAAAGAGGTCAGTTGTCAGTTGGGTCTCCTCTCCGGTCAGCTGGTGAATCTGGGAATCTTGAGGCAATGTTACAAATGCCTCATGTATTAGCACAACCCTCTCCTCCTGCCAAGCTCTTAAGCTCAAATTTAAGAAAGATGATGCTATTATTGATGGCTTGATGGAATAAATTGAGCTCTTCCTGTTCCCCACACCATAGCAAAAAAAGATCATCTACAAAACTTCTATAGAACACTATCTGGTGCCACTTATCACTACCCAGGATGCAGTTATTTTCCCATGAGGCCATGACCAGATTCGCATAACTACTGGCACTGGAAGTGCTCATGGCCACCCCATCCTTCTGCAGGTATAGCTTATGATCAAAGAACATAATATTGTTAGACAATACTAATTCCATAAGAAAGCATAAGAGGTCCACGCATTTGTGGTCATAACTTCTGTCCAAAATCAGATATTTCCTCAAGAACTCAATACCAAAGTCATTCGGGACTGAGGTAAACAATGAATGTACATCTAGAGTTGCTAATAGAATCATCCCATTGCAATCAAAATGTTGTACAAAATCAAAAAGATCTTCCAAAAACTGCTTTGAATCTTTCAAAATATAGTGGTTCCTAGCAACAAGTGGTCGTAAAAGCTTTTCAATGTAGATGGAGAGGGGTTCCGTGGACCAGTTGTGTCCTGACACTATAGGTCTTACTAGAGGAAACAGGATTTTTATGAACTTGCAGTAGTCCATGTTTACTAGGGACTAGTGGCTTAGAGACTTTAAAGTAGTTGTGCAATTCCAGGGTAATCTCATTATTAAGAAAACTTTCATAAAGAGCATCTTCTAGTCTTTTTATCATGTTACTCATCTCATCAACTCTTATAACACTATAAGTCACAGGGTCATTCAACATGTCATTCATTGTCTTATAGTACTAATACTATCCATTATAACTACTGGGCCACCCTTATCAGCTGGTTTTATTACTATTGTTTCATCTGACTGCAAACATTTCAGAGCTTCATGTTCTTCTTAATTAAATTAAAAGACCTGTTATAGTTATCAATTGTACTCAAGGCTTCAAAAATTTAATTTTCACACATCTATTATTGGGTGGCTGGGTGGAATAAATGCACTTGGTTTTCGAAAACATTTGGTATTAGTGTTATCATCACTTTTGAATAACACTCTGAGTGACAGATTTCTTCTAAAAAGTCTTAAATCTAGACTAGTATCGGTTACCTCTGTTCTTTGGGCTGGTATAAATGACAGGCCCTTATAAAAATTATTTATATATAAAATTATTTTATAAAATTGTATAATATTACATAGGTATTTTTTTGTAAAGTTATGGTGTATATATTCTTTAAGGTTTTAACATTCAATAATGCATTAACTAGTAGGTAATTGTCTGCAGCTTTTGACTGGTTGTTGACTAATCAAATATAGTATATATTTTATTATGGTTTTAAATGTTGTTATGGTCTGAAGAAGTGGTGTGCATCACCATGAAAGTGCTAACCTACAATAAAGCTATCTGTTTTTTATCTTTTATATGTGGATTGTGGCTTCCTGCATCATTGGTTGGTCCGCTGAATGTTGTTGGTGAATAACTTTTTATATTATTTCAGTTTTCAACTCAAAGGCTGTACTTTGAAAACTGATTTAACTTCCTATTTTATTATCAGTTTTGTATGCCCTTTATACCCCAGTACCAGTGTCATGTTGGCATGTCTACATTTTTGTTTTGTTTTTATAATTAAACAAAAACATTTTATGCTGATTTCCTAGAGGCATAATGTCCCAGTTACAGCCCAGGTAGCACGAGTTGCATTATCAGCTTGGGCACTTGCTGTCAGAGGCTAGGAATATGGGCATTCCTATCCTAGGTGGAAGGATGTGGGGGTCTGTCAGCTCAGTGCACTGCTCCTGACACAAACACTGCTGAAGGGGAGAAATTGTGTCATAAAGGCTAGTCCCAGTACAGGGACAATGTTTGCCTAGCCACCCAAGTGATGATGGTAGCCAGTATCAGCTACATAAATGAGAAAATTCAAACTAACTGAGGGGCATATGTTGCCATTGTGGTGAAGTAGGTACCCATGGCATCACCTAAGGGGAGAGGTTAAGTCATTCTTGAAAACATGATCTCATTGCTGGAATGCTGGCTAGAACTCCAAACACCCCAGTATCTGCCAGGATGGTGGCTCTCACCATAAGGAACCTGAGGCAAACTTATCATCCCGAGAGAATGAATGGGGTTATGTCTAATGGGGGTATGGCTTAATGGTTAGGAGGTGGGGAAGTAAATGTATGGAAAAAATAACCAAGAAATACAGACAAAACATGGTCTATAAACAACTTCAGCAGTCAGACTTTTTAACAGAGTGACTATAAATGTGAAATTTAGGACATACATTTATAAAAATATTGTAGGCAATTCAAAAATTGTTGATGCAGTGCTGTGATATCCTAAAGCAGACCAACTTAAATAATGGTTATGTGGCTTTTTTTCAGTTCAAAAGGATATTTATCGTAGCTGATGATACACAGAACTGTGTCACTGCACAAAACAATTGAAAAAAATGAAATAAAATACTGAGAACTTTTTCAAACTGAATTCCAAATTTTATCTTCAGAACTTGGTATAAAATATATATAATGTGAGGCTCATAGTCAGATCACTAAGTGCATGTCACAACACTACAGCATAACAACTCAGTTTCTAAGTTGTTCAAGCGATACTTGCTTTACATACAAGTGAGCTTTTAAATCTCATTTGTGATTGCTTTATGGTGGTCCAGCACTATAACGTCTTGGACAAGAGTAGTACAGGCCTTATTTTGCCTAGTAGTGATTACTCTTTCTCCAAGATGCAGCTACCTCAGAGAGAAAATATTGAAGAAAGGGGGTTTAGGGCTGAAACCACCACACTGGAACTGCAGTGGGCTTGTCCCTGCTAAAAGGCTTATTTTCTAAGTGTCTCAGTTGCCTGTATATAATGATGAGCAGAAGGAGAGGTGAAAGAATAGCACATGCTCTGGAGTGTCTCATAACGGAGCTTCTACGTTTGATCTTTACTGATTCAAGCTTGGATAAGTTGAGGAAGCATACTGCACCCATAATTCCAAGTGCACATTTTTGCATGCATTTCACTTCCTGCACCACCAATAGATACGAATTTCTGATACTTACAAGAATAACCAGTTGAATCAACAAACACCTCCTGAAAATATCAGGCAAGATAGGCAAATACTAAAAATCTTAAAACACTAGTTACCATCGGCTCTAAACTAGCTCTTAGTGGAGACATTCAGCCAAATCCTGGTCCAAATGCTAAACTAAGTAGCTCAATTGCTACCAATAGCAACCAATCTCTATCATCAACAATCCCCCCTAGGAGCAAAACTGACCTTCTAATCTTAAACATTAATATTAGAAGTATCTGCAATAAAACTCATGAACTACATGCCAACCTAGCTTTATACTCATGGCTTAAACCTAGCATTTCTAATAATGAGCTTCTCCCTCCAGGGTACAATATCCTATGCCTAGACAGAGTAGGCAAAAGGGGTGGAGGCATTGTCTTTCTATATAAAAATCACCTAATCCTGGAATTCTCAAATCAAAACATTCCAACTTTTGATAATGCAGAAGTATTACTTACTAAGCTTACCTTAAACTCAAACAAACATATACATTTCATTGTGACTTACATCCTACCTGGCGACAATACCCATACATTAGAAAAAATATTAAGTTGGTCTGAAAAATCTCTGCCCCATGAAACAATTATCATGGGTGATCTTAACATTGACTGGACGTCATGCAATTTCCAGAATCCCTCTAAACACATTAATCTGTATGGCTTCACCCAGCTCATACAGACCCCAACCAGGATTAATAAATTATCCAATAAACATTCCATACTCAACTGGATCTTAACAAACAAAGCATACCACTCCCTTCACTCAGGCTGTCTTCCAGACTGCCTCAATGACCATATTCTGACCTACTTAATCAGGCAAATTATTAGCTCAAAGAAACAAACTATTTACCAACAAATAAGGAACAAAAAGCAATTTAACCCCATTAATTTCAGCAACTCCCTAGAGCACTGCAACTGGAAGATGTTGCCCATCACTTTAACGCTATCTCCCTTACCATCTTAAACTCACAAGCTCCTACCAGGACCATAAGAGTAAAATCCAACCATGCCCAGTGGCTAAAAATGAAGCTAGATCATTACTAATAACAAGAGACAAAGCCTGGGATAAATGTTATAAAACTAAATGCAATGTTTCAAAACAAAATTACTGTGAACTTAGAAACAAAGTCAAGCAAAAAATTAAGCAAGACAAAATAAACTACTACACTGATATTCAAACCAAATACCAAAATAACCCACAGAAAATATGGTTAACAATAAACAACCTACTCCAACCAGGAAAAAACTAGCATCAGCCAACCTAATACTGCTAATAATGGAGAGAATATTGCTACCCAATTCAATAACTACTTTACCGAAACTATATTAGCCCTCTCAGTCACCCTCCACAACTCCGGCTACTCCTAGTCTACAAACAGACAATAATTCCTTCTCCCATCAACCTGTTTCAACTGTAACAATAAAAAAAAATTGGTTAAGAAATTAAAGCCCATTACCCTAACTGTAGACAATCTACCAGCTGATTTTCTAAAACTAGCAGCAGAAGCAGTAACTTACCCGGTGTCAATATTTATTAACAGATCCATATTAGAACACCAGGTCTAAACCATTTGGAAGACTTCCCACATAATTCCACTTCACAAAGGAGGTAGCTCTACAGAGCTAGCTGATTACTGTCCAATTGCTATCTTATCCCCTGTCTAAAATACTTGAAAGAATTGTAGACATACAAGTTATAGAATACCTAAAATCTAACAATCTACTATCCCACACACAGCATGGTTTCCGTCCACACCACAGTACCACTACTGCCTTATTATCTTTCATCAACACAATAAACCACCACAGAAACTGTCATAAATACGTACCCTCCATATCCTTAGACCTATCTAAAGCATTTGACATGGTTTCATACTACAAACTCCTAACCACAATTTCAGAGCTAAAATGTTCTCAACCTACGCTTGCCTGGTTCCAAGACTACCTTACTGGATGGCAGCAAGCAGTACATTGGCAAGGAAGTCTATCACCCCTTCTTCCTGTGACCCTAGGTGCTCCCCAAGGCTCCATATTAGGTCCCTACTTTTCTCAGTATTCACAAATAACCTCCATAGCTCAGCTCCACAGGTCTCTACCATTCAAGAACTACAAATACTTACACAATAGTCCTTTCTAGCAGTAGAAACCTGGCAAAGAAACTCCCACCTTATCCTAAACCCCAAGAAAACCAAACTTATGCTGTTTCACCCCACTGCATTCCTCCCCTCTTTTAATATTATATCAAAACCAACACCATCATCACACCCACTAATCACACTAAGCTACTGGGGGTTGAAATTGATAATAACTTGAGATTTGACATCCACATATCTCAAACAATAAAAAAAGTACATAAAAAGCTAGGTATGCTATACTATACAGGAACAAACTCTACCTCACAAAAATACAAAAGCCACTATAACTCAAACCCATTTAATCTCAACTCTGCTGTACACAGTACCCATACTTACCAACTTAAGAAAATCTGATCTAACAAAACTAGAGACATGCTATAAAAATTGCTAGATTTGCCACCAACTCAAACTGTAGGTCACGTCACTGTACAGCACTTGAGCAGCTCAGCTGGCTAGAGTTTCCTCAACTCCTGCTATATAGTCAGTGAGCCATGGCCCAAAAAATACTCTAGCATAAAGACAACACATCTACCCTACAAAACCTACTGCAGCCATACTCAAGTACTGGAACTCTACAATCGAGTAACAAAACCCTGATAAAAATCACCACTGCCAACAATCAGGCCGGTGAATCCCTCTTCTCCAACTATATATCTAAACTTCGCAATACACTACCTCCAAACATAACTTCCACCACATCCTGAGAACAGTTCAAATTACTGCTAAAATCTCACTTAGCCATCTCTGACACTTGTCTCAGCTTAACATGGCTTACAAAATCTTCTATCATTCTGCAAAAACTCCATCATTACATGACTTGCTAGAGCCCTATTCCTGTGGCAGAATGCTGCGGTCAAACAATAAGCCCCTCATAAAAATCTCAACAGCACACAATCATGCTGGAGAGTTCACCTACTCTCATTATATTGCTAAGACTTGGAACTCTCTACCTAGCAACATCACATCTAGCACTACGTTAACTAAATTTAAATAAACACTAAAAACCCACCTTGCCACTAAATGGCTCTGCTCTTGCTCTGCCCCAGACTAAAAATCCTACAAACTCTTTACTCTACATGCAGCTGTTTTTTTATTTGTAATCTTCCTTCTCTTTTATCTTTACTTTAGACATCTTTTCTTTCTTTGTTTTATGTGGAGCTTTTCTCCCCGGGCCTCTTCTGAAAATGGAAATTCCATCCAGTTAGACATTCCCGGTAATCAAATGTAAAAATAAATAAAATAAAAATAAAAAATGTCTCTGTCCATGTACTGCACCCGATTAATCTACCTATTCCTAATGACTATAACTGCTACTTCTATGTTGACTGAATCTCAACACCACCAGTCTTTATACAAAGGTCTTCAAACTCTGATGACTATGAAATACTAATAGATAAGTAATTTGCTGTTGACAAACTCTCTCATACCTGCAAATCTCTAGTCATGCATCTTTGATTACATAACAATATAAAGTCATTGTTAACTATGCCTGTATGTGAAACCTTGTACATTTACTATCATCTACTGCTAAGTCTGTTACAAACACTATACTCAACTCTTTTGTTAACTATGTATGTTTTATTGTGGAGCTTTTTTCACCGGTCCTCCACTGAAAAAGGACTTGTGTCCAGTCAAACTTTCCCAGTTATTAAATGTAAAATAATAAAATAAAATAAAATAAATAAATTCAGTAATGTTGAGCTCAACTGTGATATTAGCCTCATTGGCCACAACTCTGCACCACTGACTTATTTTTCTGAGGGATCAGCAACACTCACCACATCTTTTTTTGAGCTTAAGGTGGTCTGTTTTAGGATATCACAGAAGTATGTCAACAATTTTTGAAGTGCCTCCACTATTTTATAAATATATGTCCTAAATTTTACATTTATAGTCATTCTATTAGGATTTTCTCTTCAGTTTCTATATATAGACATTCAGTTAAGATTTTCTTTTTTATTACCCAAATGTTTAGTTTTTCTAATACCTTGACAGGAATTGACCGCATTCTTAAGTCAAGGTACAATTAAAGTTCATGCAATTAGTACTGCTTCATTCTTTGATGTTCTCCAAGGATGTCCAGTAAGCACCAGTAATGTATCAATAATTGCTACTCTTGTACTGTCTGGGTGTCTTTATTCCATATTGCTCCAGTTTCTGTTTGCATATCCTAGGAATCAAGACAAGAATGGAAAGGTGTAACTAAAGTCACAAAAAATAAATAAATAAGGTAGTCTTTTGTGAAAGTAGATCAACAATCCAGGCTATATATTTCCAAAGTTTGTAATCAAATAGTTCACTGCTTTCATTCCAAAAATAAGGAATCTATCAGAACTAAATACAGCCACATGACCAGTTATTTAAATAGATAATCAGTCACGTGATATTGTTTGAAATGGATACAATTTAAAGGAACATACAGCAGTACTATTATTAATATTTATCATGTAAATATAAACATTGTAAAAACCCACAATATGAAAGAAGCTTTTTAGTGAAAAACAAAGTCAAGTTTGTATTATGGACAAAATGTAGTTAATATAAAAAGCTGTAATTTAACCAACCAAAGCTCTTGTGCTGAATATAAACATATAATTTAATCTAGCAGCTCAACATTTTAATACGCTGTCAATGGAGATATTCTTCTTTAATCCCTAGGAGGATCCTGAATCTGAATTTAGCTGCCATGAAAGTTTGCTAAACTAAATCCCCAGATCCCATGGTTGTTAACTATGTCATAAAGATGTTCATATATTTCTTTTTTCTAAAAGTTCTCTTTGGTTTCCTTGTATAAAGACAAACAAATTTTACACTTTGCAACATAAATCATCCCTTTGCAACCACAGTTGTAGTATTTTGTGGCCTTGTGTCTTCTGGCTTGTAGTTCAGTTATCTCCCCTTCAAATATGAATTTACATTGGTTACAGTAACAACATTTATATGTACATACCTTTTTTCTAGTACTCGTATAATTTTTATAATTTCTCATTCTTTCTAATTTCTCTCTAGTCCCTCTTTTATATACGACTATTGTTTTGTCTTCAGTCTTCATTTCTATAACAGGAACATGGAAAATAATGCAATATACTCTTTGTTGCCATTGAGTCTACATTATAATTTATAATAATACTTTTCTCAAAATTTTTATAATTTCCTGACCCTGAATTCTTACAGTTATTAAGCTCACTCCCTTAACCACTAATGGATCATATTTTGTACCCGATTCCATGATAATTTTGTCTGCGATGTTAGATACAAATTCTTCTGGGTACCTTCTCTCAAAGAACATGCTCATCACTATGTCACTGTCTTAAAAATGCCTCAAGTCAGAAATAATCCTGGCCAGTCTAACTAACTGGCCTCTTACCAGATTACTTGAAAATAATGTACCCAAAAGAAGGATTGTACTGTTTCCGTTACCTGGAAATGAATAGCAGTATCTGATTTCACTAAACTGGTCTTCCTGCCATAGCATTAGAGGACCGCCCTGTTAAGCAATATTTGTGAAATTCATTTGAGTATATTGTACATCATTTTCAGTCTACCTCTGAGTAAATGCTATACATCATTAACATGGTGAGCTGATATAATGCAGCTGTTATAATAACTAACTGAAACTCAAGTTGTTTCTGAGACATTTCTGAAATAAAAAAAATGTCAAGCACTAATAGACTTGATTCTAAACAGAAAGTTCTAATGAAACATTTGACAGAGTAAACAAATAAAGAAAAAAAGAAAGAATAAAAAGATAAGAAAGAGGTTTCTTACACATCCTAGTGGACTTTTTTTGAAAAGGTCACCAAAGTAATGGATGAGGGCAAAACGTACCACTGCATACCTCAACCTGACCAAAGCTTTTGACAATTCCCCACTTAGGCAAAACAGAAAGCTACATAAACTGGGAATAAACCCCTATGTCACCTACCTTATTGCCATCTAGCTCACAGATAGGAAGCAGATAATCAAAACAGGGGAAGTTACCTCCACAAAGAGACCATTCACCAGTGGAGTCCCCAGGTTTCGGTGCTAGGATCTCTCTTGTTTGGCATCCACTTTTCCTGAAGTAAAAGTCAAGTTTGCAGTGACTGAAAGCTAGGAGCAGTCATTGAATCCCCAAATTACTTAGCCATCCTACAGAAAGGTTTGTCCCAAATAAATAATTGGTGTCAAAATCATGGTCTGAAACTAAATGCAAAAAATGCATTATTTTATCTTTTGGTAGGTCATCTACACCAGGGAACTACCACATTGACAATTCTTCCCTAAGAGATGACCCAGTTATTCAGTATTTGGGGAACTTATGTGGACAGTGACCTAACTTTTGACTAATATGTTTTATTGTAAGAAAATCCTTCTATATTGCCTAGATCGAGGGAAGTCATTGTCCCTCTTTACTCAGCCCTCATTAGGCCAATTATTGAATATAATGCCCCCTTTTGGCATGTCTCTGTCCAGATGCATGCAACCACTGGAATGCTGCAAAGATACCCTATGGAAAGGATACAAGGTCTAAACAACATGTCCTACATGGACCAACTCAAACCCATGTGTCTATACTTAGTATCCTACAGATTGCTAAAAGGTAACCTTTGCCTGGCTTACAAAGCATTCTCCAACCCATTACTGATGGGTTTACTGCACATCAGCAAGACAGGTGGTAAAAATAATACTTGGTCTATGGATCTAAACCTCTTTTGCAATATCAACAGAATGGTTTGGAGGCGACAGGCATATTTTGCAGAGGATACCTTTGCTGTGGAACAGTCTCCCCAGCCACATAAAACAAAGTTCATCCCTGTCCATTTTCAAGCATAACTTAAGATCTATGCATGGGAAAAAGAAAATTTACCCCAGGCAGCTCCTAGATTCTTTAGCTTATGAATGAGTCCCCTCAAATTATTTATGGTATGATCCCAGTTATTTGTATTAGGAGTAATATATAATCATTGACCATGGGATGAATAAGATCAATCTGTAATCAAATGGGATAGGTTATTTTTGGCAGAAAAAGGGAAACTGGCTAGGTTTAAAATGGCCCACAAGGGCAGTTAGCCTAATAGTTACCTATGAACCTCTAATATTTGCTTCCATGAGCTTTGAACCTATCATCACTCAAACAATGTGGATGAGGAGTTTCAAGCCCACCACAGCGGCAACAGACTGAAGGTGCAGTAAAGCTCACCAAATATAATTAGTCTGGCATATAATATACCCATGTAAACATTCTGTAATATACTGACCACTCAATCAAGGAAAAAATGTTAATTGGATATGCTATTGGGCACACAGTTTCGATTCAGGTTCAACCCAGGAGCAAGGTCTGGTTAAGTGACTCATCAGTAAAACAAAAAGTAACTTTTAATGTAAGAATAAAAAATACCCTCTTTTAAAATAATTCCTAGAAAATATATGGTACAACAGTCTTACTGCATTTGCATAATTCAAGTTATAAACTTAAGGAAACTTTAATGGGCATATTCTTTGCCTTTTGAATGTGTGTGTGTGTGTGTGTGTTATATATGTGTGTGTGTGTGTGTGTGTGTGTGTGTGTGTGTCTGTGTGTGTGTGTGTTATATATATATATATGTGTGTGTGTGTGTGTGTGTGTGTGTGTGTGTGTGTGTGTGTGTGTGTGTGTGTGTGTGTGTGCGTGTGTTATATATATGTGTGTGTGTGTGTGATATATATATATATATGTGTGTGTGTGTGTGTGTGTGTTATATATATGTGTGTGTTTTATTTATGTATGTGTGTGTTATATATATGTGTGTGTGTGTTATATATATATGTGTGTGTGTGTGCGTGTTATATATATATGTGTGTGTTATATATGTGTGTGTGTGTGTGTGTATGTGTGTAAGTGTATGTGTGTGTGTGTGTGTGTGTGTGTGTGTGTGTGTGTGTGTGCGTGTGTTATATGTGTGTTTGTGTGTGTGTGTGTTTTATATATATATATATATATATATATATATATATATATATATATATATATGTGTATATATATATATATATGTGTGTGTGTGTGTGTATATATATGTGTGTGTGTGTGTGTGTGTGTGTGTGTGTGTGTGTGTGTGTGTGTGTGTGTGTGTGTGTGTGTGTGTGTGTGTGTGTGTGTGTGTATATATATGTGTGTGTGTGTGTGTGTGTGTGTGTGTTATATATATATATGTGTGTGTGTGTGTGTGTGTGTGTGTGTGTGTGTGTGTATATATATATATATGTGTGTGTGTGTGTGTGTGTGTGTGTGTGTGTGTGTGTGTGTGTGTGTTTTATATATATATATATATGTGTCTGTGTGAGTGTGTGCATGTGTGAGTGTGTGCATGTGTGCGCGTGTGCACGTGCGTGCGTGCATACGTGTGCGTGTGTATGTGTGTGTGTATGTGTGTGTGTGTGTGTGTGTGTGTGTGTGTGTGTGTGTGTGTGTGTATGCATTTTCTATTTCTTAAGCTCCTCTCATTTTCTTCAGTTTTGTTTATTCTCTTATTTAATTTATTTTACTTTTCCTTTTTGGCCAGGTTAGTCTCACTAGTTCCAAGGTCTACTTTTGGAGGCAGTGGAGGGATGTAGTGATAATCACTCTCACTAGGGGTCAGGGAATTTGTCCAGGACACTGAATAAATTCCCTTACTCCTTTCTATACATACAATGGGATTTTTACATCTACCAGAACTAGTGTGAATTCAGAAATTACCTCATTTTATTGTCTTATCCGAAGGATGGGACACTTGGTTGTGTAGTACTCCTAATCTGTTGCTTTTCAGAGCACTTCCATGTCAGTGATAAAAAAAAATCCAAACATCTCTTATTGGAGTATAACCCACAGTCGTCTGAATTTCCAACATCAAATGTGAGTTTTGCTACCTGTTGACCCTGACACCCCCTGCAGTATTTTCCTTTGGTGCATTCTTCACATTTCATCATGCATTAGCATTGAGTTTTCTGCTACTTTTCTCCTTCGGGTTTTAGAGAGAGACTTGTTTACAGTCACAGTATTGGTTTTACTTTTAAATGATTAACACAGGACAGCGAATAAATATAAAATAAAAAAATGAAAAAGTCTAGAAAGGAAAAAAATCAGAGCTGTTGTAATAATGCTGTCTGGATGCAAGACATTGATTAGCTCTATTATTGTGATTATAGTGCAGGGTCTCGTAAAAACAGAGCATTAAAGGGCTATGTTTATTTTGAAAATCTCATAAGAATTATAAAAAAATGAATCAATAACATATAAGAGATGAAATAAATATTGTATGACTGATACAACAGGTTAACTAGAAACTGTCCACTTAACACCATGAAAGTAACAGAAAGTTTGTTCACTGCACTCAGTGGGTGCTCACACTGTTATTTACAAAGCTGTGAGAACTGGCTGCAGAAAGCCCATCACTTTGTTTAGTGCACGTTTCTGTAAATGTGAGAAAGTGCTTTTTATTTTTCACAACAAGGGAAAAAGAAAAAGGATTCTGCTAAATGTCTGAGAAACTGTGAAGCAGAAGGTATTTTTCTTGAGTGAATTATAACTTCAAAAGTGTGCCCAATCATTCCCTTTGCTGTTGTAAAAATAAAAGTACAGAAACTAAACTGGAAAGGTGGATATAGTCCTCAAAAGCAGGATCAAAACAGGAATTCTACAGGACATTTTTTTGTAGCTTCTTTGTTGGCTTGTAAAATGATAAACCTAAATCCATCTCTTTATTATTTCTCTAGGCATTTTGCTTCATTCTGTGCATGTAGCCCATTTATCTAGAAACTTTGTTTTATACTTGTATACAGCTGACGTTCTTGAACTGTTTCTAAGAGATATGTTAGTGGATATACAAGAACAAACTGGATCATTTTAACCTGCATTCTATGAAATATTCAGGGGTGTCATGAGTAAAGCCTACATTCTTTTGAATATAGTGGTTATTCCTAGCAGGTGTATGTAGACTACTACAAAAACTCCATAAGGTGTAGGTTTAAAAATACAGCTCTCAGATGTTCAGACTCACCACATTTAGTCAAATTCAGCATTCATGATGCCATATTAATCCCCAGGAATACATCACATTATTAGATTTATTAATATTTTGAGTAGCAAGCCAACAATTCAAGTATTCTACACCTTAATAAATTCTCATGCAGCATTAGGGACTTTGTTTTTCTTTACCCGCTGCTAGTAGTCTTATATTTAATTTTTTTGCAGTTTGTTTCATTTAAGATACTGAATTCTCTATGTCTGTGGTCAATGTGTTATATATCCCTGCCTTCTTTAGAGTCTGCTGTCGCAGGAAGTCTGTCTTTGTTTCTCAAATGTCACTTGCCATAGTGATGCTCTGTCTCATGATTTCCTCTTCCCAAGTCAAAATCCCCATTCCTTCTCATTCTATGTATGAACCAGTGCCACTGATATAATCTAGATGACAGATTAAGATTATCAAGTGTTGTGCTGTGTGGGAGAAGTGATTGTAAGTGAGTGAGAGTGTGACATACAACGGAAGATACAGAGTGTGAAATGATTGCATGTATTGGCCTTTGCTGTAAGATACGTAAATGATTTTATGTGTGCGTGTGAGTGGCAATAGACAGTTTGGTCGGACTAAACACAAAGGGGTATCTGCGCAGGCACATATACAGTGTACAGATGGAATTATTTCAGGTGTTACAGATTCATTGCTTTGCAAGGAAATATGCCCTTTACCCTGCTCTTACGTGAGCATGCAGTTAGTATATATAATATATGGGGGTGTGGAGTCTATGCCACTTCGCCAAAAATTCTATGTAAGTATGAACATTTTGGGTTGATTAGACCGTAAAAATTCTATGTAAGTGTGAAAGTTTTGGGTTGATTAGATGGTAGTTGCCGGGTTGTTCTTATCGTGTGCAATGCAATGTTTTCTGCTGTGTTTATATTTGTTTGTGTATGTCTAGAGTTCTAATAGTATGTCTAGGGTTCTAATCTGTCCATCCAGTCATCTAAGTTTACTTTGAAGGCAGCAAAGGTGCTGTTCTGCTTGACATACAGTGGACATTTGTTCCAGAGGTAGGAGTTATTTTACTATCCAAATCTATCTTGTCAACTTGACTTATTTATATGATGAGGAAGATTTTGTTTCTTTAACTGAATATTTAACTAACCGTATGTAAGTAATAGGCGATAAAACAGGGTCAGATATTTTATGGCTTGAAAAGCTAGACACAGGCACACAGAGAGGCTGTAAAAGACTGACTACAATGAAAGGGCTGCCAGTCTGTCCTGATAACTTACATTTTTGAGGCCACTGATCTTTTTAGAAATTAAACTCTAAAGTCTCTTAAGCTGAGTGATATGTATAGAAAAATGCACAACAAAAGGGGTATTCAATTTTTTTTTGTTTTGATAATATGAATAAAGGGAGTTTAAAACTTATTTGGCTCTAGGAAAGATGCACTTGAAAATTAGATGAGCAAGATAGAAAGCTTTCTGAACTACTGCGAAGGTAAGATATTCAAAAGATAAGGAATTATTACCAGAAGATCCCTTACAACAGAGTGTGATTGGAAAGGTGTATCACCTATATGGTATGGAAAAAAAGTTTTGCTGATTAAAATGGACTATTCTACATTTTTTTTTACAATTAATCTGAGACAATTTTCTTCACAACAGTTGTCAGTATGGTCTAACCCAGGTCTAACCCAGGTTGGAGGAATGGTGAATCAGTGGAAGATCAAATAACACCCAATTTACAGTAATCTGAAAACATGGGTAACTGTAGGCCAGAAGAGCTGGCCTGAAGGTCTGATAAACCGATGCCAAACAGGAAAGGGCCCAACAATGTACACCACTAGTAAATGTTTTGTTTTCAGAAGTAGCACCTTTTATTCTAACCACATGGGTTCTGTCAGATAACAAACCACTAAGCTATCCATAGCACAACATAAGGATAAGAAAGAGCAGTGTTATTCCTAACAGTTGGTCTTTATATTTAGACTCCATTCAATGGTATTTGTTTTAAAAAGTTTTTTTTTAATGTTGAAAACTACTTTTCAGCAACCTAAGAAAAGACAATTGCATATAGTGCAAATGTTGGACCCATATTTGAGACAAAATTGATATTCTGTGAAAATTTGGACAAATGAGGTATGCCCTTAAATTATTTCTTTCTACAAACTTCATTCAAGTCCACTGAAACTTGACTAACTGACAACCAGTTCATACGTAACCCCAAAAAGACTAAAGTATTTCTCTTCCTCCTTACAGACCTCTACCATCTTAAATCCTCCTTTACCATCTTTTCTCTTAACAACACTACTGTTACAGCTGATACTCACACTAAGCTCCTCGGAGCAATCACAAATGATAAATTTAAATTTGACCTCCATGTACATTACTGTATTAAGAAAACCCACCAAAAGTTAGGCCTACTGTATAGGAGCAAAAGATTCTTCACACCTGACTCCAGAATCTCACTTGCCCAAGCTTACCTTCTCCCTAACCTATTCTACAGCTCTCAAATCTTAACTAACTTCACAGTCTTCACTACTTTCTAAACTCGAAAGCACCTACAATAAAGTTGCAAGATTTGCAGGTAATAAACCTCCAAAATCATACCATTGTCCTGCTCTCTGGACACTTAGCTGGCTAGAGTTTACTAACCAACTCATATTCACTCAACTTCTCATTATCCATTCCATCATAAACAAGCCCTCTGTCTGCCCTAACTTCTCTTCTCTCCCTATATAATCCCCCTTGGTCCATCAGAAGTTCAGATAAATGTCTCTTACAAATACACAAACCTAAAAAATCCACTGGACAAAATCTTTATAGCCACTTTCCTGCTCTTTCATGGGATAAACTTCCACTGTACCTTAGATCAATTACCCAAGTCCATGAATTTAAGAAAACTCTTAAAAATTACCTAAATGTCACCTGGATTTGTTACTGTAATCACCCTACTTGAACTCCCCCCTCCTCTCTTCCTACCACCCCTCTTCCTCTGAATATATATATTTTTTCTTTCATATAAAAAAATGAATGACAATGACTGTCACCTACTCCTCTTCAAGCCCCTTCATCCCTTCACTTACAGTAATATGCTGTATACTTCCCGCAACTGCTTTTAAGTAATATCCCGACGATCCACCTTTCATAAAACGAATGCTTTTATATGTACAGTTGTCCACTGAGGATAATCCAAACTGCATTTTTATTTCCTTTTTGTCACTGCCCTCATCAGTACTTATCATTTTTGTCCTATTGCTTTCTTTTCAGATTTCTCTTACTGGTACTGTAAGAGACATTTACTAGATTGCTTTATTGTATACCCTTGGGCTGATAGCCTAGTACCTACCTATGAGCCTATATGTATATATATCTATAGGTCTACCTGAAAACACCGAAATTCCAAAACGCCGACAATGAGAACATTGACACCGGAAGATCGACAATGGAGAAGATCGACAGTTGAGAATCCCGACACTGAGAACACCGACATGTTAAGGTAAGTATGTGATAGGGATGGACGTTAGGGTCAGAGTGTGGGTAAGGTAAGTGTGTGATAGTGACGGACGTTAGGGTAGGGTGCGGGTCAGGTAAGTGTGCAATAGTGACGGACTTGGTGGTTAGGGGCGGATTAAGTGAGTTAGGGTTAGGGTGCGGGTAAGGTAAGTGTGCGATAGTGACGGACCTTAGGGTTAGGGTTTGAGTTAAGGTTAGTGTATAAATAGTTGTGTATGTAAGGTTTAGTGTAGGTTTGTAAGGTTTTTGGTGTGCTTGTGTTGTGTGTGTGTTTTTCGGGAAAGGTATTTGTTTTGTTGATTGTCAGGATGTTGGTTTGTCGGGCATGTGAAGTTTCATGTTTTTGAACTTTCTTTTTTTTCGTTTTTTTCGTGTCAGTTATTTCGTTGTCTGTGTTTTGACATGTCGGTGTTATCAGGTAGACCCATATATATATATATATATATATATATATATATATATATACGCTTTATTGTATTCTACTTCAATATTGTGATTTTTATTATTTATTTTACTGTGGAGCTTTTCTCCCCAGGCCTCCATTGAAAAAGGGCACTAGCTCAGTCGGACTTTTCCGGTCAATGTCAAATAAATAAATACATAAATTTCATCAAGAATTCAGAAAAAAGCAATAATGAGGAGGAGGGGAATGTCCCAAATTCAGGGACTATAATATTTTTCTAACTCACTTTTAAAAGGTTAAAAGGACAATAGGTTCTCTACCAACATGCATTTTATTTTTAAATAGGTATGAAATTCTTCATGACAGGCATTACTGAGTGTAATCCTCAGAGATTTACTTAAAATCTGGTACATTCAGCTTAGTCAGAGTGAAATGTGTGCGACATTAAGGTCTGGTCATTAGAATGGGGCCGCAAACTGATTGCACTATTGTGTTGCTGGTGGGACAGACTCACATGACTGTGAATTGTTCAAGGAGGCAGGAAAACGTTGACATGGCATCCTACATTGCTGAGGTATACCTGATGTTCGTGTTGGTTATGGAGGTTCTTCAAGTTTCTAAATCTTTGTAACCATCACTAACATCACTGTTAACTGTTTGTAGCTTAAGTTAAGTAGTTCATGATTTTAATATAAAGTGCTAGTTATTGCTAGTTACGGCTTTAACATCCAGGAGATGTCAAGTAATATTAATATGTCTCATTGGTAATAGCCTCTGCATTTTCCATATCACTTCCCCACATACCTCTCAACATCTTGGCATAAGAAATGTTGGCAAAGCCTAAAAGGGACATTTTTAAAATATTGCTGTTATAAACTTTGAAAGTTTTTGAATAACAGGATTTAATTTTAGCATGCATTTTCTAAAGGATAGAAGTGTGAAACTCAAATGTATGCCATTATTGTGACTTTAATTATCAGTGATATACCAGAAAACCACAAATGTTATGAACTGAGTTCTCCTTTTGATGTCTGGCTTTTCACAAGCAGCAGATACAATAAATTTAAATGCTGTGTTTGTATATACCACTGATGTTTCTCTTAATTTCCATACACATCTCTCAACTCTTCAGAATTTAGCAAACATCTCTGATTTTGCCTTTTTTCCTGTGAACCTCATAATTTTTGTTTTATTTTTTTGGTAATTCTGTGAAGATTATAGTCAGCCAATAGTGCCAGACATTAGAAATGTATAGTTCTTATTGCTTGGAAAATGCATTTGATGCAAAATTTGTTCAAACTGTTTAAGGGAATTGTATTTTAAAATTGTCCATGATTTTGAGCCTTTATCCATATCCAGGAATCTGCAAAAGGAGAAATGCAATTTGTGAGTTCAGTGACTCAAAATTAGTTTTCTATTTCTTAAGCAGGTTAGAAAGAAGGCACCAAAGTGATATAGTTGAGAGACCCACTTGGCATACTACTATAAGTTCAGCTTTAATTCCTTCAAAATTTTAGCACTAAATTAAAATGTTCTCAAACCATGAATTTTTTTGCATTCATATGAATCTCTTCTGTTCCTCTCTTCCTTTAATAAAGGAGCAAGTATATAATCTCAGAAGAGAGGCACAAAACAGATTCATATGAATGTAAAAAAATATCAGCCTCTTAGATTTAATTTAAAAAGTGCCAGTGGTGCTGCGGTAGCATTGTCGCTTCACAGTAAGACGCTGTCCAGTTCGACTCTCAGCTAGAGCGTCTTCTGCGTGGTGACATGCGTGAATGGGCGTACCTTCATTGAAGGTTGTGCGTCAGGGCTGGTAACTCGGCACTTAAAAATCAACTACCAATCATTAGCGGACCGGAGTTCCACTGTGGCGACCTCTAACCAGGAAAAGCCGAAAGACACACCAGTAATTTGAAGGAATTAAAGGAAATGACTTGTATTTAGAAGACCTATTATGTACAATGATGGAATAAAGCAAACAAGTGTTAAAATATTCAAATTGAAGGTAACTGCTTTATCAATGTGCTCGCAACACTTCATTGTTACTGGTTTTCTCTGTAGTACTGTGTGATTTTTATATCATACAGATGTACATGTGTTAGCTGTCTGGGATTACCTTAATATGGTGTGTTTCAGTTACAGCAGAAGAAACAAGCAAACTAACTAACAAATGATTAAAACAAACTGGAGACAGTAAAGGGGTACATTGAGTAAAGACTGTTAGGATGTTTCTGAACTGAGATTAAAGTGCCATGGTTAGACATAGGTAAGACATTTTGACTAGAAATGGGTACCTCTAGGAGGAACATAGAATGAACATGCTTAGGTACCAAAGGAGTTACAGAAAAAAACATTAAGGAAAGGAACTGGAAACATGAATTCTGAAGGTAAATGTACTGTTTCTAAAAGAGAAGGGATTATTTAAAGATTAAGTTGCAGAAAAGGAAAAATGCAATAGTGGACAACATTTCTTAATCCTTAGTTCTTAGAATAATTTCTGTAACTTTATGAGTATAATATTAACTAATCATGGTAATATTCTATATGGTTGTTGATAAGATAGCTGGGGAAGAAAACTGGGAACTGGGAACATGTTTTTGGAGTATAGTTTATTTATTATTTTATTTATCTATTTATTTATTTATTTATTTATATTTGTTGATCGGGAGTGTCAGTGAGCTTTAAAAATTCTGTCAGTAAAACTGAAGAGCAAATGGCTGTACCTAAGGAAAGGATTCTTCTGAGCTGGGACACAGGGTCAGAATTGCCTAGACATGGTCAAATCTTATTAAGGTTAATGGTACCGGCTGCCAAAAAAGCAATAACTAGAAAATGGAAATCAAAATCTAAACCAACTGTATTTGAAGTACTGAATATTATAAAAGACATAAAACAACTGGAAGTGGGATCTTTAGAAGAGGCAAGAAGCAAAGTATGTATAAATACATGGAAATTGTGGGAGGAATAAAGGCAAAATGTATAAGAGGAGGAGTGATGTTTAAGGGATGGCAGAAAATGAGCAATTTGTGTAATGCTGGGCTAAATGAGAGTTGTTGCAAAGGAAGAAAATATTGATCCAATATGTAATGAATGTAAATGAAAACATTTAATATGGTTTGTTTATTATTCATTTACTGTTTGTGTGCCTGTGTTTTAAGTGATAATTTACTAAAGGTTTAAAATACTGCATTCCTGTATATCACATACATGTGTGGGTGATGTGTGATCTACAAACCTATATTGGCACTCATTGGGATACAAGCAGCTCAGTGTCAGAAACAATGAAATGAGTGACAGAGATATGCTGAATACCATGACACTTTATTGTAGATTGTATTGCTGACACTGGATGGATGAATGTCTGTGCTGCACATGATTTAAGCATCGCATTTTTCTATATTTTTAGTTTGAGTCATGAGGTTCTGTAGTCGGTTGAGATATGGTAAGAGATCTTGCAGATAGTTCCTAAGATGTTAAACTTTGAGGTTGTTATCTTGTCTTATAAATCTCTACTTCTGTGGAACTGCACATGACTACATATACTCACAGTGATACCCTCAGTATGGGGTAAACATGAGTGTCATGCATTAAATCCTCATAGGGAGGGTGACTTACCATCGCAGTCAAAACATGTTTCAATGATGTTACAGATGTCAATATTTTCTAGGGTCCTAAAGGCTTCAGTCCATCATACACTTCCTGGCAGTTGATGGAATGCTTCGATAATTGCCCCTACCGTGGTCGGTATGGGGCTTAATGGCAACATGTATGCACTGTTAAGTTGTACATCTTGAGAGAGATTCAATGTTTTTTATGTTGCTATTTATACAATTAAGCATATGATTTCATATTTCTATATATATCTCATGAAAGATATGCTCAAAAGAGGAAGTTCTTGCTGCCATGTTATAGCTTATGTCTGATACAAAAGGTTTTGATCAATTTATGTCTAAGTTGCACAGTTTCAAGATATGGCAGTTTGTGACAGTTTAGCAAAAATATAATTCTATGTCTGTACAAATTATAACATACTATAACATTTATGGAAAAATTACGACTATAGTATTATCACAGTAAAGAATACTTCTTACTGATAGGGTTATTTATACATTTTAATGTTCCCATCTTGAAAAATATTTACATTTGTTTTTCTTATGCTTTTTAAGTTTATTTTTTCAGAAAATTCTGTGTAATGCAAGAATTGTATAGATTGCGAGAGGTGTGACATTACACACTGCATAGATATTTATGACTTATGTATTTTGGATATACTTATAGTTACCACAGATAATAAAACTAAAAGGAAGTATACTGTGGAATTTGTTTGACACACTTCTGATCCAGTTTTCAGTGACACACCGAAATGTATATTGAACATTTTAACAGTTTTGTTTGCTTCAGAATGGGAAGATGTACTGTAATCTTAGAAAAGGATCTCTGTACTTTCTTGACAACAGAGTAGATATTTCCCAGTGTATGCTCAGCCTCCAAGACAGACCTGAACAAAATCTGCTGATCTCCTAAAAACAGAAAATTACCACAAGAAGATCCTGCGTGTTTCGCTATACTGCAATGTACACCATTGAAGAAAACTGATAGCAGAAGATGCTATGGGGACTTACTTAACTGCAATCGAGATAAAAGCAAATAGTGATTTTGGTGTACATGATGACACAGAGGACATTGTAAATAAGTGCAATACTATCCGAGAAGTCAGATTACTATCAGCACAGAAGTCATCTGCTCCACAGGCAGCAGAGAAAGTCTGAAAAATACTGTCAGAGAAGTCAGTCAGAGCACAGCCATCACAGATCTCAGCTACTCCACAGGTAATACACAAAATCAGAAAAGTAACAACAGCAAAGTCAGATTAGGCATTTCAGCATGAAGCATTCAAATGAAATCAGCGACATTAATTGTTTAATAATGAATATTAGTGAATAAATCACATGTACCAGTATTGCAGACAAGTAGAAAATGATCATACATCCTTGCAAACCACATACTTTCCATTTTTCTCTCAAAGTGTTGACACAAAAGTGAAGAGAATCTGGATGTTCCCTGCAGTAATGTCAGCTCTCATGCCTAGACCAGTTGAAATTTGTGGTATATTCAATTAAACAGGATGGCCTCTATGGTTTAAGATATGTGTTGTTTTTAAAACCAGTAAAGAAAGGATGAACACAAATTCATACACCTTTTTTCGGGAAAAAGCTAGAACATATTATATTCACTGTAGGTGATTGAAATGCTAAAGTCATTATAAAAATACAGCTGGATTAACAGACAGGTTTGGCACTGAATTATAAAATGAAGCAGAGATAAGACTGTTAATGTTCTGCCACAATAATTCAGAAGTCACAGCAAATACTATCTTGTAACAGACTAAGATATGGCTTTACATGTGGATATCATCACATGGATATTACTACAATAAGATCGACAATATTCTTGTCAATCAGAGATGAAAGAGTTCTATAAAGTCTGCAAAATCGAGATTCAGAGCTAACTGTGGCGCTGACCATCAGATTATTAGTGTAAAGTTTAAACTTACAGAAAACAAGAAAAAGGGCTTGGCCAGGGAGATTTGAACTGAGCAATATTACAAATAAATATGTATTGGAGGTGAAGAATGGATATAAGCCATTAGGAATGGTGGACAGAGTATGTGAAAAACTATGGACAGAATTTTAAGATATTAACCGGAAGTGGCAAAAATAATTCTAAATAGAAGAATACTAAGGCAAAATAACTGTCTATGAAGGCTTTAGAAGTGGCTGAGGAAAGGATATCTAAAGACGATGGAGATCGGGTACATTAGGTCGATCTTTAATGCAGAGCTTCATAGAGAACAGCAAGAGTAGATAGGGAGTGATGTGTAAATGAGCGATGCAAAGAACTGGAAGAAAACAATAAAATGGGAACAACAAGAGAGCTGTTCAAGAACACGAATGTCCATTTAAAAATGGACATGGCAAAAGACAAAAATGGGAGGGGCCTGACATAAACAGAAGAGGAAAGATCACAGAATTCTGCAATACCGGCTTTCTAGCCTAACCTTTCTATAATTGCTTAACCTTCTATTGTTCCTTTCCTCTGTTCTTACACTAACCTTTATCTATACCAGAAATTATCACTGAAATTTATTAAGTCTCGTGCCAGAAAGTGTATATAGTTTTTACAACTTATTACTTATTCTGTAATATACTTTTCATGCATGATTATGTAACATACATATTAAGAACTCTCTTCCATCTTCTATATAATGTATGTGCAACTTTATTGCTTGCTTTATATTTGCTTATTTTCTTCTTTCATTTTATCCACAAATTTACTTCTGTGTAATTGTCTTAGTTTTTGTAACCAATGTTGATTTATAATTCTTTTTAAATTGTACTGTGTTGCTTTTCTCCCTGAGCCTCTAGTGGAAATGGGCTCATAACCAGTTGGACTTTCCTGGTAAACAAATTTCAAATAAATAAATAAATTAAGTCAGAGTAGTGCCATTAGGGAAGTCCGCTATTCCAGAGGGATAACAACATCACTGACAGATGCAATGATGTGTTCTCTGACTACAGGCAAACATCCTGGAGAATGAAGTTAAATGGACACTAGAAAGCATTGCTAATAAGGGTGAAACAGCAGCCGAATTCTTTAAAATCATGTAAAATGATAATGTAACACGGCTAGAATTAAGTTGCCAGCAACTGTGGAAAATGGGACAGTAGCCATTGTATTGGAAAATGTCAGTTTATTTTCCAGTTTAAAAAATGGTCAGTGCCACATATTGTTCAAATTATCAGTTGAGCTTGTAGAAAATACTATATTTCCCAAATCAGGAAAATGATTTCCCCAAAGCTTAACCTGGGGCTGACTGCGATCCAAACTGAGTGCAAGTTAAGCATGTTAGAGGCTCACTGTCAAGGAATCCATGTGTTGGGAGAGAAAATTATTCAAATTTAGATGACCATTGACTTGGAAAACACTGAAGTTAAAGAAAACAATTTCAAGTGCTGATGGACTTTGACTTGATAAAGAAGACAAACAACAACAGCATTTTTGAACTCCTAGAGACAAACATTGCTTCCCCCTCTGACACCCATTCTAGAACTTGTTGAAAGGAGAGAAAAGGTACAGTAGGACTTTTTGTTATTAAAAAGCCTCTATCAGAAAATGAATTGTGCTAAAAACCATTGAAAGAACATTGAACGTATCCAGAAACATTATGGTCTGCTTACGAAAGCTTTATGAGTTTCGTTATTTGGTACATCAATTAAATGTAGCTTTCATTATTTTATCAAGACCTCTGTGCATGTGGTTTATATTTGATATTGCATGATAATAAAGTAGATTTTGGCTTACAATCTATCTAAAATGAAACAATGGTTGCAATAGTTTTTGTACATTGCACATGACTAAACTGAATGTTTGCTTTTTGCCATTTTTTCATAACATCTAATTCCTAATTTGCAATATTACGTTTATTTAACTGAACTTCAGTTTTTACATAAATCATTATTTACTT
The DNA here is from genome assembly GCF_019279795.1 of Protopterus annectens. Lineage (NCBI taxonomy): Eukaryota > Metazoa > Chordata > Ceratodontiformes > Protopteridae > Protopterus > Protopterus annectens. The sequence continues at coordinate 108,505,575 of NC_056749.1, read as the reverse complement.
AAAAAAAAATACTTAAATCTTTCACTGTGACTAATTTCCCCTTCAGTGGGACTCTATCCTAGGTTATAAAAAAATGCATATGCCGACTATGCCATGGAAGGAGCCTGTGATGTGGTATGGCCAACCAATCGTCTCTTCCAGGCATACACTGAAAATACTTGTACTAACTGTACATATACTGTGTGCTGCACAGGAATTACCTGTTTCTACTACCACGTCCACAACAAAATCATATGCAACTGAATGTATATTGCTGTCTTTTCAGATAGGATGTCAGAGCTTCTTAACAGGATCTTTTCATACCCACCAAACCCAGTGTCCCAATTTCCCACTCCCACCCCAGTAATCAACTAACCAGGATGTGCTCCCCTTTACAAATTCCTGGATCCACCACTGGCTGTGACAGTAAATACAATGAGACCTCTTATAAGCACTGAATAATGCCTTTCTCCTCTTATATAGTTTATTTGTACAGGTAGTCCACCACAGATTCTTGTTTTTAAATATCTCATTATTTTGGTATAGATAGGGACTGACTTAACAGTGCAGCTTTGCTTGAAATTTTAATTTGGTCACAGGATCTACTGCTGTATTTTTGTCTAGTAAATTTACAAGTTAATTCTACGGGTTTAGTGCCATAACTCTGTAGTTTGAATCGTAGTCAATGCAGTTCTTTCTTTAGCTTCTCTGATCGGTTTACTCCCTCATGTCCACTCCTATAATTTCTGCAGAGCGGTACTTAGCCAGTGTCTTTGAATCAATACTCCGAACATCATGGTAAGCTCACGGCAGTTAGAAAAGAGTTGTGCTGATGTTGGCATACTCCAGCAATTCCAAACAATGCTTCTCATCAAAAAGGGTGCAAGGTGTAGAAGGGTTAGGCATGCCAAAGGTCAAATCTATGGCCATAGGCATGAAAACTAATTTCAAAATTATAAAAATTTACTTTTTTCTGTTGGCCGATTTAGGACATTTAAGCGCAGGGCAGCAGTGTACAAATGGGATCAGCCCAAAAATAACAAAAAAAACTTGAAATAAGCTTTTAAACCAAAATCATAATTTTGTCATAATAGTCAATGGCATGCATAACACAACAAGACCATGGAATAGCGGTTGCTAAGGGGGAAGGCTGAGTGTCGGTTTTGCAACCTATGCTATCCTATGCAAATGAGAAATTATTTTACTTCCTCACCAGAGCCTGGTCAGATAGTTAAGTGTTGAATGGGTGACATAGGTTCATTGGTTAGCAGTTGGCTATCTTCCCCTGTGGGCCATTTTAAGCCTGCCCAAATTTCCCATCCCAAAGGTAAGAACTGAATCCTATATCTTGTGTCTGTGAGGTAAACAGCTTAACCACTCTGCCAACACTTAATCTCATATCTGATAACCATGGATAAGCCAATACTAAGTGTAGTATAAAATAATAAAAAAGAACTGCTATATTCATCCTTGGAGTGAAAATGTGTGTGCTGTGAATACTAGAAGCAATAATGCAAAGGCAAGAAATAGTCTGTAATAGATATAATACTGAAGAGATATCACAGCTTTTTTTGGACTTAAAAAAATACATATTTGTGTAAATTATTCAAAGCTCTTCATGGCTGGAAAGTATTTAAAACATTGCTATGGACATAGTGTGGTACGGGAAATATAAGGATGAGCATGAAAAAGAAATTGAAATTAGGATAAATTCTTATTCACTGTTACTTGGTGTTTAAGAAAAAGAAGATGTAAATAATTATATAACAAAAGAAAAGATTATGAGGACATAACGTAAATATAATTACATAATATATGATATAAAAATGGTTATGGTGGAAGGAGGGGGAGTGTAAATGTTGTGGGATATATTTAGGAAAGTATATATGTTTAACAGCTTATAAAATGTATAACGTGCTACCAAGTGTAAATATAAGAAATGTGTATAATGAAAAAACATTGGAAAAGTATAAAATACAATAAAGAAACCCCTGTTCTTTTTTTCAATACATGCCATTAGATCTTTTACATTCATCCGTGCTACAAACCACTTAGGCAGATGAGCCCGTGGATTAATATGCAAAGAATTCCAAATGTAGGACACATTGAGTCAGTTAAAACAAATTTAATACCACAAAGCATTTGGGAAATACCCTTCTTCAGTTTATATACAACTTTAAAACCAAAACTTCATTTAAATAGTCTAAAAGCTGACACAACCCAATCACCCGATCAAACCCAATCAAAAACAGTTCCAATCAATCAATTAAGACTTAAAGTAGACAATATATGTAAAAAAGTATATATATAAAAAAATCAAAAAGTCATTATAAAATGTATCAAAAAGTCATTTTAAAAAAGCCTTTGCTTCTTCTTTAACACTGGTTTGATGCTCACTGCTGTGTTTAAGCCAGGTCTACAATCCACACCTAATCATGTGATCCACCTGTATTTACAGATCTCTAGAGCATTGTTCATATCATCACCCCTTTTGCTCTTAAACTTCCTGTCCATTACTCAAAAGTGGAAGCTATCCCCCGGATTCTCAAAAGCCTGCACGGAGTGCCGGTGCAGGAGCTCAAGCAGACATTATGTCTGCCATGAGATCCAGAAAAAGCCTGCAGGGGCGTGCACGAGCGCTCCTGCATTAATCTTGCACGGACTAAGACCTGGTATGCAAATCACCCCATTTGCATGTGAAATCCATGCAAATGAGGTGAATTTGCAATCCAGGAAGCAAGCAACAGTCCATGCAACACAAGTGCAAAATCCAAAACGGAGCTATGACAGCTCCAAATAAAGGCTGCATATCATGTGGTAAGCATGCCAATGGCCAAGTATAAGGCCATTGGCATTGCAAACAGTGAACAAAATTAAAAAAGCAACTTTTATTTTTATGTAGCTGATCTCGGCTGTTTAAGAGTAGGGCAGCAGCGCACAAACGGGATCGGGGGGAAAATAATAAAATAAACGTAAAAAAAGCATTCTAACTAAAATCAGTATTCTGCCATGCAAGTCAATGGCATGCAGAAGACAACCTGGCCAGTGAGTAGTGGTTGCTAAGGGGGGAAGCTCAGTGTGAGACATGTAACTATGCATTAGCAGGCAATCCTATGCAAATGAGGGGAAGGAGTGAATCCCAGTTCTCCCCAGCATGTGAGTCAGGTCCCAACATTGTAAGAGTAGGAATAGCTTGGTGCAAGCCTAGGCGGTAGGTGACATCATGGGGGGAGGTGCGCCAGGCATACTGTAAGTGGATTGGAGCCCTGTGGCCTGGGTTTGCTCCTAGCTTAGCACAGCTAAGCTAGGGGTGTGTGTTTAAACCTGCCTAGAACTCTTTACAAAGCCTAAGCAAGTGTGTGCGCCGCACACCGGGTTTAACAGGAAGAAAAAAAGTTAAACCAGGAAATAACAGCACTTTGCACAATTGAGCAATCTGTTTGTGCGGAGCGCAGACGGGCTTAAACAGGGAGGAATGAGAAGGGAAAACAGCAGTGGGAAGGTAATCAAGGAGAACTAGCATAGCTAGCAGGTGAAATGTACCAGATTAAGCCACAGGCAGCAGACCGGCCCAGCCCAGAACACTACTATAAACAACTTCCCCTCTGGTTTTTCTCACACTCTACACCACCGGTGTATACAAGCGGGGATTTTTTAACAAACAAACCTACCAAATGAGAAGGGCTGCAGCAGGCAACATAGAACAACATGTGCAAGAGGCTGAGGGTGGTGAGGATGTGAATGCTGCCAAACAACCCACATTGAGGAGAAGGAGAAGAGTGTACAGACCCTGGGTAACCTACCAGGGTCTACATGAGCTGGAGATTGTGGAGTGCTATAGGGTGGACGGAGACCTCCTACAGCAAACTGGTGAGCTGTGCCGGCCACACCTGACACACCAAACTGACCAAGGGGAAACCATCCCAGTGGATACCAAGGTATGTGTAGGCCTAGGTATAATAGCCACAGGTACCTCCCAAAGCACAACTGGGGATATCATGGGGATCTCACGGGCATCAGCATCCCGAGTATTCCACCAGTTCCAGTTCCTGGATGCCATGTCAGCACATACCAGTGAGCACTTATATTTCCTCAACACCCGTGAGGTGTTGACCAGCAATATGCATCTCTTCCACCAAATAGCAGAATATCCTGGGATGGTGGGTGCTATAGACTGCACGCACATACACATCAAATCACCACCCAGTGAGCAGGGCAGGGCCTACATCAACCGCAGGGGCATCCCCTCCATCAACTGCCAGGTTGTATGTGATGCCCAGGGCATTATAATGAATGTGTATGCTGGCTGCCCTTGAAGCTATGACAATTCCCACATATGGTATCTGATGCAGCTGTACCAGAGATTTGCCAATGGGGACATCCCTTATGGTCACCTAGTAGGGATGCTGGGTACACACTGGTGCCGTGGCTGATGGCACCCATCAGAAATGCACACATATCTGAACAACAACGCCATAATGAGGCACATGCACAGGTCAGACATATAACAGAGCATGTGTTTGGGATGCTCAGGTGACGGTTCCAGTGTCTGGACACATCCAGTGGAGCCTTGCAGTATTCACCAACTACATGTACTCAAATTGTTATGGCATGTTCTATGGTACACAATATGATCCTGCGGAGACAGCTGCAGCAGGAACAGCATGGGGCAGGGCCACACAGCCCTCCCCCACCAATGCCAAAACATGCATAGGCGCAGAGTGACCCAGAGGAGGAGCAACCTGAGCCTGCCCCAGTAGGCAGATGGAGGCGTGCCCAGTATGACATGGCTGCGGCAAACAGGCAATGCATAGCACATGCACTGACACAGTAGGGACCCAGGGAATGATATCTCTCTCTGACTCGTGCATACCGTAAAAGGGATGTCAAACATGGCACTACTTGTGCTCAACCATGTATAGGGAGTGTACTATGTGCATCCAACATAGGTAGCCCTCCAGCATCATCTGCAAGTCTGGCACACCCTCAAGGTAAGTCAATCAACCTACCAATTGCCAAATGGAGTAGAATGTGTCATTACCTGTAGCTATGGTATGGATGTGAGCATGCAAGGGAATTGGGTGGCTGAATATTATGGCAGCAGACATTAGACACCCATAGTGGCACCATGACATCTGTAACACATACTGGAGTCACCACAGTAGCCAGTACTACACAGGGTGACAAAACCCACTGCAGGAAATGTGCTGAGCAACATGTGTGTTCATATGACCCACACATGCCAGTCAGGACGATTCACCTACCCAACAACAGTCTCAGCCAGCAGGACAGGTGTAGACAAACCCAAACAGAGCCTGTGCCATGGCCCCTGAATGATGGTTATGGTTAACCTCGCCCCAGGCCTACACAGACAGACCATAACAGGACAGGCAGTGGGATGTTAGTTCTGAAGGGTAGGAAGTCAGACAATAATATGTAGGGCAACCAAAGCCACGATCTGTAGTACACTGGTATGCCTCTAGGCAGCATGATAGTTAGCAATACAGAATGAAATGGAGTACCTGACACCAGCACAGTCATAGCAAATGTGTACAAGTGTCACGTGTGCCCCCCTCATCCTACATAGTACTGTAATAACAGTCAGGTGTGCCCCCCCACTCCTGTGTAGAAATGTAGAAACAATCAGGTGTGCCCTCCCTGACAGTCAAAGTCAAATGATCGATGGATACCCTGCAGAGACAGCATGCTACCTGTCGGTGTACAACACAAAGGTCAGCACTGCAGCACAAACTACCTGGACATGATCCACACATTCAGTACAGACGGCCATACTGGGCATGCTCACACACTTAGAGAAATGAAGGCAATGTCAGTCAACAACATACTGAAAGGTCATACTGGGCATGCTCACACACTTAAACACATGAAGGCCATGTCTGCAAACACCAGTGGACCAGACATATCTGGCAGCTGCAGTTGTTAGTGCAGACACTCATCAGTATGCACCACCCATGTCTTGCACACACAGTGGATAGGAATACAAACATATATGTCAGGACAACACACTATAATAAGCCAAATTTGCCTTAAGGCAAAATAACATACCCAACATACTAGTAATAGGTGACTCTATAGTCAAGAACACTGATGTACCACTCACTAGGCTGAATAAGGAGAAGGTTACTCTTAGCTGCCTGTCAAGTGCCAGGATCCACCACATAACACAAGCACTCAGGTCACTCCAGGACAAGTACAAATATGGCTTTGTCATTGTCCATGTTGGTGTGAATGACCTGAGCCATACCTCCCTGGACTACATGAAAAGAAACATGGAAGAGCTCTCTGATCACATAGCCCAGGCCGGTATGACCCTGGCAATGAGTAGCATCCTGCCCTCACCAAGAATGATACCAGGGTATAAAGAAAAAATGTTCAATTTCAACAATTGGATAAGATTCTGGTGTCATTCAAAGGGGATCCAGTGTCAGTCTGACTGGGATGACATGCTCGACAAGCCACGCTGCTTCGCTAGAGACAGCTTGCACTTTTCACCCTTAGGCTTTCGAATACTAGCCAAGGCTCTTGCCACCCCCATAGTGCCTTTTTTAGGCAAGGCTCAAAAGACAAACCCACCGCTGTAAATAGCACAAGTAACAAAAAACTGAGGGTAATGCTACTCAATGCCAGAAGTCTAAACCTCAAAATGCACGCACTCGAGACACTCTTCAGTATGGAGAAAATTGATATATGTGCAGTAACAGAAACCTGGTTTAAGGCTCCAGAGAGCACCCCAGCACTACCAGGCTACAACTCATACCATACATTTTGGCCACAGAACCCAAACCGAAATACAAAAGGTGGGGACGTATCCATATTCATCAAGGATACCCACACCTCCAGGTTACTGGCACAGCACAATGCTTCAGAGATCATCCACGTGCAACTAACAATGGGCAAAACTGCAATTCAAATTGTAGCTTGCTACAGATCACCCACCATGTCCTAGGACCCCCATTCCATGTTTCTGGAAACACTGGGAAACATAAAGGTCCTACCAAACACCCTAATATTGGGTGATTTCAATTACTCAAACATTAACTGGGAGAACTACTCAAGTACTAACTCCTTGCCCAACATTTTCTAGAATTTATAAACTCAAATGCCCTGGTTCAACTGGTCAACACTCCCACCAGAGGTGACAGCATATTGGACCTGGTCATCACCAACATGGGCGACCGGTGTTCCACACCAGCGGTCAACCCCTCGCTGGTTAGATCTGACCATAAACAAATCACTTTGGATATCCACATTCTGCCCCCACCCCCGGACAAGAAAACCACCATGAAAAACTTTTCAAAAGTAAATGTCACGTTACTTAAGACCAAAGTGGAAAGTTTCAAAGCCCCCATGCTGAAGGATAATGCTGTCCAAGCTGCAAAATTCTTTACCAATGCATTCTATGGGCACCTACAAGAGTGCGTGGATCATGCCATCCCAAGCAAAATCAAGGCTCACTCCTCCAAGAAAAGGAAACTAGTCTGGTGGACTCCTGCCATAAACAAGCTATACAATAGAAGGAGGAAACTAGTACAGAAAAGAGTAAAATCCCAAGAAGGGAAGACATCCCTGATCAGTATCAGCAAGAAACTACGATCTCTCATAAAATCATCCAAGGTGAGCTTTGAAAGAAAAATTGCCAAGGACTCCAAAGATAATCACAAGGCATTCTTTAGCTATGTCATGAATCTAAGTGGCAATGCTCAGATCTGCTTGCAGTTAGTGCAGAATGGCACGAAATACACTGAACCAACCGATATCGCCAACATCCTGGCAGATAGGTTCAGCGCAAACTTCACCCCCAAAAGGGCCCATAACCATATCAGAAGAATATAGAGTCCCTGAAATCACAGACATTCAGGTTAAAACAGCCCTCTCCAAAGCCAAAAACACAGCATCAATGGTACTGGACAGTGTCTCAGGCTGTGTCCTACACAAGCTCAAAGAGGAACTAACACCTCACCTAAGCACACTGTTGAAACTCAGCCTCTCCACAGGCTACATACCTATAGAGTGGTGCACAGCTATGGTTATTCTGCTCCACAAAGGTGGAGCCACAACAGACCCCAGGAACTATCGCCCTATAGGCCTGACTATCTTGGTCTGCAAGGCTATGGAGCGCATTATCATGGAACTCATTAACAGAGACATTGGGAACCTCCAAACACTGGACCCTACCCAGTTCAGCTTTGGTAAGGGCAGATCATGCCTCCTAAACCTGGGTTGACTTTTTTGAGACAGTTACCAAGGCTATAGATGAGAGAAAGGTGGTACACACAGCCTATCTAGACCTTGCTAAGGCCTTCGACACCATTACCCATTCTGGTGTAATAGACAAGCTCACCAGACTGAACATAAACCCCTACATAACAAGATGGTTTGCCAACTGGCTCACAGACAGAACCCACATGGTGAGAGTTGCAGGAGCTAGGTCTGACTCTAAACCGGTTACAAGTGGCATTCTCCAGGGCTCAGTCCTAGGACCCCTCTTGTTCAGCATATACTTCTCAGAGGTACAGGCAAGCACAGGAGAGTTATGGCTGACCACGTTCGCAGATGACTGCAAACTAGGAGCTATAATTGACTCTCTGGCTGACACAGACATCCTCCAAAATGGTCTCACTGAGAAGGATACCTGCTGTTAAAATCATGGCCTCAAGCTAAATGCCAAAAATTGTATATTCATCCCCTTTGGAAAAAAACAAAGTACCCGCAAACTACCACATAGGTGGTAGTCCCATAAATACAGAAGATGTAATAAGGGATCTGGGGACCCAAGTTGATAGTAATCTCACCTTTGATAATCATATTGCCAAAGTGGTTAGAAAATCCTTCTACATGGCCCACCTAATCACAAAAGGGTTCGCATCCAGATCAAAAGAGGTCATTGTGCCCCTCTACTCATCACTCATCAGACCCATCATAGAGTACAACGCCCCATTTGGGATGTACCTTACAAGACACCTGCAACAGCTGGAAAGACCACAGAAGTACCATACCAAGAGGATCACTGGCCTCGAACAGATGCCCTATGCAGCTTGACTGAAGAAACTCCAGCTGTACTCAGTTGCATACCACCTACTCAGTGAGGTGATTTCTGCCTGACATATAAGGCCATGTCCAACCCAGAACTGATGGACATGCTCCACCTAAAGAAAACCTTATCCCCTTGAGCCACACGCTCTAGGGATCTAACCCTCACCACAACAATAAATAGGACATGCTGGAGGGATAGATTCCTGTCCCAGAGACTTTCCATGCTTTGGAACAAGATCCCAATCTACATTAGGCAGAGCTCCTCGCTAACACTCTTCAAAAGAAACTTTGATGAGTGGATGGGAAACAGAAAGTTTACCCCTGGGATCACTTCAGTGGCTCTGCTGGACAGAGGCACAGGGAACTAATCTAAGTCTGGCTAGGCTTATAAATGCCTTTGGGCAGATTGCCTAGTACCTACCTATGAACCTATGAACCTAAAGGTAGACATACATAGATGTGTGGAAGACGGTGACTGTGACAAGGAGCCATTCAGGCCTTTCCCACCCAGCACACAGCCAAAGAGCCCCAAACACATGAGGTGGAGATGTCATTCACTGCAGATACTAGCCATCAGTATCTGTCAGCATTACAGACTATGTGGTGCACATGCCAGCTGTGCAACATGACTGTACAAGGAAGTAGTCATCTAGCAGCTGTATACATGTACCTGTGAAATATGACCCTGTGTGTGCCTGCATGTGGCGTGTTAACTGCTAGATGAATGGATTATGGCCCATGCACACACACTGCTCTCCCCATAGCTGTACTATGACAAGCCTGCTGAGGTCATCCAATGTGAAATGCACCTTTGGGAGACATATCTCTGTAATCTCTGTGGCACATCCCATAACTGCTGTAGTGTGATAAACTAGTTAGGTAGGAGTTCTAACCCCAGACTTGGCAACTGTGTCTCTGTTTGCGTGCATGTCTGTCTGTCTCTGACTGTGTAGAGAGCAATGCTTTTTAGGGTACTCACACTCCTTACATATAAAGTAGGTAGGTAGGTGTTCTAATTTCAAACATGGCAAGTGTGTATGTGTGTCAGTCTAACCCTGTCTGTGTAGAGAGCAATGCTTTTTAGGTTACTCACACTACTTAAAATTCATATACTCAACTTTGGCAAGGCTGCTGATGTCACCCACCTAGAAATACACCTCTGGGAAGATTGTAGCCCAGTAATCTCCGTAGCATGTGACATAACTATGTACTGCTGTAGTGCGATTTAGAACTGTGCTAGGTTTCCATCCTCAACCATGGCAGTTCTGGATGTTTTGTGTGTGTGTTACTGTCTGTGTAGGGAGCAATGCATTTTAGGCTAGTCACATGCAATACATTACAAATGGCCTACTTTGGCAATCCTGCTGATGTCACTCATTGTAAAATACACCTTTGGGGAAAGAGTTCTCCAGTATTTCCCGTGGTGCATCCTATAACAGCCCCACGCTGTAGTGTGATATAGACTTCTGTCAGGGGTTCTCTACCCACCCATGTCAGTTGTGGATGTTTTGTGTGTGTGTCACTGTCTGTGTAGAGAGCAATGTATTTTAGGCTAATCACATGCAGTACATTTCAAATGGTCTACTTTGGCAATCCTGCTGATGCCATTCATTGTGAAATACACCTTTGGGGAAGGAGTTCTCCAGTATTCCCCGTGGTGCGTCCTATAACAGCTCCATGCTGTAGTGTGATATAGACCCCTGTCAGGGGTTCTATACCCGCCCATGTCAGTTGTGGATGTTTTGTGTGTGTGTCTCTGTCTGTGTAGGGAGCAATGCATTTTAGGCTGGTCACACTCACTACAATTTGAATGCCCTATGCTGGCAATCCTGCTGATGTCATCGAATGTGATATACAACTTTGGGGAAGGAGTACTCCAGTAATCTCCATAGCACGTACTATAATTGTGTAGTGCTGTAGTGCAATAAATTAGTTAGGCAGGGGTTCTACTCCCAGACATGACAGGTGTGTGTGTGTGTGTGTGTTTGTAACTTGTATTCTGTGTGGAGGTGGGGGTGAGTGTGTGACACCTGTGGCTAATGTGAAGTGGGTTTTGCATATTTCTTATATGGTGATCCTACTATATATCACAATGTCCACTATACAGGGATAACAGATGTGAATAGCTGAGAGGCTGGGGTGCAACGCCATACCCATACATGTGACATCAAGGCCAGGCAATCACAGTTAGCAATCCCAGTATAACCCAGAGCACATTCTCAACCCATGTCTCATACACACACACATGCCTATGCAATAGCTATTATGTGGGTAGTAAACTGCATATTGGCTACTGATAGTAACTATGGGGTGATAGCTGTGGGCTACAAAGGCATGGCACCCTGTCCATCTGTCCAATATGCACGTACATGCACACAGTGCACCTTCCCCATGTTCCCCAATGGACACTTGCAACACCTGTGGTGCTATCACATGTGACCCACAAAGGACATACCATGCCTGACAACATGTCCTGTATTGACAGATGCCACTGACACCAGGGAATGCCATTACCATGCTATCAATGTAGGTGCAGGCTAAACTTGCTGCCCATTACCAGTTCCCACCACAGGTGGGCAAGACTGGCACATTTGATGATAATCTGTGTTCACAATGCGAGCCAGACACCCCAGGTACAGTTCCACATGTCACTGTGAATGCATGTGGGAGGTGTGCACATCCCAGACACTGTCCATGTCATGGACTAAGGAACACATACATGGCAAGGAATGCACAGCATTGGCCACACACAATAGTCACCCAGGTGACTGGATGGGGATACAATACCCACCTGTGTGGCAAATGCAGACACTACAGCCCTGAGCCACAATGCAGACCTTTGTCATGTGGCCTGATGCCAAGGTATTCCCATCACCTAGCCTTGTACAGCCATCTGGCACAGTCAATAACCACACAACCATGCAGACATGCACCCATGCATGTCAGTACTGCAACCCTGTGTGTTTGTGTGTGTGTTGTATGGTGTGTATGTTCACATCCACACTCCCTACAACCCCTGAAGCATGCTGTCTGATGTCAGACACCTCCCCATAACCTTTGCCCATACAATCTCCATATGACCCATGTGGTGCATGTGATACCTGCACAGTGATGTGTTGTGGCAATCCCACTACTGATGAGTTGCAATCCTGGCCTTGTCAAGTGTGTCAATGTGTGCATCCCTGTGAGAGTGTGGCTGTGTTGATGCTGGCACCTGTTCATGTGGACAGGCACTAGTCCGTCACCTACCATATAGCTACCGTATCCCTGTTGCAGATGTCACTCACCATCATATATATGTTCTGAGGGCTGCACAACAGGTAACCCATGTGGCGCATCCAATAACTGCATAAAACTCTGATAGCACAACATAGTCATCAGGGGTTTGATACCCTGTGCAGGTAGGTGTGTGACACATACATGCTTAGGTTTTACTCTCTCACCCTCCCTGACTTGTCTTTACCTCTGTCTGCCTCTCCCACTCCCTCTCTGGTGGATGTGTAGACCTACACCTGCTTTGCTTATACAGCAGCATGTGTATTTTAAGTGATGCTCATGATCAGCTGATGGCCTCTGCATGAATTGCAGCCCTCCCCTAGCTGATTGCATGTGGAACAGCTGTGGTAACATTGCCATAGCCAATTGCATGGAAACACACTCCAATATCTAGGAACATCATGTTGGTGTTGGCCCTTTTCATTCACTGTGAGCAGGAACTAGATCTGTTGTTTGGCAAACAGCATCTCAGCTGGATTGGGGATTTACCTCTAGCAACATACACTGTGGAAACAGGGCAACACACAGGAGGGGGATGTGCCTGACCTGACTACAGACTGTAAGTGTTGCTATACTGCATTTGGAGTAATGTTGGTTTAACAGTGTGCGTGTGGATATGGCTGTCCTACATGTCTCAATCCCTGCCATGTCAGTTCTATGTTTATGAGGAATCTCTAGCTCCAGGGTCATCTGCAGACTGGGCAGTGTGTTGTTCCTTTGGTTTCATGTGTCCAGAGCATCTATCTGTGGACTGCAGAAGGTAGTGTGAGGATTGCACTCTGTATACGGTGAAAGGCCTGACAGTTACCGACTGCATAGCCCTCATAGGGACATATGTTGCAACAAACCCTGTTACAACAGTAAATGTATGAGGTTATCACAGCAACATGTCAATATTGGCCTTCTGTATGTGCTTCCAGCCAAAACTCTGTCAACCTTTGTACATATGTCGTGCATGAAGAGGTGCATATGTACTGTACACCATAATTAGTGTCATCATATTCGATAAGCCAGTGAGATATCAGACTGCTACCCATGTTATGTACAGTACGGGTTATATTTTATGGCATAACCTGGACATACTGTGGTTGTTTGTACAGTACTGAGGTCTGTGTACTTATGGTGAATGTCGACAGTGTGTGTATTGTTAATATGTACCTTGGCCTGTGTACAGACTGTGGTAGATGTCAATGTCCTATGTCCTGTCCTATCTGATGCTACATGCTGCTCCACTGTATGTATTCTGTATTCTAAAGACATGCTTATGGAGAATTTCTCCCCGGGCCTCCGCTGAAAACCGGATTTGTGGAACCTAGTCGGACTTTCCCGGTCAACAAATGTTAAATAAAATAATAAAATAAATAAAAAATGTTACCGTATTGGCTTACATGTTTGTAGGGCCATATACACACATGTCCCATACCACAGTCAGCCATCAGACCACACTGTGTAGCGGCCCAGTATATGTAGGGTTTGTATGTGAGTGGCACATATGAGGATGGTGTTGAACAGATAATCCATATACTATAATATTATGCTAGATTGCCATATGTGGCTGTGTTCTCATTGGTTGTGGTTATGCACTTTTACACAGGTGTATCTTACCCTGTGCTGTGACATGCCTGTAAAGCTTGCTATATATGCAGGTACATGTGCATTCCCCCACAGGAGATGTAGGCCGGTGTTGAGCCAGTCTGCCTGTAGCCTGCACAGTGCATTGTTACATGCCTAGCAGCTTAGTGTACTTACCCAGTGAGATGTCATGTGCAGATATTTGCCAGATATACTGCTGCCGGGACTCCCTTAACAGTCATGTATGTCAGACCGAGCAGTGGGGTACTGTACAGCTGTCTGACGATATCTAGTGGGTAGTATGTGGCCATGGCACCCCTGTACCAGCAGTTATTTTGTGTGTCAGGCCAGACAGGCATGTGTGAATGCATAACCTATGGTGGTATGTGTATACCAGTTGTTGTGTGTTATACCCATCTACATGGCTGTTAACTTCCATATTATCAGGCATGGTACACATATTTGGCAATAAGGGGTTCTGTGTATACCTCTGGACTGTACAGAATGTGTCAGAATGTCTACACATATTGGCCAATATCTCTGCTGCAGTCGACAGGGGCAGTACGTGCTAGCAGTGGTACTTTACTATGATGTCCTTAGGATATCTGTTAGTAGTCAGTGGCACACATGTGGAAAGCAGCTGTGACCTCCCACACACACCATGTCTGTGAAGACAATCCCAATTATAGTAGCAATAGTATATAGAACTGTAATAGTACACAAATAAAGGCTTTACATCCCTACAAACCTGTGTGTGGTGTTTTTTCCTATGACTTCTCTGTGGGTAAATGTTGCAAGCAATGATTGTCATTTGTATGGGTGGCCCATACAGTGTCCAGTTGTTCAGGTGTGAACTATAGGCATAGTGGCTGTTCCATATTTTGTGGACCTTCTACATATGTATCTTACTGTACATATCTCTGTGTGTGTATGTGTAGTCTCATGTATATCTATATATATGTAATTATATATATAGGTATATCTGTATCTGCAGATTTGTGTCTGTGTATCTGTATCTTGGAGATGTTGATAGCTTCCACATTTTACAATTCCTATGGGAGCCAGACTGTACTGCATGATATGTTACCAATACCAGCCTGACATCATACAAGTGGGATGTAGTACTGTTAACATCTTGTTGCCTGTCATGTCAGATCCTTGTTATGGGATCTGAAACACTTGGTAGTGTATTGCAGGCCGGACGTGTTTGACTGGGGGGGTATGTCTATTCGTACATGATGTATATTGTTTGGGGCCTCTCAACCCCATTAACAGTGCATGTGGACACATCTGTTTTTGTTAATCTACCATTGCTATCTACAGATGCATGGCCACATATACCTATATAGATATATATATCAGCGTACATTATTTATTTATTTATTTATTTATTTATTTATTTACATTTGTTAACCGGGAGAGTCCGACTGGACACAGGTCCATTTTCAGCGGAGGCCCGGGGAGAAAAGCTCCACATTAAGTATTATTTGCATTATACAGTTAAAAAAAAAATAGCATTTAAATATAGACATTAGTCCAGTTAAGGACATAAAACAAGAAGAAAACAGATGTAAAACAGCTTTAGAGCATAGTACAATTTTAAAATATGGTGACGTACTAAACATGGTTAAAATGTAGTTGAGATTCATCAGTGAACAATTGATACAAACTGTTTTTGAGGTACATAAAAGCCATTAGCAGTTGTTGCTACAAGAAGTTAGTATTAGGTGGTAGGTAGCTGGGAACATTAGTAGCCAAGCTTGCTAAGAGTAGGTTGTTGATAGGGGCTGAGAGAGGTAGTGGGTGGGGGGAGTAGATGGTATTAGGGGGGGGGGTTGCAAGGGCATATCTGGCAAGTTTTGAAGTGTGATTTTAGTAAGGATTTAAAGCGGGTGCAATAAGTTACAGAGGTAATTTAGGATGGGAGGGAGTTCCAGAGTTTGGCTATAGTGCAGGAGAATAAAGCTTCTCCAGCAGAGTTAATAGCTCTTGTGACCTGTAGGAGGTTTTTGTGGCTGGATCTTAGTGGTCTCATGGTTATGTAGGGTTGGAGTAGATTCTGGAGGGATGGGACTTTTAGTGGTTGGTTTATTAGTTTGTGGGCGAATGTGAGTTGGCACCATTGAAGGAGGTGGGGGAGCTCTAGCCAGCCCAGTTCTGCTAGTGAGAGACAGTGGTGAGTACGGTAGGAAGCCCCTGTGGCAAATTTGGCGATTTTGTTGTAGCAGGTTTCGAGCTTATTTAGATCACATTGTCTAAGGTTAGTAAATACTGGAGAGGCATAGAGTAGGGTAGAGATAAGATGAGAATTTGCTACTGAAATTTTATTTGCTTTGGTAAGTAGTTGCTGATTTCTATACAATGCTCCTAGTTTTTTGTGCACTTTTTTAATGGTCATGGAAATGTGAATGTCAAAGTTCAGTTTATTGTCTATTTCTACTCCTAGTAATTTGGTGTCTTCTGTAGGATGGATGGTGTTGTCTTTTGCTGTGATTTCAAAGTAAGAGCTGTCTAGGGTAAGTTTGGTGGGTTGGAAGATTAGTAATTTTGTTTTGTTTGGGTTGAGTATTAGTTGGGCATCAGATAACCAAGTTTCAATAGAAGAAAATGCTTCCTGTGTGACTTTTTGCAGTTCTGGGAGGGAGTGGACTGTGCAGATGATGGTTGAGTCATCTGCGTATTGTACGAGTGTGCCATGTGTTGTGGCTGAAGCTAGATTATTGGTGAAAATAGAGAAGAGTAGGGGTCCCAGGATGGACCCTTGAGGAACTCCTATGGAGACTGGTAGTTGGGAGGATAGGTTGTCCTTCCAAACAACTGCTTGTTGGCGGTCAGGTAGGTAACTCTGAAACCAGTTGATGACTGGTTGAGAGAAGCATAGGTTACTGAGAAGAGAGAGGAGCTGTTTGTGTGGGACTACGTCGAAAGCTTTAGAGAGGTCTAGGAAGGTAGCTGAGGAGAGATAACCTGCATTTTTATTTTGTAGGATAGAGTTAGAGAAAGAGAGTAAGGCGGTGGTGGTGCTATGGTTAGGTCGGAAACCATGCTGTGTGTTGGAGAGGAGGTTGTTAGCAAGGAGGTGTTCCGAGACTTGAGAATAAATGCATCTCTCTAGTATTTTGGAGAGTGGTGAGAGAATAGCTATGGGGCGGTAATTGGTTAGATCTGTGGAGGGGCCTCCTTTGTGTAGGGGAATTATGTGTGAGACTTTCCATAGTGTAGGAACATTACTTTCTGACAGAGATCTGTTAATCAAGAGTGATACGGGGTAGGCTAGAGCGTCAGCTGCAAGTTGAATCTATTCACCTGGGATGATGTCTGCTGCTAATCTGGTGGTTTTAAGTTTAGTTAGTAGTTGTTTTATTTTGGAAGTAGGAACAGGAGAGAAAGAGAAGCTAGTAGGGAGATTGTTAGTTCTAGTTGATGGTGTGGGTTTAAGGGGGGGGTTGTGTTGTCTAGCTAGTGATAGTACGGTTTGTGTGAAGTGACTGTTGAAAGAGGTAGCAATGAGTGAGTTAAGTTAGGAGTGGGTGTACTTACTTTACCTGGGTGGAGGATGGAGTTTATTGAGGACCAGCATTGTTTGGGGTTATGTTGGGAGGAGGTAAGGGCAGACTGGTAGTATTGGATTTTGTCCTGTTTTATAAGCTTTTTGGTTTTACTGCGTAGTTCTAGGAATTTTTGCCTAGTAGAGGGGGTTTTGGTTTTGCGCCAGTTGTCCCATGCTTTATCCCTGTTTATCATTTTAGACTTCGTGTTTTTTTGTAGCCATGGGGATTGTTGGGCTCTAGTTCAGGAACGTCTTATGGGGGCATGGTAATTAAGGATGCTTAGGAATGTTTTATTAAAGTAGTCAACTGCGTCATCTAGTTTGAGGTATTTTAGAGGTTGCCAGTTACAGTCTTTTAAGGATGAGCTGAATAAGAGAGGGTTGAAGTTAGTTTTTTGCGTATTTGACAGTAGATGATGGCTTTTGCTTTATAAAGGTGTTTTCTTAGTAAGAAGGTTGGGGAGTGATCACTAAGGCTGTCAGATAAGCAGCCTGCTATATATGACTGGGGGCTCTTATTGACTAGTATCCAATCAAGGGTAGTGTGTTTGTTGGAGTTATTTATCCTAGTAGGTGACTGGACTAGTTGGGTGAAGCCATGAAGATTTACATGATGGGTTGGGTGGTTGCTAGAGCAGGATTGCCAGTCAGTGTTGAAGTCTCCTAGAATTAAAGTTTCTTGGGGTAGGTTGTGGGTAGTCCAGCTGAGGAGGTTTTCAAGTGGAGGGATGTTGCGACCAGGTGGGAAGTAGCAACCTATTCTGTTTAGGGTTTTATTTTGGTTTATTTTAAGGTTGGCATATATTATTTCTTCCTTACCTATTTGGAGAGCTGCTAACTTTAAGATCTGGATGTCTAGATGCTGCTTAAATATTATAGCTATACCACCTCCTTTTTTGTTTAGTCGGTCTACTCTTAGTATATTGTAACCAGCAGGGAAGATTTGCTCATTAGTAATGTGTGGTTTTAACCATGTTTCTGAAAGGATCACTACATCAGGGGAGTAGAAGTCTATGGTGGCATGGAATTCATGCACCTTGTTGCATATACTTCTAATATATAGGCATATTTAGCTATATGTCCTGTAATGATGAATGGTAATGCTGAATGTTATGTTTGTGGAAACATCAGGGTCATGAATATCTGTGGTGGCTTAGTGATAAATCACATTGGCTATGGTGTGCAGGCTCCTGGGTTCTAGCCTTGCAAGGGCTGTTTAATTTGTTGCTGGCCAGAACGAGGCCTGTTGGATACAGGAGTGGTTGAAGCACTTTTACGCAGTTGTCAGTGGGTTTGTGCGACGGTGAGCACTGCTAACATCCTGTGAAATCTGCTTACACATGTTTAGCCTCACTACTGCTTACTCTGTGTAAGCACTGCTTACAGTCGTGCACACTGATTTGCACCTGCTTATTAGTGCTTATTTCTCCTTACTACTGATATATTTTAGACAGTAATAATCTACTGGTTCTTGGGTAGGTGGTGAATTTGCCAAGTGTATGGGGATATCATTCATTACACAGCTTACTACTCCAGTTCACACATATATGTTATTTATTTGGTTATGCAACTAAATATATTGATCATAACAGTGATTTGACATGAGCATGGAATGTACTGCAGTGGGACTCGAACCGTGATTGACTGCTCGTTAGGCGAACGCTCTGCCCACTACATTATTGCTGTACTGCTTCATTTGCACATATCCTGTTTTTTATTCCCCTTTTGCTATTTAAGCTACATTAACCGTACCTAAGCGATGGGCAAGCCCACACATCTACGGTTAAACCCCGTCCGTTTCATTATCAATACATATCTTTTTTATTTTTTTTTATTCACTGTTGCTCTTATACATGTGGGGGAATGTTGCTGGGGGTATGCATACATCTATGGGCGGTCTCGCTCATTGTTTACTGCAGTCTTTCATTGCAGGGGCATGTATATTCTGAGACCTCTGCTGTCAGACACGCCCCCTGCACTCGTACATGCTCCGTGTAAGCCTAGGAGCTTGGCCAGCATGCCTTCATTACTGTGGGTTCTGCTAGTCCTGCATGGAAGGTTAGTTAATCCGAGGGTATGTTCCTCACTCTCTTCTCTTATATATCTAGCTATGTGAATACAAATGCTCTAGGTAGTGAGCATCAAACCTATGTTAAAGAAGAAACAAATGTTCTTTAAAATGGCACATTTTATAATGAATTTTTGAATTTATATATATATATATATATATATATATATATATATATATATATATTTTTTTTTTTTTTTTTTGGGGGGGGGGTGGATTCTTTGCTTGTTGCTTGGACTATTTGTATTCCAAATGGTTTACCTCTGTGTTGGTCGTATTTTGGGGTTTTCCCTTAGATTAATATCTCATCCAAAAGATAGCACACTCAGGAGTATAGCACCCATTTAAGCTGTACTACAGTGTTAGCATTGGGAAATGAAATCATGTACCTGGTGTGGAACAGAACCCACAGCCTTCTGGTTTTCCAGCACCAATGGGGAGTGGGCTACCTCTTGAGCCATTGACTCTGCAAGTATCTGTTATAAGTTCATTGGTTCATAGATTACTACTAGGCTTATCAGAAGGAGGTCATTGGCTTTCTATTGGCTGTGATTTGGGAGATGTGGTTTGTAGTCTGATTATGAGGGGAGGGGTTGGAGATAGAGGGACCAGGATTAGGATGGATGTCTCCACTGAGTGCTAGGTTGGATATGGATGAGATTATTAGTTTTATCAATTTCTGTATATGCTTGCTTATAAGGGAAGTTTTTTGATTGTGTTCTGTGGGCAATAGGTTTGGTAGGGTTATGTTAGGTTGAGGGGTTGTTTTTAGTTTAGGTATTGTGGTCTGTAGTCTATATAGAGGATGTACTGGGAAGGTTGATGACCTGATGAGAGAGTAGTAGAGTTGGGATATGAGTGGTGTGTGTGTGGTGGTACAGTGGTAGTGGTTGAGTGCAGGAATGGTGGAGGTTTGGTAAGATATGATGTATGCAAGGTGTGCATGCAGTGACTATAGGTATAGTGTGCTTGTACATATTAGCTGAGTAGGAGGGATAGTAGTGAGAAGTTGTAGGAGGAAGTATAGGTGTGGTGATTTTATAGGTTGAAGGGTGGGAGGGTTACTGTGTGTTATAAAGGTAGGACCACTGGGGGTGTGTGGGAATTAGGGAAGGGAGGGAGCATAGCGGGCAACAGATGAAGGAAGACTATCAGTAGGTTTATAGGTTATAATGAAAGGGCTGGTCCTGATTAGGCTGCAATTGTTCTTGTGGGGAGGGAGGATGAATAGACCAGAAAAGTGGTGGATAGCAAGAGTATGATGAAAAGGGCTGGCCCTGATTTCAGAGATATGCAAGTCTACAGAAACAATAAGAAAAAGCAGTAGTTACTCTGACTTGCTTGTTTTGCATACCTGTCTTATTGAAATAAAATAAGCCAATTTTACCAAGGAGTTATGTGAAAATTAGCAAGACAAGAATTTATAAGAGAAAAGGTTTAGTAGAAGTGGAGAAACAGCAGAGCATACAAATAGTACAGCATCTAAAGACAGATTGCAGTTAGAAGTACAGAATGGGGGGCAGCAAATGTTCTGAAATAAGAAAATCAGTAGGTACTTTGGACTTACTTGTTTTGCATACCTTTCATTGAAATAAAATAAACACTTGTAACCAGCAGTATGTGGGATTTAAGAAAGACCTCACGTTATAGGAGAAAGGGTTAGTAATACTAGAAAAACAGCAGGGCTTTCAAATAGTTGAAACAGCTTGCAAAGGGAGACTGCTGTTAGGAAGTACAGTATGGGGAGGGGCAAACTAATGTCTGTGATGGAGTGCTTTATTTAAAAATAGAAATTAAACAAGGGCTAGCAATTAAAGTTTGTCTGGAGGATAAAACATACTTTTGTATATTTTGAAAATAGCACTCATTCCAAGGTTGCCTGGTTCTGTTAAATAGCACTGCAGGCCAATAGATTGAACTGGGCTTGGTGGGGATCCAGAGAAAGTAGAATTAAAAGGAGAAGCTTAGGTATGAGCACTCCATCCAAAGAGACAAGCAGCTACACCAAGAGGATTTTAAAAATGGCTCATGTAGCTTAAGAAAGCTATGTTAGGCTGTAATAGGCCATGCATATGTATGACTATGTCCGTATATACCTACATAGGTTCATAGGTTCATAGGTTCATACTAGGCTATCTGCCCGAGGGCATTTACAAGCCTAGCCCATCGTTTTGTGGCTTAGGCCACCCCTTTAGTATGGGGAACTATACCCATTATTTTTCTGTGCCTCTGTCGAGCAGTGACACTGAGGTAATCCCTGGGGTATATCTGCGATCTCCCATCCATTGGTCAAGATTTCTCTTGAACAAGGCCAGCGAGGTGCTCTGCCTCACATGTACCGGGATTTTGTTCCACAGCATAGGGAGTCTTTGGGTGATGAATCTATCCCTCCAGCACGTCCTATTAATAGCCGTGTCAAGGTTTAAGTCTCCCCCTTGTGGCTCTGATGGATCTAGATTTTTTGAGGTGAAGCATATTCATCAAATCTGGGTTTGACATGGCCTTGTATGTTAGGCAAAGGTCACCTCTGAGCAAGCGATGGCGACTGAATAGAGCTGGAGTTCTTTCAGTCGGGCAGCATAGGACAGATTTTGAGACCCTTTATCCTTTTGGTGAGGAACTTTTGTGGCCTCTCCAGCTGCTGCAAGTGTCGGGTCAGATACATTCGAATGGGGCATTGTACTCAATCATTGGTCTGATGAGTGATGAGTAAAGGGAGACTATGACCTCCTTGATCTAGATGAGAATCCCTTCATGATAAGGTGGGCAATGTAGAAGGTCTTCCTAACTACTTTAGCTACATGGGTGTCGAATGACAGACTACTATCAACCTGGGTCCCCAGGTCCCTGATAACTTCTTCTGTGCTCAGTGGATTGCCACCTATTTGGTAGCTAGGGGTAACCTTGTTTTTCCCGAAGGGTATGACTATGCATTTTTGGCATTTAACTTTAGGCCGTGGCTCTGGCACCAGTTATCCATTTCTGTGAGACCCTTCTGAAGGATATCTGTGTCAGATGTGTTTTCTACTATGGCCAGTTTGCAGTCATCTGCAAACTATGTCAGCCATAACCCTCCTGTGTTTGCTTGTACTTCGGAAAAGTAGATGCCAAACAAGAGTGGGCCAGGACTGAGCCCTGTGGGACACCACTTGTGACAGGCTTTGAGTCTGACATGGCGCCAGCAGCTCTGACCCTGTGGGTTCTGTCACTCAGCCAGTTTGCAACCCATCTTGTGATGTATGGGTTGACATTTAAGCTGATGAGTTTTTCAATGATACCGAATGGGGTATTGTATCGAAGGCCTTAGCCAGATCGAGGTAGGCTGTATGGACTGCCTTTCCCTCATCAATGGCTTTGGTGACTGTTTGAAAAAGTCAACCAAGTTTAAAAGGCATGATCTGCCTTTGACAAAGCCAAACTGGGTTGGATCCAAAGTCTGCAAATTCCCTATGTCTTTATTTATGAGGTCCATTATGATCCTCTCCATGGCTTTGCAGATAAGGCTTGTCAAGCTAATGGGCGGTAATTTCCAGGGTCGGTGGAGGCACCGCCTTTGTGAAGTGGTACCACAGTTGCAGTCGCCACTCCTGGAGTGCGTATCCAGAGGTAAGACTTTGATTAAACAGCTGTCCTAGCTGTGGGTTTAATTCCTCATTGAGTTCATGGAGCACACAGCCGGGGACACCATCAGGTCCCATGGATGCTGTGTTTTTGCTTTGGAGAGAGCAGTTCTCACTTGGGCTGGAGATGTTTGGGGGCTGCAATCGTTTGGTATAGATATCTCTCCTTTTGGGGGGAGAAGTTTGCACTGAACCTGTCAGCCAGTATGTTGGCAATGTCTGTAGGATCAGTAATCTTCACATCATTTTGAACTAGCTCTGAGCATATCTGGAGTTTCCTCCCAGGTTTCTAACATAGCTAAAGAAGGCCTTATGATTGTCTTTTGAGTCTTTAGCTATTTTTCTCTCGAAATTTGCTTTGGATGATTTTATGAGAGCTCTTAGTTTTTTACTTATAGTGATCAAGGGTGTCTTACCTTTTAAGGATTTTGCTCTATCTTGTAGTAGCTTCCTCCTTTTGTTGTAGAGTTTGTTTATGGCTGGGGTCCACCAGACTGGATGCTTGCCTTTGGTACAAAGAGTCTTTGTTTTGCTTGGGATTGCCTTATCCATGCAGTCCTGCAGGTGCTGGTAGAAGGCATTTGTAAGTGATTCAGCGGCTTGAGTACTGTTTTCCGCCGCTCGGGGCCTAAAAGAAGACCCCCCTAGTCTTTAGAAGTGTGAGGTCGGTTTTTGAGAATTTCTTTACTGTGGTCTTTTTTTTTCAGGTGGGGGTGGGATGAGGACCTCCAGCGAGATTAGTTTGTGGTCTGATCTCACCAGTGAGGGGTACACCTCGGTGTTGAACATTGTGCTCCCATGTTCGTGATGATGAGATCAAGTATGTTACCTCCTCTTGTGGGGATGGTGACTAGTTGTTCCATGGCATTTGAGTTTATGAATTCCAGGAACTTTTGGGCTAGGGTGTTTGGGCTTGAGTAGTGTTCCCAGTCTATATTAGGGTAATTGAAGTCACCTAGTATGATGGTGTTTGGTGATACATTTATCCCTCTAGTGTTTTCAGGAAGGCCATGTGAGGTTCCTGAGTTTGTGAGGTGGCCTGTAACATGCTACAATTTGCAGAGCAGTCTTGCCTATGGTTAATTGCACCTGGATGGTCTCCGATGCATCGTGCGTTGCCACCAGTCTTGAGGTGTGGGTGTCCTTGATGAATATGGATACCCCCTCCTTTCTTGGTATTGTCCAGATTTTGGGGCGGAG
>NC_056749.1:108468756-108476256 GCF_019279795.1 Protopterus annectens | reverse complement strand
TTATGTTAGGTTGAGGGGTTGTTTTTAGTTTAGGTATTGTGGTCTGTAGTCTATATAGAGGATGTACTGGGAAGGTTGATGACCTGATGAGAGAGTAGTAGAGTAGAGTTGGGATATGAGTGGTGGTGTGTGTGGTGGTACAGTGGTAGTGGTTGAGTGCAGGAATGGTGGAGGTTTGGTAAGATATGATGTATGCAAGGAGTGTACATGCAGTGACTATAGGTATAGTGTGCTTGTACATATTAGCTGAGTAGGAGGGATAGTAGTGAGAAGTTGTAGGAGGAAGTATAGGTGTGGTGATTTTATAGGTTGAAGGGTGGGAGGGTTACTGTGTGTGTTATAAAGGTAGGACCACTGGGGTGTGTGGGAATTAGGGAAGGGAGGGAGCATAGCGGGCAACAGATGAAGGAAGACTATCAGTAGGTTTATAGGTTATAATGAAAAGGGCTGGTCCTGATTAGGCTGCAATTGTTCTTGTGGGGAGGGGGAGGATGCGAATAGACCAGAAAAGTGGTGGATAGCAAGAGTATGATGAAAAGGGCTGGCCCTGATTTCAGAGATATGCAAGTCTACAGAAACAATAAGAAAAAGCAGTAGTTACTCTGACTTGCTTGTTTTGCATACCTGTCTTATTTAAATAAAATAAGCCAATTTTACCAAGGAGTTATGTGAAAATTAGCAAGACAAGAATTTATAAGAGAAAAGGTTTAGTAGAAGTGGAGAAACAGCAGAGCATACAAATAGTACAGCATCTAAAGACAGATTGCAGTTAGAAGTACAGAATGGGGGGCAGCAAATGTTCTGAAATAAGAAAATCAGTAGGTACTTTGGACTTACTTGTTTTGCATACCTTTCATTGAAATAAAATAAACACTTGTAACCAGCAGTATGTGGGATTTAAGAAAGACCTCACATTATAGGAGAAAGGGTTAGTAATACTAGAAAAACAGCAGGGCTTTCAAATAGTTGAAACAGCTTGCAAAGGGAGACTGCTGTTAGGAAGTACAGTATGGGGAGGGGCAAACTAATGTCTGTGATGGAGTGCTTTATTTAAAAATAGAAATTAAACAAGGGCTAGCAATTAAAGTTTGTCTGGAGGATAAAACATATTTTTTGTATATTTTGAAAATAGCACTCATTCCAAGGTTGCCTGGTTCTGTTAAATAGCACTGCAGGCCAATAGATTGAACTGGGCTTGGTGGGGATCCAGAGAAAGTAGAATTAAAAGGAGAAGCTTAGGTATGAGCACTCCATCCAAAGAGACAAGCAGCTACACCAAGAGGATTTTAAAAATGGCTCATGTAGCTTAAGAAAGCTATGTTAGGCTGTAATAGGCCATGCATATGTATGACTATGTCCGTATATACCTACATAGCTATATATCTGCTTACATTTATGTACCTTGCTGTGTATATGTAGACATGCAGGTGCATATATATGTGTTGATGTAGGCATTTGCATGTATATATGTTTATATTTTATATATATATATATATATATATATATATATATATATATATATAAATATATATGTAAATATTTCTAAATATATATATATATATATATATATATATATATATATATATACATATATAGATATGTTATATCTGTTTAGATAATGCTATATTTACACACACATACATCTAGATGTTGGCATACATTCTCTGTACTGTTGCATGACTCGGCTGGATGATATGTTTCTGCAAACATCATGTTTATGTTTTACTGGTAAGTCACTTTGTGTAGGGTGTGCAGGGTCCTGGGTTCAAGCCTTGTAAAGGCTGTTTATTTTGTTGCTGAACAAAACATGGGCCATTGGATACAGTGTGATTAAGGCACTTTAAAGCAGTTGCAAGTAGGTGTGCACGTGTTTGCGCAGAGGTAAGCACTGCTAGCTTCCAGCCACACTTTCTTCTACTCAGCTTCCATATTGCTTAATTTGTGTAGGCAGTGCTTACCCCCATGCAGACCCACTTTAACATGCTTACTACTGCTTACATATGCTTACTACTGCTTATTTGTGCTTATACCTGCTTACTAGTGCCTTATTCATTATGACACTGCTACATCACATGTGCATTTCCTGCAGTACTCTAGTTCATACATATGTGTTATTTAGTGGGTTTTGCAACAAACCTGTTGGTTATGTTGTGCTTTGCCATGTAAAATAGACTGTGCTGCAGTGGGACTCGAACCGGGAATGCCTGCTTGTTAGGCAAATACTCTGCCCAGTTCACACTATTGCTTATATCCACGAGGCGGTCTGATTAGAACCACTCAATCCAACACTGGCATGCCTCGACCCCTAATTTCATACCGATCACCCCCCTGCTCCTCCTCCACAGCAATCATCCTTTCTCTGAATGCAGGTCAGGTCTAACCACACCACTACACACAGCCCACACTCCACTTCTCGTGACCCATCACGTACGTTGTCTCAACCCATGGATCATCAGGCTTTCCCAACCTTGTAGTCCGAGAACATATGTGCCCTGCCATTGTGAATCTGTGTAATGCCAGGAAACCCAAATATGCATAAATGTTTGGGTTTTCCCACAAGGGATGCTCCTGTCTTTGTTTCTAGATTAGACTTAGCAGGTTGACAATGTTTCTCCCACGGGTAGTATCCTGCATGTAGTTTGGGAAGCAGTGTTTTTTTTTTACTTTTTGTGTGTGTTTGTATGTTTCACCTGTTTGGCTGTGAAGGAGATATCGGTATGTGTTACACATATGTTGATTGAGACCCCTCACCCCCATTGGTGGTGCCTGTGGTCATATATGTCATTATTATGTGCTGTATCATATTTATAGATATACATCTGTGTATATACACACACACACACACACACACACACACACACACACACACACATACATATATATATATATATATATATATATATATATATATATATATACACACACACACACACACACACACACACACACACACACACACACACACACACACACACACACACACACACACACACACACACACACACACACACACATATATATATATATATATATATATATATATATATATATATATATATATATCGCTATATATATCTAACGACATATGACATATAGATGTATGGATGTCTGCATATGTATAGATCTATATGCGGATATTTATGTATATATGTATGTACAGATATATATATATATATATATATATATATATATATATATATATATATATATATATATATATATATATATATCTATATATATATCTATTTAGTTTTATATAGATGTATGGATGTCTGCATATATATATATCTATATGTGGATATTTATATATATGTATGTATATATATATATATATATATATATATATATATATATATATATATATATATATATATATATATATATATATATATATATATATATATATATATATATATATATATACATATATATATACATATGTAATACAGAGAGGGAGAGGTATATATCTATTTAGTTTTATATATATATATATATATATATATATATATATATATATATATATATATATATATACACACACACACACACACACACACACACACACACACACACACACACACACACACACACACATCTATATATTTAGCTATATGTCCTGTAATGTTGAATGGTAATGCTGAATGCTATGTTTGTGGAAACATCAGGGTCATGAATATCTGTGGTGGCTTAGTGGTAAATCACATTGGCTATGGTGTGCAGGCTCCTAGGTTCTAGACTTGCACGGGCTGTTTAATTTGTTGCTGGCCAGAATGAGGCCTGTTGGATACAAGAGTGGTTGAAGCACTTTTACGCAGTTGTCAGTGGGTTTGTGCGATGGTGAGCACTGCTAACTTCCTGTGAAATCTGCTTACACATGGTTAGCCTCACTACTGCTTACTCTGTGTAAGCACTGCTTACAGTCGTGCACACTGATTTGCACCTGCTTATTAGTGCTTATTTCTCCTTACTACTGATATATTTTAGACAGTAATAATCTACTGGTTCTTGGGTAGGTGGTGAATTTGCCAAGTGTATGGGGATATCATTCATTACACAGCTTACTACTCCAGTTCACACATATATGTTATTTATTTGGTTATGCAACTAAATATATTGATCATAACAGTGATTTGACATGAGCATGGAATGTACTGCAGTGGGACTCGAACCGTGATTGACTGCTCGTTAGGCGAACGCTCTGCCCACTACATTATTGCTGTACTGCTTCATTTGCACATATCCTGCTTTTTATCCCCCTTTTGCTATTTAAGCTACATTAACCATAGCTAAGCGATGGGCAAGCCCACGCATCTACGGTTAAACCCCGTCTGTTTCATTATCAATACATATCTTTTTTATTTTTTTTATTCACTATTGCTCTTATACATGTGGGGGAATTTTGCTGGGGGTATGCATACATCTATGGGCGGTCTCGCTCATTGTTTACTGCAGTCTTTCATTGCAGGGGCATGTATATTCTGAGACCTCTGCTGTCAGACACGCCCCCTGCACTCGTACATGCTCCGTGTAAGCCTAGGAGCTTGGCCAGCATGCCTTCATTACTGTGGGTTCTGCTAGTCCTGCATGGAAGGTTAGTTAATCCGAGGGTATGTTCCTCACTCTCTTCTCTTATATATCTAGCTATGTGAATACAAATGCTCTAGGTAGTGAGCATCAAACCTATGTTAAAGAAGAAACAAATGTTCTTTAAAATGGCACATTTTATAATGAATTTTTGAATTTATATATATATATATATATATATATATATATATATATATATATTTTTTTTTTTTGGGGGTGGGTGGATTCTTTGCTTGTTGCTTGGACTATTTGTATTCCAAATGGTTTACCTCTGTGTTGGTCGTATTTTTGGGTTTTCCCTTAGATTAATATCTCATCCAAAAGATAGCACACTCAGGAGTATAGCACCCATTTAAGCTGTACTACAGTGTTAGCATTGGGAAATGAAATCATGTACCTGGTGTGGAACAGAACCCACAGCCTTCTGGTTTTCCAGCACCAATGGGGAGTGGGCTACCTCTTGAGCCATTGACTCTGCAAGTATCTGTTATAAGTTCATTGGTTCATAGATTACTACTAGGCTTATCAGAAGGAGGTCATTGGCTTTCTATTGGCTGTGATTTGGGAGATGTGGTTTGTAGTCTGATTATGAGGGGAGGGGTTGGAGATAGAGGGACGAGGATTAGGATGGATGTCTCCACTGAGTGCTAGGTTGGATATGGATGAGATTATTAGTTTTATCAATTTCTGTATATGCTTGCTTATAAGGGAAGTTTTTTGATTGTGTTCTGTGGGCAATAGGTACGGTGGTAAGGTTATGTTAGGTTGAGGGGTTGTTTTTAGTTTAGGTATTGTGGTCTGTAGTCTATATAGAGGATGTACTGGGAAGGTTGATGACCTGATGAGAGAGTAGTAGAGTAGAGTTGGGATATGAGTGGTGGTGTGTGTGGTGGTACAGTGGTAGTGGTTGAGTGCAGGAATGGTGGAGGTTTGGTAAGATATGATGTATGCAAGGAGTGTACATGCAGTGACTATAGGTATAGTGTGCTTGTACATATTAGCTGAGTAGGAGGGATAGTAGTGAGAAGTTGTAGGAGGAAGTATAGGTGTGGTGATTTTATAGGTTGAAGGGTGGGAGGGGTTACTGTGTGTTATAAAGGTAGGACCACTGGGGGTGTGTGGGAATTAGGGGAAGGGAGGGGAGCATAGCGGGCAACAGATGAAGGAAGACTATCAGTAGGTTTATAGGTTATAATGAAAAGGGCTGGTCCTGATTAGGCTGCAATTGTTCTTGTGGGGAGGGGGAGGATGTGAATAGACCAGAAAAGTGGTGGATAGCAAGAGTATGATGAAAAGGGCTGGCCCTGATTTCAGAGATATGCAAGTCTACAGAAACAATAAGAAAAAGCAGTAGTTACTCTGACTTGCTTGTTTTGCATACCTGTCTTATTTAAATAAAATAAGCCAATTTTACCAAGGAGTTATGTGAAAATTAGCAAGACAAGAATTTATAAGAGAAAAGGTTTAGTAGAAGTAGAGAAACAGCAGAGCATACAAATAGTACAGCATCTAAAGACAGATTGCAGTTAGAAGTACAGAATGGGGGGCAGCAAATGTTCTGAAATAAGAAAATCAGTAGGTACTTTGGACTTACTTGTTTTGCATACCTTTCATTGAAATAAAATAAACACTTGTAACCAGCAGTATGTGGGATTTAAGAAAGACCTCACGTTATAGGAGAAAGGGTTAGTAATACTAGAAAAACAGCAGGGCTTTCAAATAGTTGAAACAGCTTGCAAAGGGAGACTGCTGTTAGGAAGTACAGTATGGGGAGGGGCAAACTAATGTCTGTGATGGAGTGCTTTATTTAAAAATAGAAATTAAACAAGGGCTAGCAATTAAAGTTTGTCTGGAGGATAAAACATACTTTTTGTATATTTTGAAAATAGCACTCATTCCAAGGTTGCCTGGTTCTGTTAAATAGCACTGCAGGCCAATAGATTGAACTGGGCTTGGTGGGGATCCAGAGAAAGTAGAATTAAAAGGAGAAGCTTAGGTATGAGCACTCCATCCAAAGAGACAAGCAGCTACACCAAGAGGATTTTAAAAATGGCTCATGTAGCTTAAGAAAGCTATGTTAGGCTGTAATAGGCCATGCATATGTATGACTATGTCCGTATATACCTACATAGCTATATATCTGCTTACATTTATGTACCTTGCTGTGTATATGTAGACATGCAGGTGCATATATATGTGTTGATGTAGGCATTTGCATGTATATATGTTTATATTTTATATATATATATATATATATATATATATATAAATATATATGTAAATATTTCTAAATATATATATATATATATATATATATATATATATATATATATATATATACATATATAGATATGTTATATCTGTTTAGATAATGCTATATTTACACACACATACATCTAGATGTTGGCATACATTCTCTGTACTGTTGCATGACTCGGCTGGATGATATGTTTCTGCAAACATCATGTTTATGTATATCTGTCATGGTTTACTGGTAAGTCACTTTGTGTAGGGTGTGCAGGGTCCTGGGTTCAAGCCTTGTAAAGGCTGTTTATTTTGTTGCTGAACAAAACATGGGCCATTGGATACAGTGTGATTAAGGCACTTTAAAGCAGTTGCAAGTAGGTGTGCACGTGTTTGCGCAGAGGTAAGCACTGCTAACTTCCAGTCACACTTTCTTCTACTCAGTTAGCTTCCATATTGCTTAATTTGTGTAGGCAGTGCTTACCCCCATGCAGACCCACTTTAACATGCTTACTACTGCTTACATATGCTTACTACTGCTTATTTGTGCTTATACCTGCTTACTAGTGCCTTATTCATTATGACACTGCTACATCACATGTGCATTTCCTGCAGTACTCTAGTTCATACATATGTGTTATTTAGTGGGTTTTGCAACAAACCTGTTGGTTA
>NC_056749.1:108418756-108466256 GCF_019279795.1 Protopterus annectens | reverse complement strand
GCAGTCTTTCATTGCAGGGGCATGTATATTCTGAGACCTCTGCTGTCAGACACGCCCCCTGCACTCATACATGCTCCGTGTAAGCCTAGGAGCTTGGCCAGCATGCCTTCATTACTGTGGGTTCTGCTAGTCCTGCATGGAAGGTTAGTTAATCCGAGGGTATGTTCCTCACTCTCTTCTCTTATATATCTAGCTATGTGAATACAAATGCTCTAGGTAGTGAGCATCAAACCTATGTTAAAGAAGAAACAAATGTTCTTTAAAATGGCACATTTTATAATGAATTTTTGAATTTATATATATATATATATATATATATATATATATATATTTTTTTTTTTTGGGGTGGGTGGATTCTTTGCTTGTTGCTTGGACTATTTGTATTCCAAATGGTTTACCTCTGTGTTGGTCGTATTTTTGGGTTTTCCCTTGGATTAATATCTCATCCAAAAGATAGCACACTCAGAGGTATAGCACCCATTTAAGCTGTACTACAGTGTTAGCATTGGGAAATGAAATCATGTACCTGGTGTGGAACAGAACCCACAGCCTTCTGGTTTTCCAGCACCAATGGGGAGTGGGCTACCTCTCGAGCCATTGACTCTGCAAGTATCTATTATAAGTTCATAGGTTCATAGATTACTACTAGGCTAACTGCCCTTATGAGCCATTTTAAGCCTAGCCAGTTATCCCATTTGAGACTCATACCTTGCACTTTGTGTTTGTAAGGCAAGGACCTTAACCATTATGCCAAACCTAAACTTAATTCCAATGTTCACTTCCTATTTATTTAGATAAGTGCACTTCCTGCTCTTTCTGAAAAAATATAAATATGAAACTAGGTTTGTAAATCCATATCTTTTTTTAAACAAGAAATACCTTTATTAATTTATCATGTATGACATAGGCAATCATATATTTATATAAATGAAAGCAAACCATATTGACATAATTTTAGTTGCAAACATTATACATCACAAACCATATTGAAATAATTGCATTTACAAGCATTAAACATCACTTATAATCTACCCATGCATTGTCAGTCAAACATTACAGAGCTCATCTACATCCTGCCTTCATTTAAAAGTCATTCCTCCTCCTCTGCATGCATTGTTCCCACAATTTTGATTTTTCCTATGTAGTTTGCTCCTTCCCTTTTTTAAAGATCCCATTTCCAGTTGTGTTATCTCATTACTATATTCACTGCTTCTAGTAAAGTTGGTTTAGACATTGATTTCCATTTTCTAGCAATTGCTTTTCTTGGCAGTCATCATAATTAGACTCAGGAAGGCCTTACTATGTCTAGGCAATTCTGATTTTCTGTCATAGCTCAAAAATAATTTCCTTAGTTACATCAATTTGCTTGTAAATCCTAATACTGATATTTGATCATTTAAGATGTTTTCTATGCAACACATGAGTTTCATTCAATAAGCAAAACTTGACTTGTGCTTATTTATCTTATATATAGTTTTAATATGTTTTACAAAATTATGAAGTGCATTAACATTTCGTCTAAGCAAGATAGATACTTTTGCACCTGGATCCTGTAAACCATCTGGATAATGACCATGATCCTTGACCATCCATTTCCTTCTCACTGAAAGCTGATTATGGCATAACTGTCCCGATTAAAGCATAACTGCCCTGATCATGGCACAGCTGTTGCAAACATGGCACAGCATGGCATAGCTGTCCCGATCATGGTATAACTGTCCTGAACATGGCATAGCTGTCCCAATCATGGCATAGTTGTCCCAGTTATGGCATAGCTGTCCTAATCATGGTATAGCTGTCCCGATCATGGCATAGCTGTCCTGAACATGGCATAGCTGTCCCAATCATGGCATAACTGTCCTGATCACAGCATAGCTGTTCTGTTCTTGGCATAGCTGTCCCAGTTATGGCATAGCTGTTCAGATTAAGGCACAAATGTCCCAGTTATGACAAAGATGTTCTGATCATACCATAGCTGCCCTGGTTATGGCATAGCTGTCCCAATCATGAAATAGCTGTCTCAGTTATGGCATAGGTGTCCTGATCATGGCATAGTTGTCCAGATCATGCCATAGCTATCTCAGTTATGGCATAACTGTTCTGTTCATGGCATAGCTGTCCTGATCATGACATAACTGTTCCGATCATGTCATAGCTGATATGATCATGACATAGCTGTCCCGATCATGATATAGCTTTTATTCAAGCTGTTGTCAGAATATTTGTGTACAGCCCTAAAGTTTCCTTGAGTGCTGATTAAGTAGTCAGGGGATAGACATACAGTGTTAAAGTACAGGGCTGTCACTTTGTTCCCCAAGTGATATGGCTACTCAGACCACCCTTCCCCCTTTATCAGATGGCTCATACTAGGTCTCCAGTCCACAATAAAGACAAAATAACAGGAAGTCCAACTTACAACATCTCCTTAAATTCCACTCTGGGAGAGTTGAGCAGGTGTTGTTTCTTCACGTCTCTGTCCACCTATGTTACATCACCAGCCTCAAGAAAATGATACCATATAGTCGTTTCGTAAAATCATTAAATATTTCAATTTTAATTTGTATTTGCTCCCCATACAAGCATGTCATACATGAAATACTTTATGAAAAAATATGCAAAACCAGCCAGAAGAGTGACAACTATAAATTAAAGTAAACTTAATGTCAGGTTAAATGTATAATCCATTATGTTCAGACAAATGTTATTATACTGGAATTCTATACTTAATATTATTACATTAAAAACATCAAACCTAACTATACAAGTTTAATAAAAACAAGTTTTAATATATGTATACATGATCTTCAATACTGTACTGGATAAACTTATTTAGTTTATTAGGATGTAAACTGTCCCTTCTTCATCTACAACCAGAAGTGTTCATCACTGTGATACAAAAAAAAAATGAAATGAAACTTATTTGTCACACTGTTTTATCCCAATATTCTCTAACACTACCGGTGGCATGTCAAAAAGGAGAAAATTAAATAATCATTATTCAAAAAGTTGCTGGCAAGACTATACCCCCCCCCCCCCCCAGTGTTCTAGATTGAACTTTGTGCTAAGATGTAATAAAGTAGAACACAACAAACTGTTAACACAAGTTTCTGTGAAAACAATGAAGGGGGCTGTGGGGCCTGACAGTCAGTTCTCTGTGTTCTGAAAAAAAAAAAAAAAAAAAAATATATATATATATATATATATATATATATATATATATATATATATATACACAAATAGTCAACCATGTTGTAATCATATGACAAACAAGATATTATTTAGGGAATCCATTCTGCAAAGTAACATACTATAAAACTTTACATTTGCATGACCTATTTCTCTATCCACAGCAGTAAAATATATTATCTTGGAATAAATCTTTTTAATTGCGTATAAAGCACTTAATACCTGAAAGCAGCATTAATGAATATTAGATAGCCACGGTGGTGCAGTGGTTACCATTATTACCTCACAGCAAGAGGTTCTTCTGTTCAATTTTCGGCTGGAGTGTCTTCTGTGTGGAGTCTGCACATCCTCTCTGTGGTCGAGTAACATTAAAGACATGTAGGTAGGTGCGTGTGTGAATGGGTGTGCCTTCTTTGAAAGTTGGGCATCGGGATGGCAACTCGGCACTGTAAAAAGAAATTCCACTGCCAATCATTAGCGGACCGGAGTTCAGCTGTGGCAACCCCAAACTGAGAAAAGCCGAAAGACATTAGTTTTAGGAAGAAAAAGATGTGATAAAACACACAAAAAAAAATCATGTTGTTTAAAAAAAATATATATATATATATATATATATATATATATATATATATATATATATATATATATATATGAAGAGCAATACATTCTACTGAGGTAAATACTGTAATTTAAAAAAAGCTTACAACAGATTATTAGGTCTTTCAGTTTGGCCAAATGATTTCAGATTATGAGCTGTTTTAAGTTGATTCCGATAGCCTCCCCCTTTAAATTTTGACTCTGATCAAGTCATTCGACCAGGCAGTGCACCTGAATCACTTCTAGAAAACCACTTGTGCCCAGTGGTCTTGGCAGGTTTTAAATAAATTAAACATTAAACAAATAAAAAAAAATGATCAATTATTTATTTATCATATAATGATAATAATAGTCATTCACATGGCATTCCAAACCAGAAAGTCCTGAAGGTTCTGCAGCCTACTATAACATGGTTTTGGCATGGTATATATAATTTTTGATGAATGAGTAACCACTGACCACTAAATGATGCAAAGAAGTACTTTAAAGGCACTGAATTGCTTCACTAAGGGCAAATAACTAAGTAACTGACTAACTAAATAAATAAAAATATTTTCACCAAATTTCTTCCCATTTACAGATTATAGTTCCTCTGAGCCTTCCTAATTTATCTGCTGTAATTTGGCATTATCGTTTACTTTAGCTTCAGCTATATAAAGTACATCTCTAAATTAAGCAATCATAGACCTCATAAAGTTGAACATGTAACTATCAAATCAGACATTAAATAAATTCTACAACAGAAGAAATAAATCTTAATAATATACAGAATAATTATGTGTAGTGTGATTTCACATCGGACTTATATCAGTTATAAATTGATTATCAAATTACTATGAAAATGAAACGACTATCACACTTCATAGAATGTTATAACAACTATTTCAGACCAACATTTTCTCAGCACAGCAGAAATGAATAGGTGAGCTACATTCTGAGGCCAAAACATCTAGTATAGATAGGGCTGTTTTTGTTTGACCAGAATCTGATGCCTCTAGTGGCTACATGCTGAAGCCAAAACATCTAGTATACACTTGGTTTTGTCTAACTAGAACCTAATATCTTCAGTCCACTGTCATGAAACATATCATTAAACTATTAGCAAAAGCCTATGGAATGATCAAGGAATGGAACTTGAATTATAATTCTAAATCAGCATTAAAATATTGCAACAGGCTTTTGATACCTGCAAGGGGCAGTTATTTTTAATTAACGGTAAACTGGTCCCCCCATTCAGAACAGAACTGAAAATGCATGGGCGCAGTGAGACTGTTAAAAATTAAACTAAAGTAAAGTCCTTTGACATCTGATCTTCTAGTCACAGTATGCATATGTATTTATTTACAATTCTCTGTGTAATTTTATTTATTTATTTATTTATAATTCTCTGTGTAATTAGTAATGATGTAATTAATTAATTTTCATTCGTTAATTGGTTACTTCTGGACAAACCCTGTTTTCGTTTGTGGTCAGGCCAGAATATAATTCACTTGGAAGATTACAAGACAGACATTTTACAGAATAGTAACACTGAAATATTAATTGCAAAACACACACACACACACACACACACACACACACACACACACACACACACACACACACACACACACACACACACACACACACACACACACACACACACACACACACACACACACACACACACACACACACACACACACACACACATAAAACTAGCACATTATCTAGCAAAAAAGATGAATTGTAGATTAGTTATCATAAATTGAAAAAATAGTGAAAATTTGAGAAGTAACACTAGCACAAGCTGAAGAACAAAAGGTGTGGAAAAAAACACTCAAAAATTCAAACTCTGAATAAACCTAAACGAGTGGTATACACACATGGAAAGGATGTACCACTGAAAATATGCAGGACCCAATTCTGGAGTCAAAAATAAACTTTAATTTAGATGGAGCCAAAAGTTCCAAAGAAAACATTGCATCAGTACAAGCTGAGATAATTTCAGCTGTCATATATTCATCAGGACTTAGTTGTGCAAATAAGAAATGAGGTGAAAATAAAACAAAAGGGAGGATATACTAGGCACTGCATTAGCAAGTGAGGTGGCCTTATTACACAGAAAGTGGAAGAATCTGCTTCTGTGAGGATAGATTATGTGTTCCACTTTAGACAGATACAGGAACAGACAGGATGCATATACTCCTGAACTGTATTTTTGAAAGGAAGCTATTGTGTAGTTTTTTCCCCTAATTATTAAAATATTACTCCATAGTTTAGTTATGTCATGAGTTAAGATGTAAGCCCATGACCGGTTTTACTTTGTAAAGCTATTTTATTGTACAAGCATGAGGTGTGGATAAAAAGCATACCACTTGACCTAATGTTTCACTTTGGAATATGCTATTTTATTAGTGAGGGGAGGACAGGTCTTTGCTTAGGAGATTGAAAAACCAAATAGGTAATCTTTAACTGCCATGCCTAATATGTGCCATAGCTCAATCCATTACGAGAATTTGAAGGAAGAACAGAGAAGGACACAGTGATAAGGACTTGAAGCAAATGTAGCTGTTTGATTGTAAACTTGCTCTAGACGTGTAAGCTGGGTTAAATGAAAGTTAGATAAGATCCCAGAAACACAGAATAAGCTTGGAGCAGATTCTAGTTGTACAGACTCTAATGGGATCCCTCATGAACTGGCTAGTTCTAAACAGCAGCACACATTTTTGCTGGATTATTTTTTGTCACAAAATTGACAGGTCAAATTTAAGGTCATTATCTAAGATAATTCCATGGAGTTTTATTAACTACTTCATTTAGGATACTGATATTAATTTGAGAGTGGAGGTGTTTAATCAATTTTTTCTGTTTTGAAGTGAAAGGCACTGCTTCAGTGTGTTTAAGTCATTCAGCCAATGACAGATTGTTTCACTAATTTTGTAGTTAATTTACTCTGCTCTGAGTATAGCAGTAATTGCAACTACATTATGACTGGAGAACATGATCGTACAATTATTTATATACTGGATATGATTCACTGAGCTGTAAGATTTTGACATTCTCTTACTGAAAATAGTGAAGACAAATATACCTAGAAGAGTTCCCAGAGGGCTCACAGAAGTAACTATCAAAGGGAGTATATTTGTCTACCTTGTTTGAATTCTCTCATGCAGGCAAGTAATTAACTGCTATATAGACGTTTGGGATAAATGTGTTGAGGGAAACACTGTGATAGACTGCCATGGCTGACATTGATAAAGTCCTAGGGAAGTGAAGACACAGGAACCCAACAGTTTCAGCCATATCCGATCTAATATGAACAAATCAGTGGTCTCTGTACTAAGTACAGAGGTGTGGGGTGACCTGAAGAGGGCTCTGCACAAGAGATGCCCTCGCAATCTGACAGATTTGGATCGCTTTTGCAAAAAAGATTGGGCAAATATTGCCAAATCAAAATGTGCCATGCTAATAGACTCCTACCCAAGAATACGTAATGCTGTAATTAAATCAAAAGATACTTAAGCAAAATATTAGTTTAAGGGTGTGCACACTTATACAACCAGCTTATTGTACGTTTTTTATTTTTTTATATTTTTCCCGACTTACTCAGGTTCTTATAGCAGACAAATGGAGACTGAGGGAATCAAACCCTAGGTCACAGGATGAAGCTGGTCAGGAGTCCACAGCCTTAATCTTCTCTGTTAGACAGCATATCATTAAATGAATGTACCTCTTTTCTGGGGACACCTAGGAACATTGTGTGTTTAAATGACTTCAGCAGAGTCACACAGCTGGAAAAGGGAAAGTGAGGGAGAATCATACTTTAGGAGGGAAGCTTACATCAGCTCAAAGGGAAAGTGAGGGAGAATCATACCCTGGAATATAGGATGAAGCTTATCAACTCAAAAGGGAAAGTGAGGGAGAATCATACCCTGGGCTATAGGATGAAGCTTATCAGCTCAAAAGGGAAAGTGAGGGAGAATCATACCCTGGGCTATAGGATGAAGCTTATCAACTCAAAAGGGAATGTGAGGGAGAATCATACCCTGGGCTATAGGATGAAGCTTATCAACTCAAAAGGGAAAGTGAGGGAGAATCATACCCTGGGCTATAGGATGAAGCTTATCAACTCAAAAGGGAATGTGAGGGAGACTCATACCCTGGGTTATAGGATGAAGCTTATCAACTCAAAAGGGAAAGTGAGGGAGACTCATACCCTGGGCTATAGGATGAAGCTTATCAACTCAAAAGGGAATGTGAGGGAGACTCATACCCTGGGTTATAGGATGAAGCTTAACAACTCAAAAGGGAAAGTGAGGGAGACTCATACCCTGGGTTATAGGATGAAGCCTATCAACTCAAAAGGGAATGTGAGGGAGACTCATACCCTGGGTTATAGGATGAAGCTTATCAACTCAAAAGGGAAAGTGAGGGAGACTCATACCCTGGGCTATAGAATGAAGCTTATCAGCTCAAAAGGGAAAGTGAGGGAGAATCATACTCTGGGCTATAGGATGAAGCTTATCAACTCAAAAGGGAAAGTGAGGGAGACTCATACTCTGGGTTATAGGATGAAGCTTATCAGCTCAAAAGGGAAAGTGAGGGAGAATCATACCCTGGGCTATAGGATGAAGCTTATCAACTCAAAAGGGAAAGTGAGGGAGAATCATACTCTGGGCTATAGAATGAAGCTTATCAACTCAAAAGGGAAAGTGAGGGAGAATCATACCCTGGGCTATAGGATGAAGCTTATCAGCTCAAAAGGGAAAGTGAGGGAGAATCATACCCTGGGCTATAGGATGAAGCTTATCAACTCAAAAGGGAAAGTGAGGGAGAATCATACCCTGGGCTATAGAATGAAGCTTATCAGCTCAAAAGGGAAAGTGAGGGAGAATCATACCCTGGGCTATAGGATCAAGCTTATCAACTCTACATTACCTTAATGTTCTGTGCTAAACTGCTCACAACAAAATTAAAACCATTTGACTAATATTAGCAAAGAGAATATAAACTCATGATCTGGTGACACGGTGCATTTCTATAATTTGTTCAAAGCTCTATTCAGATATTAAGTTTTACATCTGCTTTATAGCCATGAAAAAATTAGACTTGTGGTATTCCCTACAATATCCACTGGCACCCTAAATTAAAGGCAATACATTGTCTCAGTTAACGTAAAGGTGCTGACTCACATGCTAAAGTACTGAATTTAGTTACAAAAACATTAAGTGGTTAAACATTCATATACCTCCCTATATATACCTATCAAACATGCATGAAATGTTGTCCCAACTATTTAAAAACTGATAATGCATTTCTTAAGTTAGCTGATTTAGTGCCTGATATGCTTCAATGAAAAACTGCACCACAAGTAAAACAAACCAAGTCCACACAAGAGACTGAAACCAGGAGCCACCAGGAACAAATAAATGAAATAGGTGTACAGTTACTTCAAAACAAAGCGAATCTTTGATGTGAGAGTCCACACCTCTTTATTGCAACACAGTAGATACAAGCACTTTCGTCTCTGTCAGTTCAGAGACTTTATCAAGATACAAAACGAAACAGGAAACACCCCTTATATAACCCTGACCCAATTAACACCTTAACAAATTATCACACAATTAATTTTCTTCTCATTCTACCTACGACTTTTTTTTAAAATCCCCTAAAACAAAAATATTTTAATCAATAAAATCAAGTCTCAATGCATGTTCAAGATAAATAAATTATAAAAAGCACATATAAAAAAAAAAATATATATATATATATATATATATATATATATATATATATATGCACATACATAAAAGAGCTTCCTTGGTGGTGCAGCGGTAGCATTGTTGCCTCACAGCAAGAGGTTCTCCCGTTCGATTCTTGGCTGGAGTGCGGGGAGTGTCTTCTGTGTTGAGTCTGCATGTCCTCCCCGCGGTTGGGTAGTCATTCAAAAGACATGCGTAAATGGGCGTGCCTTCATTGAAGGTTGAACGTCGAGCTGGCACCTCGGCGTTCGTAAAAATCTACTGCCAATCATTAGTGGACCGGAGTTCTGCTGTAGCGACCCCTAACCGGGAAAAGCCGAAAGACAACAACATACATAAAAGACCGAACTTCCCTAAAAATAAATACATACATATTAAAAAATATACTAAGAAAACTTCCATGACAGAAAATTTCATATAAAGGGAAAGAATGAATACACTTGAAAGGCACTCACCTCTCAAGTGCCTTTAATTTCAAAAAACAAGCCAGGAAAAACATATCATTTAATCCTGCCCAAACAGTTGCATTCATTCTAAGTTGCCAAAATGCTTCCAACCTTTCTAACTGCAAAGGTCATGGACCTGCCCTCAGATTATTTTTCAGCACATCAATAACAACAAACTCAAAGGAATGTCCCCCATATTCCATACAATGCATAGCTAAGGCATTCACTTTATTCTTCAGTCTAATGCCCTTCACATGCTCGTAGATTCGATTCCTGAGTTTCCTCTCAGTTTTCCCTACATAGAAGCAGGGGCATTGTACAGATCAGACAACCCTCTCAGATTGACAAGTACACTTATCCCTGAACCTAAAGGTCTGCCCATTGAGGGTTACTGATGAACCCTCCATAATAAAAGTAACATCTATTTCATTTATTTGTTCCTGCTTGCTCCTGGTTTCAGTATGCTTCAATGAAAAATCAGTTAAAATACAATGAGACAAATGTGTTATTCCAGTAATTATTTTCTTCTTTGCTCGACCAATGCTGCTGCAGTTTAAGATGCTGTGGTATGCAAATAGATTGTACCACACTATTAGACCTATAATTTACTGA
Source organism: Protopterus annectens (assembly GCF_019279795.1). NCBI lineage: Eukaryota > Metazoa > Chordata > Ceratodontiformes > Protopteridae > Protopterus > Protopterus annectens. Next base: position 108,455,671 of record NC_056749.1, on the reverse strand, counting down.
CCTCTGATGTAATTCTTTGGCCAAGAATACCTACACTTAGGCTGCCAAAACTGTTGCTGAAGTAATTCAAATCATGTGTCCTATGCATTGTTTAGCAGGCCTATGCATTTATTTTTGTGGTATCCAATTCCTTGGTGAATCTGTCTCTTGAGATAATATCTGCGGTAATATTGACGTTAACAAATTTCAACAAATCATCATAGAACTTTGGGAGATTTGTGGACTTGAAGTCTTTGCAGTATGAAATATTTGTTTTACTGGATTTAGATAGTTTGAGGGAAAAAAGGTTGCTAGCTTGTGGTCCAACGTAATCATAAAGTAAGTCATTAGCAGAGTTTTGTAAGATGACACTACATTTGTAAGTAGCTGGTCAAGAATATTTTGTCCCCTTGTTGAGCTAGCAATAACCTTGTCGACTGAATTTTTAATTATTAGGTGTAAAATGTCTGAGCACATCCTATGTTAGTGGTGCATGTACTCCAGTCAATAGATAGTTAAAGTCTTCCAGAATGATGGAGTTCTTAATTATGGGAGATCATCCTTGACATTTAAGAACCTGGCATGGAATTCTGAGGTCCTGTAACAAGTGATAAACTGATAGCTGATTTTGTTTAGTGTGAGCTGGAATTTGAAAATTTGATTTGTGGGTTTCTGACAATCTGCACAGAGGTGATATAGTTTCTGACAAATATGTATGCACCTCAGAGTTGCCATTAGGTTTGAAGGTGTAGTAGGCACTAAACCCATGTATGAAGAGAATGCTTTCTGAGCATTTAAACCAGGTTTCAGTAATTACACTTATAAGGATGCCTTCCAAATGCAGGAGTGTCTCAACTTCAGGCAGTTTTTTTAGACTCTTTGCATTGAACAGAGTTGCCCTGATGTGATTCTGGTTTCATATTGATATGTTTCCTAAGTTGGAGTGTTTATTAACTGAACTTTTATTTATATATTTATTTATTAACATTTGTTAACCGGGTTAGTCCAACTGGGATTGGGACCCATTTTCAGTGGAGACCCGAGGAGAAAAACATGAAATACAGCAGTTTACAATAGAAGTTATACAATCTTTAAGTAGGTCTTTTACAAGCACAGTTTACACTAACAGATGATATTCTTAAAGAAAAGTTATACAGTGTTGAATATAAACAAAACTGATTTAACAATAGATATGTTAGACAAATCAAAAGAAGAAAATTAAAAGGCAGTATATCTGTATTATATTACAGGGTAGCAGTGTAATTACATATTTACGTATTTATATATTTACATTACTGGTTTGTTTTGTCAGTGCAGGTATCAGAGATTTGGGGAGAAAAAAAAACAGGCATGATTTGGTCAAATCAGTTAAAGAATGACATAGGTTATGGGGAAAGTTATCAAGTTGGGGCTTGGCAAGGGCAGATTTTAGATTTTAGTAGGTGAGCCTTGAGTTTTTCTTTAAAATGGGATGGGTGAATGATGAAACAGATGTCCCTGGGAAGTTTGTTCCAGGCTTGGGCAATGGAGGATTTGTAGAGGTATTTGCCGACAGTTTTTTTGGGTTGGTGGGTTTGTAGTAGAAGTTGGCTAGAGGTACGAAGAGTACGAGGAGGAGAATAGATTGAGAAAAGAGAAGAGCGGGTAGGGCAGAATGAAGGTTTGTAGAGTAAGGAGTGTAGCGTTTGAAGTTGAGATAGCTGCAGTAAGTGGGGAAACTGGAGTCAGTGTAGGGAGTTAAAGGATAAGCAGTGATGTGCATTATATGGTGAGTTTGTAACAAATCTAGCTGTCTTATGGTATGTTTGTTGAAGTTTATTTAAGGTAGTAGTTTGGATATGGGTAAATATAGGGGCAGCATAAAGAAGGGAGGGAAGGAGAAAAGCTTGGGCAAGGGACAGTCTAGCATTGGGTGTTGGGTATCTTTTATTTCGATATAGAAGACCTAGTTTCTGGTGAGTCTTTTTTATACCGTGTAGTAAGTGTGTATTAAACTTCAGTTCATCATCGATAATGACTTTTAGAAGTTTAGTTTGGGTTTCAGGTTTGATAGTAGTGTTATTTGAGAAAGTGATAGTAAAGGTGGATTTGTGGTAAGAGAGAGAGTGGGGAAGAAAAAGTAACAGTTTGGTCTTTTTGAGGTTGAGGATCAGTAGGCTATTGGTTAGCTACTGTTCAGTAGAAAGGAAGGTCTGTTGGGTAAGAGTACGAAGTTCAGAGATGCTGTCAGAGATACAGATGAGGGTAGAATCATCAGCATATTGGATGAGGGATGATTGTTTACAAGATGTGTGGAGGTCATTAGTAAAGATGTTAAAGAGGAGGGGTCCCAAGATGGAGCCCTGGGGAACTCCTGTTGGGACAGGTATAAAAGGAGACGTGGAAGAGAGCCATCTTACTGATTGTTTCCTGCAAGTTATGTAGCTAGAGAACCAGGTGAGGGTGGAGGTAGATAGGTTAAGATTAGCAAGTTTAGACAGCAGTAGGGGATGTGAGACTGTATCAAAGGCTTTTGAGAGGTCAAGGAAGAGACAGGATAGGAGTTTATTTTTGTCCAGGGCCTCAGCAATGGTATGGGTAAAGGATAGCAGGGCAGTAGTTGTGCTGTGGTGGGGACGAAAACCGTGTTAGGTGGGGGTGAGGAGATTATGTTGGAGCAGGTAGTTTAGTAGTTAGGAGTGTACACATTTTTCCAGAATCTTAGAGATGTGGGATAGGATGGCTATGGGTCGGTAGTTAGAAGGGTCAGTAGAATTGCCTCCTTTCTGCAGAGGAATGGTGAAAAAGGATTTCCAGAGAGTGGGGAAAGTGGATTCTTGTATAGATCTGTTGATTAATATGGACACTGGGTGGTCTATGGTGTCTGCAGCTAGTTTGAGGAAGGTCGGTGGTAGATTATCTGTGGAGGAAGAGCAGGATTTGAGTTTATAAAGAAGAGATCTTATATAGGAGGTGGAGACAGGATGTAGAGAGAAAGGGGGATTGTCAGGTACGTTGGGTGGGGTAGACAGGGGAGTAGTCTCACAGTTAGATGAGATGAATGACTGAATAGCATTGATAAAGCGATTGTTAAGAAGGGTAGCTGTGTCTAGAGGGCTTGTGTTGGGGAAGGGGCTGGGTGTTGATGGATGGCCTGGGGACAGAATTATGTTAATTGTAGTCCAGAATTTCTCAGAGTTTGATATGTATGTAAGGTGGCCAGAGTTGTAGAAGGACTTTTTATCTGCATTGGCCTGTTTCTTAGTAAGGTTTCTGATGTGCTTATAGGGGTGAAGGAGGGATAATTCTTTGGTTTCGGTTCAGGCTTTCCAGGCTTTATCTGTTGAGCATGAGGGACTTAGTTTGTTTGGAAAGCCATGGGGCATGATTGGATATTATTTGAATCCTTCTAGAAGGAGCAAGGGAGTTAAGGTTATTCAGGAAAATGTTATTAAAACTGCTGACTGCATCATCTAGTGGGATATTTTTTAGGAAGGACCAGTCAATGGAAGCTAGATTTAAGTTGAATTGCATTAGATTAAAATTGGTGAGTGTATGGCAGTCCCAATATAGATGAGGTTTGGGGGGTTGGGTGATGAATCTGAGGACAGAGGTGGGGAGGTGATCACTAAGTTGGTCTGGCAGAGTAATAGGTTTGTGGTAAAGGTGGGGGGTGTTGGTAAGTATCCAGTCTATTATGGAGCTAGAAGATGTATTTCTATGGAGTCGGGTGGGGAAGGATATGAGTTGATGGATGCCATGTAAGTTAATACTATTTTGAGGAGAGTCAGATTTCAGTTTGGACCAGTCTAAGTTAACATCTTCCAAGATGAGGGCTTCATAAGTTATGTTATGGGAAAACCAGGACAGTATGTTTTCAAGAGTGTTTAGATTGTTTCCAGGAGGGATATAGATGGAAGCAATAGCTATTTTCTTGTGAGAGTTGAGGTGGCAGTTGAGTATTATAAGTTCTGCTGGGTGAAAGTTGGGGACTGTTGTGGGGAGTGGTGATAGATTGAGGTTGTTGGAATGGAGGATGGCGACTCCACCACTTCTTTTTGGGTATCTAGCTGAACGATATATGTTATAGCCTGGTAGGAGAATTTCATTATTGGAGATATGTGGTTTAAGCGAGGTTTCACATAGAGTGAAGATGTGAGGGGTTGTATGGGTTATCCTTATGGAAGTCAGTGATTTTATTGGATAGGCTTTGAATATTTAGGGAGTATATGGCAAGGTGTTTGGAGGGGAATGATCCAGTTGTAGTGGGCAGGGGAGGTTGAAAATTATTTGGTGAAGGAGGGGGGTGGAGGATGAAGGATGTTGGCGGCTTGGATGGGGGGGGGAGTTTGGGCCAGGATTGGGGTGTATATCTCCTGATAACAGTGTGCTAGTAGTGGGTACTGGGAATAGAGGGTAGTGTGAATGTAGATTGTAGAGTTTGGTTTTAGATTTAGAGTTAGGAAGGATTGTGTGCAAGTGGGGTTGTTTGTGTATACATGTGCTAGGGAGGTTAAATAAGGCAGGAGAAATGTAGCAGAAGGAGAATGTTGTGAAGTTTGCAGAGCTGTAGGTGGTTGTGGAATGTAGTGTTAGATAGGGGTGATGGAAGTGATAAGAGGTTTGGGTCGAGAGGAGAAATAAGAATGGGATAGAAATAATAAAATGTTATTTTATATTGGGGTGGGATAATATGATAGGGTTCTCGATAACAGAAGTAACTTAGAGTAAGGAGTGATATATTGAAAAGGTTGTGTCAGGTTACAGGGGAAAGGAAGGGAGAGTGCGTACACAGTTGTCAGAGCAAAGACAGGAAATTAACAGCTATTGGACGGTTAGGGGGAAAGGGAGGGACAGAATGGTATAAAGGAAATTGTAATGTGGTGGGTGGGAATGGGGGTAGGGTAGGGGAGCGAAGAGAGCCCGAGTGGCATGATGCTAACACCCGGGACCAGAAAGACCAAGAAAACAATCAGTAAGAGAGATATTGCTACTGGCTGGGAAGAGGAGGATAGAGGGGATACTAGAAAACAAAGAGTAGAGTTAGCAGAGGGAGAGATCAAGGCAGGAGGGCTTTAGGGAAGCAGGAGAAAGCCCAAAGGTCTGTGGTTAACAGGTAGTGAAAAAGTGCAAAGAGAGAAAGTCTCTAGCAATGGAGTGGAAGAACCCAAGCAGTGAGGCTTTAGAGGGAGGCACAGGTTATGCAGAGAGTAGAATGACAGGAAGGCAAAGGCTATATGAGGGAGACTAGTTTGAAAATGACAGAAAGTCAGAGGAATGTGCAAGGCAAGGGGGATCAAGATCAAGGAGTAAAGGGTGAGAAGTGAGAAAGAGGAGAACAAGAGAGAATAGGGAGGTTGGAGCTGCTAGCATCTTGTTGTCAGGAACAAATAGGTAATGCAGTTTATTCGCATCAGTTTACTAGCTAGTACAGTTACAATTAGGCAAAAGTAATGGACTTTGCAATAGTTATGGATTCCTGTGAAATAAGTCATTCGCTGGAACACATACTTAAGTGGTCCTTTTGGAGCTTAAGGATAGCAGCAGGGTCGATGGCCAAATAAAGGGAGGATGTTCATGAGATTAGTGTTTCTTTGTAGTGGCTAGGCGAACCATAGAGAGGGTTCTGCTAAGGGCTGCTCCATCTTATTGAAATGACGTAATGGAAGCCTTTGAATAAGAGGTGTGGAACTTCCTTTGCAATGCAAGTAGGACTGCCAATTATCTTTTTCCAAGCTGTTATATACTGGATCCTTCTAGGATGACAAAATATTTTTAGCCAATTGTTGAAGTAAATTATAATTTTTTTCTGCCTATGCATCATTCAAGGAGAAGGGAGGATTCTGACCAGTATCACAGTCCTGCCTTCATTGTGACATGTATAGAGAGTCAGACATATCACTCTCTGCTAAAACTACATTATTATAGTTATATTTTTGTGGTGCAAGGGTTTAAGGGGTCTTAGGATGTCTGAGATCATGGCACCTGAAAAATCACTCGCTGTCACCCTATCTCTGTCTAGCCTAGTGTACATTAATCATTAAAACATTTTTTTGTTTGTAGGATGTGAAACTGATAGCTGATTTTGTTTAATGTGATTTGGAGTTTGAAAATTCAATTTGTGGGTTTCTGGGAATCTGCATAGATCTGATATGTAGTAGAATTGAGACCTGTTGTCTCACAGTGACTCTTTGTTGAAGGTGAAACATGATGTTGTGTAATATCTGATTTTAATTTATTTATTTATTTAGCAATCCTTATACTTTTAGGAGGTTTAGGCCATCTATATCTTTACACCATCAGCATATGACATTACATTATGTGTCTGGCTTGACTGCAGAGCATGTGACATCTTATGGAAATACTCACAGTCTGTGTGTTGTTTTGTTTGTTTGTGAGAGTGAGGCCTCCATATCTCATAAATGTCTGCACCTCCCAAAAACAGACTTATTTGTGTTTAGTAGGAGTTCATTATATGTGAACATAAAGCAATTGCTACACTGCTTGAGGACACCTAATGCTACGAGGCTGGCAGCAAAGAAGAAACAAATAAGCTGTCCTTCCATATTGCCCAGAAATACAACATAATTGACTTGCAGAGTTGAGTTGCAAAGTTTAAATAAGATAAAGATTATGGTCTGTTGAGATAGTTATTGGTTAAGGAGTAGATGGTGCAGTTACTTATGTGTGCCTGTTTAAGTAAATGCACGATTTGGGTATATATATATATGTGACTGCCACAGCACAGCTCAGGAGTCTTCCTTACCAGTAGTGTTGAACTATTTGCTACTGCTGTGGGCTAAGTTGCACAATGTAGTGAACTTGTACATAGCAGGAGTCTAACTACTGATTATATTTGGGTGAGCTGATTTATATTAGGTGAAGTTACTACTGAAACTGCCTGCATCTGTGAAGTGCACTAACTCCAACTTTGTGCAATATAAATTAAATGACAAAAATGACAGTCAATGTAAAATAGTCAAAGCTCTAACCAATAGTGTTTATCATCCCAGAACTGCAGCCAGACCCAGATCTGGCATTAAGCAACCTAGGCAGCTGTCTAGGGCCTGGTGGCTGGGGGGAGTCACTGGCTAGGGGGCTTTCACATTTACTTTTGCATTAATAAAAAAAAATTAAATATTTCTTCTTTAATGTCTAGGCATTAGCTTCTCCTTTAAGAAGACACACATGCACTCTGTATTCATGTGTCTTTAATATGACAACCACATCAATGTGGATGATGTAAACATGTTCTGCACTTACATGAGAGAAACACATGTGGAATTTAAACTTGCAGTAGTGTAGCCATTCTTCCTTCATAAGTTGTTCCGCACTTGCAGAATTTAAAGTGTGTATGAAATGCCCTAGTTAAAGATAATAGGTTAGTCAATTGGCTTACTCAGGCTCAAACCTTATCCCAGGAGACAAGAGCCTGAATCCTCTACAGCAACTACCAGACTGCCTAAGGAAGTGTGAATTTCAGTGCATTTTCAAGGAATTGTGAGTTTCAATGTAAGTGAAGGTTATTGCTGCTCATGCAAAGTCTGTTTTCAATGTACAACTTTTTTGTTTATCAAATGACAGTTGGGGTTTGTTCTATAGAAAATGAAAGTGGTATTACTAGCACAACAGATAGCATAACTGCTTTTGGTGCAGAAGGCTATGGGTTCTACTCCCACAGCATGTAGATGGATTGCTGATACTTTGTTATATTTTAAGAGGAGTGGGGTGCTGCACTCCTGAGTGTGCCCTCCTTTAGAAGAAATGCCTAATAACTATGAAAGGGTTATCAGTTTGCCAGCCATTCTCTATTGTAGTATTACCAACTTACCAACTTTATTTTTTTTTGTTAATGTAACATAGGCAATTTAATTCTTCAAGGGCAGCAGGCATTACATTTGTAGATGAAGTACTGAAATTTAATATTATTTGCCAGTAGCAATCTCTTTATTAGTTACAGATCTCGCTGATATGAAATTATGCAGATGACTTTTACTTCCGTAGAGCCTGTGCCTATTGACTGATATTAGTGGACTGTAACAACAAACATTTCACTGGCCCTTTATGGTTGAAATGTTCTGAAATGGGTAATTTTGTCATTATTGGTTCATACATGTTGATTCATTGTTTACTGGAAAAAATGTTCAAAACTACACATGTAAAACATTCTAACAAGTGATGCTATACAGTGGTGGCTGGTGACTTCTAATTAAAGGGGGGGCTGCAGGAGACAGCTGCATGGGTGGGGCCAATGGGAAGGGGTGTGGCCAATTAGAAAGGGGTGTGGCTATACTCAAAACCACAACAACTGGAACTTTAATTAAATACGCTGCCCTGGGTGTCAAACTGTTATTACGAGAGTCTAATCAAGACAAAATGAAGTGTAGAAGAAAAAATATTTCAATACATTGGCTACATGACAGCTTACTTAATATCTAGATGGAAACACAAAGGTCATGAGGCATGAAAAATAAATTACTTTTTAAATACATTACTGGAATGCCAGTCAAAATCAAGTATAAAAAAAACAAGCAGCACTCAACTCAAACCACTTCTCCTTGCACTGCAGTTCTAATTATAATTTGTACTCAGCTTTATAAAATTACCAAGTAACATACTGAAAGTATATGTGATACCCCCACTTGTAAAAATGTTTCTTATCTAAAAAAGACCTGCTGCCTGACAATTATCTACTTGTTTTATGGGGAAGACATGATCAAAGTAAAAAATGAACAGCAAACAAGAAACAAGTTCAAGATAAATTGCTTAAAGGATTATTGCACAAGTTATGAACCACACATGATAGATTGACATTCAGTTTAGTTTACGGGTAAAGCCTGCAAAGATGACTCCAAGTCTCGAACAAATGTAATGAGCTTCTGAAAATACTGTAATCCTGTCTTTAATTACAAATACTGTCATATGCATTTCAATACCTAAGGCTTATACGTTATCTAGTTATGTAAATATTCTCTGCATGGCAACAACAAAAAGGCTTTCAGTGTTGGTAATTCTTTAACAGTATGCTTATTAAAGCTTACTTGCATCTTACAATCTCCAACAAGCTTGCCTGATGGTCATTAAAGCCTTACTACTTAAACACAGAGTAACAGGGCACTGCGACAGCATGAATTTTCTGAATAAAAAGCATAAATCAACACTATAAAAATATGACAGAAAATCAGAACATTCTGCAAAATCAAGGACAGATGAAAAGCCACTGTCGTACTTGTGTCTACCTTGGATGGGGGAATACTCTGCACACTTACACTGCCTAACTGCTCCTTGCCTTGCTTGGACACATCCAGAGTCACTACATGGGGGCATGGGGTGCAACAAGAATGTCACAATTTGAAATGTCTCTGGCTGACGGTGATGGCTCTGACACTCATACCTCTCAAACTCGGAGCAAGAAATCTGGACAAAGCCATACATAGAAGTGGGACACAGGCCCAAAAATAAGGACAATTTTTAAATATTGCTCTTATAAACTTAGAAAGATAATAGAATAGTAGTAGGTCTTGCATTAGTATGAATTTTCTGAAGGGTATGAAATCAGAAACTCAAATGTCTGCCATTATTTTCTAACTTCAATATTTAATGATTTGCCACTAATTTGCCAGAAAAACACAATTTTATGAAAAACGGACCAAAAATGTGATGTAAAAATATAAAATTGCCACACAATACAGCTGGGAACCTGTCAAAGAAGGGACACCTTTTTAATAATACTACTGTTAACTTGAGCAACTGACAAAATAAGAGAATCTACATGCATTTCTGAAATAAAAGTAATCTATAATTGTGATCATTACAGATATTTATAATTACAAAGTCAAAAAAGATGCCAGCACCAAGAATGATAACTCGGTTTATTCTGAGTGAAAAAATCAACCTGGTGATGAGCAAACTTCAATCCAGCAAACCTTTACAGGAAAACCCCACCTAATCCTGTAGTTGAACTCCACCCTTGGGTTGCTTTTCTCCCTACAATATGGTTCAAGTATTTTGTAAATACCAGAAACCTGCTTGGGTTTTATAAAACTTTTATTTCATTTCCTTGGAATCAAAGGAAGGGAAAACCCACCCACATTTTTTGTCAGCTTAAAGGAAAACCCCACCTTCTCCTGCAGTTTAACACAATCCTTAGGTTACTTTTCTCCCTACAATATGGTTTCAGTATTATGTAGGTGCCAGAAACCTACTTGAACTTTTCTAAAATTTTCATTTCCTTGCCTTGGAATCAAAGGAAGGAAAACCTGCACACTTTTTTTAAGCTTAACTTCTCACATATTTTGCAGAAGAATTTGTCCCCACCTGCATGACATACCACAGACACAGAGAAATCTGTAGTTTACTCTCTTAAGTACTGCTGACAATCTTATATGGGCAATTATACCAGCTGATGTCAGGAGCACAGCAGCTGATATAGAAAAGACAGACGTGTAAAACTGTTTTCCACTGTCTCTATTGTAGAGAGGAAGATAACTTATACTGATTCACAGCTGCTTCCAATGTAGCCATGACTTTCATAGCAAAACAGAGCAATTAGATCATGTGGGGGTTCAAAGGCAGTTGTCATATCTCCTAACAAATATAAACTAGCAACATTGCAGTATTGAAAAGCTAACCTTCAGACTTTAAGTGTTGGTTGGTTATACTGCTTTATATATTAAGATGACTTAAATGAATATCAAAGATGCCTGGCACATTTAGAGAAAAAAGTAAAAAAAGAGGCCAGCACCAAGAATGATAACTCGGTTTATTCTGAGTGTAAAAAATCAGACCGTTTTCAGAACATTTGCCTTCATCAGTGATTACAATATAGCTAGGTCAGTCATATATTTATATATCCAGCATTAATTGTCAATTAATCATTAAGACATTTAAAGGCACAGTAAAGAAATATACATCCCTATATATCATGAAAAAAAATCATGAAAGAATTTTGTGGGAGTGCATTTAAAAAGTTACAAATGGTCATTAAGACCTGGGGAAAATAAATCCCCCAACTTGACTATCCACATTTTTTCTTTTTCATTCAATAAGCTGTGTCAACCCAATTTTAGAGATCTGCCACCCCATATTTTGTCAATAATACAAAAGTGGAATACTGCTGTTTTTTGGGTGCATACATGTCTGTAAAGTGCATTGGTCATGAGTTTGTTCCTGATGTCACCTAAATGCTCCAACATCCTAATTCTAAATGGCCTAGACGTCTGCCCAACATAAAGTGAAGAGCAAGAACAGGTAGCTAAATAGACCACCCAGTCTGTACTACAATTTGCAAAATGTTTGATCCTGTATACAAATTTGGTATTTTTACTGGTAAACTCCTTAGATTTTAACATATGTTTACAAAAAGAGCAATGCCCACAGGAGAATGATCCGATCATTTTTTCTCCTGTGATAGTTAGTTGATCCTGCATAGGGTCCCTTTCTGTCTTAGATTTATAATGGTTAAGGTGAGATCCTAATGTTCTATCTCTACGATATGAAAACTTGAATCCATCTGGAAGTAGATTGGATAGTTCCTCATTTGCCATTAGAATATTCCAGGTTTTGTTAATTGCATTTCTAATGGCATGAATGTTCCTACCATATGTGGTTGTAAATCTAAGAATATTTTCTGATGGTGATGTTTTTCCATGATATTTCAGTAATTCTGTCCTATCCTGCCCCGTGGCCTAGTTACTAGCTGTTATAGTATGTCCAGGTTTATAGCCTCTCACCTTAAACCTGTGTATTAAGTCATTTATGTGATGTTCATAGTCATTCTGGGAGGAGCAAATCTTTTTGATACGAAGGAACTGTGACTTGGGAATATTCCTAATGATGTGATCAGGATGTAGGCTCATAGCTTCAAGAAGACTGTTATATTGTGGATATTTTCGGAATACCTGGGTCGACAGTGTATTATCTGTATTTCTACAAATCTCAACATCCAGAAAATGAATTTGTTGATGGTGCATGTTGAGTGTAAATTCAATACCCCACTTATTGTCGTTGAGGTATTGAACAAACTCCAAAAGATATTCTGTGTCCGCGCACCAAACTAGCCAACAGTCGTCCAGGTATCGCCGCCAAATATCCATCTTACCCAAAAAATGCTGTGTAGCTCATCATATATAAAGAATTCTTCCAAGTAACCCATAAAGAGATCTGCATAAATGGGGGCAAAGGATGCCCCCATAGCCATACCTCACACCTGCCAATAACATTCCTTCTGAAAGTAGAAGATGTTTTTTGTAAGGCCATGTTCTGCCATACAGACTAACAATGTATTGAAACCAGGAGGGTAAAGGTTTGCTTTTAGGAGCCAATATTCAAGCGCCTCAAGCCCAGCCCAATGTGGAATGTTTGTGTACAGGGCCGTAACATCCAATGTACACATAATCCATCCTGGTTCCAATTGATTATCACTTAGAATTCAGAGGAATTCAGTTGTGTCTCTGAGCCTAGACCTAACCATTTTGAGAAGTGGCTGTACGTACTTAGTAAGAAATTCTGATAAGGGTTCCGTAAGTGAGCCCATACCAGATACTATTGGTCTACCAGATGGTTTCTGCAAATTTTTATGAATTTTTGGTAGCAAATATAGTATCTGTCTCTGAGGATCTTCCACTTTGAGATGTTGTGAAACTGATACACTAATAATCCCTTCTTCAACAGCCAATTCCAAGAAGGAATCAATTTCCTTCTTAAAACGGTCAGTCGGATCAAGAGGCATTAGAATATAATGTTTGCCATTCTTAAGTTGTCTGTACGCCTCTGATAAATAGTAGGCCATGTCCATAACACCAACTGCTCCTCCCTTGTCGGATGGAATAATGACTATATTGTGATTATTTTTCAGTTCCTGAAGAGCTATTTGTTCAGCCCCTGACAAGTTGTGACCCAACATACAAGTTTCATAACCATGGAAATGTAAATCTTTGAGAACAGATTTTTGAAATACTGCAACATGTCTATCCATCGGGGGCTGAAAACCAGATTTTTTGAATCTGAAATCAGTAAATGATTGAGAGTTTTCCTGTTGACCAAAAAACAATTTTAAATTTAACAGCCGACAAAATTACACATCTTTAATCACGCTATCCTCATGAACATAAAAACCAGGAACATATGTTAATCCTTTGTTAAGGGGTTTAATTGCAATTTCAGATAGTACTACAGAAGAAATATTCAATATATTTGACTGTTCAGCTATTTGGAAATCATCATTTGCAGCAATGTTTCCAGATTTTCTACATTTAAAATGTTCCCTGTGTCCTGTGGGTTCTAAATCTAAACTGCTGTTTCTTTTCTTTATAAGCTGGACCTGGAGAGCAAGCATTTGTCATGTACATATTAGAGAGACCTCCTCTGAGGCTTACTGCTAGTCAGTTTTGGATTTTTTTAATATCGATCTAGTCTTTTCTTTTTCTCTATGGCCCTGCTATGTTCCCATCCCATCTGAGAAGGTATTTTTTATTTCAAAATCAAGAGTTTACCTTGCTGATAAATCCTCAAAGAAACTTGAAACTTTTTTTTTTTTTGTTTTTGACGTTTTTTTCCATCACAAGTAAATCTTTAGATAGTTTGTGAAGACATTCCTGATACTGGGTCTGACTCTCATATGCCTTAATTTCTTCACAAATCTGTTGGGTTTCTATTATATTTGTCTGGATTGAACGTTCATAAAAAGAGGACAATATCCTGACAAAAGACATGGTTCCATCAGGCTCTGCTTGTGACCATTGCTCATTTAACATATCATCAGGGGTGTTAACATAAGGTTGCACCCTAACTCTAAGACCTCTAGGGGTTATGTTTTTAACAGTATAGGCTTTGAATAGTTTAAGATGCCAAATTGAACGGTGTAAATTTGTCATGCTTTTGGTCAGTTTGGAAAAAAGACTCTTACATAAATCATTAGGATCCCTGACTTCACTTATGCTGGTATTAGTATTATCTATGTGGATACCAACCATCTGAAGATCATTTTGGTCCAAGATAACCCTTGCAAAATGGTTAGCAAATCCATGTTGAATACACCTCAAATTAATGTTAGCAAATGTGGAACTTATACTCTAGGCAGCCAAAAATGAAACAATGTCATAAAGCATGCCACCCTAACTGCCAAAGAAAAGATGCCAATGGGTTCACTTAAACTATTAGTAGAAAAAAAATCTCTCTTCTAACAAGACCCAACCATTCATGTAAACTCTGTTGTTATGTTTAACACAAATAGTCTATGTACATCACCCTGTAACAAACTACAGCATCATAAATGGTTGCAATAGTATCTCCTGATATAATAATGGTTGTATTCCTCAACAGATTCAACCCAGACTATTATATAGATATAAATTGCACCCTATGTACAATATTATCAAGAAACGCAATCCCTACACACTCTTGTGAAGCACATATATCTCAAATGCCTGTAAAATACAAGCTGTGTTGTTTGAATTATAGACAATATCAAATAGTTTTCCCTAACATACTGTGTAAATACATACCCAGCTTAAGTATGAACAAATCAATCCATCAGAATATTTATGATTAGAAAAAAGGCAAAATATTTCAACATGACTTCACTGTAAATTCCAATACAGAGTGTCCAAATGGGCCTCATAATTCAAATGACACAACGACCCTTCGGCACAATTATTACCATCCCCAAAAAGATATGTATAACAGGTTCAAAACAGCAGACTATAACAAGGCTATCACTGTATAAACAATTCACCGTTTGTGTTAATTTAAATTGTCCACATGTCCAAAACACTTACATGCCACAATGACCCTTCGATCCTATATGTAGAGCTTGCCTGGATCCAAAGACTCATACATCAGCAAAAAACCTCAACTAATCCCAAAGCTACAACGATCTTTCGATCCTGTTGATGCTAACAACCGCTTCGTCAAGCAGCAGAGCTGGTTAGTTTGATTTCAGAAAAAAATACATCTGGTTTACCAATAAACCAACAGTCACCATTGGGTTTAGTCCAAGTATACAGAAGCACGCTAACTATTTAGGTTCAATCAGGCCCTTTATTGCCAGTGTATAGCAAGTTTGAAAACCAAGCACATAATATATTCAGATATCCCAGGTGCTCTGAAAATCCCAACAGCCCTAAATCCCGTTATCGTTGATCTTATCCAAGAACAAACATAGACAGAGCTTTTCATAACTGGCTTAGTATCCCAAAACACTCATATATCGCATCACAGGTTACAACGATCCTTCGATCCTGTTGTCACAAACCACTGCTGTTAACAACGGAAAAGCTGGTAGATTCTTTATCCCAAAAAAGAATCAATTTCACTAAAAATTAATAGTCACAGTCAAATTGGACCAAAAATAGTAATAAGCACGCTTCTTACATTGATCCATGCAGGCCCAGTAAACCTCCGTCCTTCAGTTTGTCGCAAGACGAAAAAATATATATATTGAATCCAGGCAGCTCAAGTGGTTCCTTCTCTCGTGAATCTCCATACACATATGCATCAATATTCATGAATATAGGATGGTGTAGTTTTCATTTGTTCAAGAAATCCAAAAACTGAATATATGCTGGAAATAAAATGATACTTAACTGCAGAATTGTTAAACACAACCGATTCAACTACAGGATTAGGTGGGGTTTTCCTGTAAAGGTTTGCTGGATTGAAGTTTACTCATCACCAGGTTGATTTTTTTACACTCAGAATAAACCTGGTGCTGGCCTCTTTTTTGACTTTGTGCTTACATTTTTGGCCTTTTGCATCTGCCCTACGTGCAAAACCTCTCTTTGGACTGATGCAGTTATTTATAATTGTAAACCCTCCACATTTTCTTCCAAAATTGCTGTTTTGCAGAGGGATTATTAGGGGGAGAGCAACATTTTGAGCCAAATTTGGGGACAGTTGAGAGGTGTGGATATTCCTAATTCTATAAAGTGATTTATTTGCAGGTACCTCTCAACCTCTTAATGCAGGAAATCTGGACAAGGCCAGATATACTGGGGGAACATACAAACAGTACTAAAAATTGTTCTTGTATAAATTAAGACAGTTGATAGAATAACAGGTCTTAGTGACTTCATTCTTAAATGATTTGCCAGAAAACCACAAATTTTATGAGGAACAAACCAAAAATAAGAAGCAAAAATCTATTCATTCTGTAAAAATCTGGACAGTTGAGAGGTATAGTTCAGCCGGGGCTGTCTGAGTTTGCTGCCCTTCCCCTCTCACAAAATCATGGTCAAACGAAGCCTCCCCCCCTGCAGCCATTCCAATGTCCCATTCCTTGGTTATTTTGCCCCATTTACCATAAACACTGTAATGTGCATACTGCTTCATTTCTGCAATGATTTGGATTTGAAAGTTTTATTTTGCATTTTACAGCACAAACACTGATAGATATCTGCTAAACAAAACAATGCAGTCTCACAATGAAAATAGACAGCATTTAAACTTTTCTGCCCTTGAAACTCGCATTCATTGAAACAGCAAACCCACACCACATCCAACGAAAATGCATCTGGCCAGTGGTGGATAAGGATTACCTTTGAGCTGTTTTCAAATCATAGGCACCTTGCATACAAAACAAGAAACATACATGTGTTCTTTGATACACCTTCCTGACTTTTATTAAATTATACTCCTTGTATAATACAGCACACTTGTTAGAGGCTCATGCACTGCTGCTGCCCTGCGCCTGCTAAATGTAAATAAACCGGCTCCACAACAAGCTGCACACTTTTTACAAAATGCATTAATTCACTGACTGTGCCTGCTATACCTCTAAAGTAAAATGCACTACAGATAACGTGGGTAACTCGAGTATAGGTTGATAGGTTCATAGGTTGATACTAGGCTATCTGCCCTAGGGCATTTACAAGCCTAGCCAGAGTGTGTTTGGCTTTCGCCACCCTTCTTAGATTAGTTGACTGTGCCTCTGTATAGTAGGTCACAGAAGATAGCCCATTTAAGGTTAGTTTACCATGCCTCTGTCTAGCAGTGACACAGAAGAGATCCCAGGGGTAAATTTATGATCTCCCATCCAAACGTCAAGATTCTTCTTGAAGAGGGTCATTGAGGGGCTCTGTCTGACATGGATTGGGATTTTGTTCCCGAGTGAGATATGAATCTGTCCCTCCAGCATGTTCTATTTATTTCTGTGCTGAGGTTTAAGTCACTGGAGCATGTAGTTCTGATGGATTTGGATTTCTTGAGGTGGAGCATGTCCATTAATTCTGGGTTGGACATGGCTTTATACGTCAGGCACAGATCGCCTCTGAGTAGGCGGTAAGCAATTGAGTAGAGCTGGAGTTTCTTTAGCCTAACTGCGTAGGGCATCTGTTTGAGTCCCTTGATCCTCTTGGTGAGGTACTTTTGGGGTCTTTCTAGTTGTTGCAGGTGTCGGGTAAGGTACATCCCAAATGGGTCATTGTATTCAATTATGGGCCTGATGAGTGATGAGTAGAGGGGCACAATGACCTCTCTTGATCTAGATGTGAACGCCTTCATGATGAGGTGGGTTATATAGAATGTCTTTCTAACCACTTTGGCAATGTGATTGTCAAAGGAGAGATTGTAATCTACTTGGGTCCACAAATCCCTAATTACTTTTTCCGTAATTAATGGATTACCACCTATGTGGTAATTTATGGGCACTTTGTTTTTCCCAAAGGGGATGACTATGCACTTTTTGGCATTTAGCTTTAGGCCATGGCTCTGGCACCAGTTATCCATCTCTGTGAGACCTTTTTGGAGGATGCTTGTGTCAGCCGGCGAGTTGATTATGGCCCCCAGTTTGCAGTCATCTGCAAACTTTGTCAGCCATAGTCCTCCTGTGTTAGCCTGTACCTCAGAGAAATATATACCGAACAAGAGAGGTCCCAGGACTGAGCCTTGTGGGATGCCACTTGTAACTGACATGGCACCTGCAATTCTGACCATGTGGGTTCTATCCCTAAGCCAGTTTGCAACCCATCTTGTGACATAGGGGTTGATATTTAAGCTGGTGAGCTTATTTATGATGCCCGAGTGGGGTATTGTGTCGAAGGCTTTTGCAAGGTCAAGGTAGGCTGTGTGGACTACTTTCCCTTCATCTATGGCCTTGGTGACTGTTTCAAAGAAATTGACCAGGTTCAAGAGGCAGGATCTGCCCTTAACAAAGCCGAATTGGGTAGGATCCAGTGTTTGGAGGTTCCCAATGTCTTTGTTTATGAGTTTCATGATGATACGCTCCATAGCTTTGCAGACCAGGCTAGTTAGGCTTATAGGGTGACAGTTTCCGGGGTCCATTGCGGCACCACCTTTATGGAGTGGGACCACGGTTGCTGTATGCCATTCTTTGGGTACATATCCTTTTGTAAGGCTGAGACTGAACAGTGATTTTAAGTGAGGGTTCAGTTCTTCTTGGAGATCATGTAAAATGCAGCCCAGGACACCGTCTGGTCCCATTGATACTTTTTTTTTTGCTTTGGAGAGGGCAGCTCTCACCTGTGCATCTGTGATGTCAGAGAGACTACACTCTGTTGGGATAGTCATTTGCTCATTTTGGGGGGGGGGGGTTTGCACTGAACCTGTCTGCCAGGATGTTGGCAATGTCTGTGGGTTCAGTGTACTTTTTGTCATTTTGCACTAACTCAGAGCATGTCTGGGAGTTTCCACCCAGGTTTCTGACATAACTAAAGAATTCCTTGTGATTATCTTTAGAGTCTTGTGCAATTGTTCTTTCGAAGCTAGCCTTAGATGATTTTATGAGTGATCGTAGTTTCTTGCTAGTACTGATCAGAGTTGCCTTCCCTTTCAGGGATTTTGCTCTATCATGTAGTAGCTTCCTCCTTCTGTTGTACAGCTTATTTATGACTGAGGTCCACCAGACAGGTCTCCTGCCTTTGGAGGAGTGTGTCTTGGTTTTATTTGGGATAGCACAATCCATGCATTCCTATATGTATCCATAGAATGCATTTGTAAAGGATTCTGCAGTTAGGGACATATTTTCCACTGGCCCTGGGGCTTTGAAGGATTCCACCTCGGTTTTGAGAAGTGGGAAGTTTGCTTTTGAGAAGTTTTTGACTGTGGTTTCCTTTGCTGGGAGTGGGGACGGGATATGGATGTCCATAGTGATTAATTTATGGTCAGATCTTACCAATGAGGGGTATACCTCTGGTATGGAACATAGAGTCCCCATGTTGGTCATGATCAGGTCCAATATGTTTTCCCCTCTTGTGGGAGTGGTGACCAGTTGTTCCACAGCATTTGAGTTTATAAATTCTAGGAACCGTTGGGCTAGGGTGTTGGGGCTTGAGTAGTGCTCCCAGTCTATGTTTGGGTAGTTAAAGTCACCCAATATAATGGTGTTTGGAGAGACCTTCATATTCTCCAGTGTCTTCAGGAAAGCTGAGTGGGGTTCATGAGTTTGGGAGGGTGGTCTGTAGCAGGCTACAAACTGAAAGTCAGTTTTGCCCACTGTTAGTTGCACATGGATGGTCTCAAATGCTTCGTGCAGTGCCACTAGCCTGGAGGTATGGGTATCTTTGATGAATATGGATACTCCCCCTCCTCTTGTGGTTCGGTCCAAGTTTTGGGGCCGAAAAGCATGGTATGAGGTTTAGCCTGGTAGTGCTGTGGTGCTCTTGGGAGCCTTGAACCAGGTTTCTGTTACTGCACAGATATCGATATTCTCCATACTGAGGAGAGCCTCGAGTGCGTGCATCTTGAGGTTTAGACTTCTGGCGTTGAGCAGCATTACCCTTTGTTTCTTTTTCCTTGTGTTGTCTAAGGAGGTGGGTTTGTCTTTTGAGCCTTGCCTAAAAAAGGCACTATGTGGGTGGCAAGAGCCTTGGCCAGTATTCGAAAACCCAGGGGTGACAGGTGCAAGCCGAAGCAACGTGGCTTGTCAAGCATGTCATCCCAGGCTGACAGACACTGGATCCTCTTTGAGTGATACCAATACTTTAGCCAATTTTTGAAATTGATCATTTTGTCTTTATACTGTGGTATCATTCTTGGTGAGGGTAAGATGCTATTCAAGGTCAGGGTCATACCGGCCTGGGCCACATGATCAGAGAGCTCCTCTATGTCTCCTTTCATGTAATCCAGGGAGGTACGTCTCAGGTCATTCACACCAGCATGGACAATGACGGAGTCATATTTGTACTTGCTTTGGAGTGACCTGAGTGCTTGTGTTATGTGGCGGATCCTGGCACCTGACAGGCAGCTTACAGTGACCTTCTCCTTGTTCAGCCTGGTGAGAGGGACGTCAGTGTGTCTGACAATAGAGTCACCTATTACAAGTGTATTAGGTGTGTTGTTTAGCCTTAAGGGCTGTGACTGTGTGGCACACTGACTTTGTGAACTATGTGATACATGGGTATTGTTGTGGGGTAGCAGTTGCTTGGATGTCTGCTTTGGAGGTCTCTGTTGCTTGGGCAGATTTTTATTTTGAACCTCCGAGTATGTTTTTGTGTATTTATGTGTTTGGTTTGCTATTGCGATAGGTCTATGAGAGACTGGATTTGTGGTGTGTGTGATTACCTTCTCTTCCAGACTGACCATGCCAGTACTATGTTGAGAGAGCTCAGCCTCCAGTTTGGCTATATAGTTGCATCTCTCACATATATTTGAGCTTGTTGGGAAGAGGAGAGGGTGGTCTGTGTACATAAGGCAGTTGTAACATTGCCTCAAGATTCCCATATTCACCAGCTGGACTGGAGAGTAAACCTGAAACTGACTTTTGGACATGCCAGAATAGTATAAGGAATTACTTTCTGACTTGATCAAAAAGGACCAATGGGGAGCCAAGTACTTAAAGGGAATATAAGAGGGTGTAGTGCTTTAGTTTATTAGTGCTTACTTATAAGACTCTTATCTTTGCTACTGCTGGGTTTTAGAAGGAAAATAGAGTGCTTACTTTGAGATTTGGAACAGTTCTAAGGGAAAAAGTGAAGAGCAGACTTTGTGGAGCCGGGAATAGTTTAAACCTGATTAAGTGGAGCTGCCCGATGCTGCTTTATGTTCAAAAACATAAAGCAAAACAGGGTTTTAAGAGAGGGGGATCAAGGAGTTTGGAATTGACACAAAATGGCCAATAAAACTACAGTTTCTAGGCAGTAACCACTCCCACAGGGGCAGGCAGGCTGTTCTGATGAACACAGAGAGTTCCCTTTAGCCCGAGCAAGCAATGGCCTCCAAGAAACTTACAAACAGTTCAGAACAGCAAATCTGTAACTGAACTTTTTTTTAAATTTCAGAAAGTGGGAAAAAAGCAAGATTTTTTTGTTTTTTTTGTTTTGCTTAAAGATAGCAGAGACACACAAGTAGCAACAAGTTAGAACAGTGCAATAAATGACCCCACACTTGAGTGCTAGGCCAGAAACAGGTAAAATGCAAGTTTTAAGAAAAAAACAATTTTAAATCTCACAGTGGACCCTTTCCCGGGAAGCTGGCCATTCCAATCACGAATTGACAAGGCCACCTGCAGAACTAACTTTATTACAGCATTCTCAGTCTCAACATGCTTCTATCCAAAACATTTTTTTTGTTTGGTTTGGGGAAAAGAGGGTTCACTCTTCTCAGTCTGTCTTGTTCCACAGCAGGAATGAAATACTCTGGCTCAGTGAGATCAACTTAGCCACACTGCTGACTTTCTTTCTGAGTTAACACTTAACAGCAGCACTATATATGTTCTTCTGCCCCATTTAAAACATCTTTCCCTTAGTGTAATATGCAGCCATTT
Source organism: Protopterus annectens (assembly GCF_019279795.1). Lineage (NCBI taxonomy): Eukaryota > Metazoa > Chordata > Ceratodontiformes > Protopteridae > Protopterus > Protopterus annectens. The sequence goes on along the minus strand of NC_056749.1, from coordinate 108,433,995 downwards.
CACACAGTAGTACACAAACACATTAAATAAAAAGACAAATGACCAAGTCTACATTACAGTCTCTTACTGTCCAATGATCAAACTGTAATGCAATGATGACACTGACTAGGCAAGCAAGGTAAATGGTTACCCACGCACTCACCAACAGCACTCAAGCAGCCAGAAGAACTGGGTCTGGAAACTCTAGTCAGTCACACTCTGGATTTCATAACAATGCCCATTCCTGACCCGTATCATAGTAATCCAACTGCTGAAATAGGCTACAGGCATTAGGGAAGAAAACAAGGTGTCAGGTCTGGTATTCTACTCTGTCTGAACACTGTGACTGCCTGCAGATTCTGCATTTCAAAACCACGGATATAGCGGCAGACCCAGTCAATTGTTCTGATTTCCTTACACAACAAATTATTTCACACAACACAACAGCTAGGAGGAAGCAGCATTGAAGACAAGTAACTAGCAGGGGAGGGCTTCTTTCTGTATGATTCAGACGCAGTTATGGGCCAGCATCTGGCAATATTCTCATTTCAACCAGCCAACAGCAACCACAAAATCGTGTATACTGCAGACCATTCTACATGTACACACACACAGACACACACACACACACACACACACACACACACACACACACACACACACACACACACACACACACACACACACCTTCGTTTCTAGTTCTGTACCTGAAAGAGCTCATCTGGCAGCTTCCCAGGGAAGGTTTCCCTGTGAGAGAGTCCATCTGCAGCAGATGTGGGTTCCAATGATCCTGCGCAGCTAAATGTCTTCCCGGGGAAGGTTTCCCTGTGAGAGCAGGCTCCAGCCTGCGGACATTGCAGTCTGGATGTCTTCTGTTCTGTGCGGTCATCACTGTATAGATTTCTGGGCTGCAGGGCAGAGATGGCCTTTTCTCCTATCCGGACTGGTGACAAAGCAGTCTGGAGTTCCCCAATCAGTGCAATCGCGCATGCGTAGAGTTCCAGGACTCGAAAATATTTAATTTGTTTTTTTTCTCGCGCAATATTTTTATTTTTGTTTTTTGTCTTTCCACAGCTGGCGGGCTGCAGTCCTGCAGTCCTATAGCATGAGCTGCCCCTGGTGCTATATTATACAAGGAATATAATTAATTTTTTAGGCAAGGTTCAAATGACAAATTCACTACCATAACAGGAACAGGCAAGCAAAAACTGAGGGTGATGCTACTCAATGCTAGAAGTCTAAATCTCAAAATGCACTCACTTGAGGCACTCCTTAAAATGGAGAACATTGATATCTGTGCAGTGACTGAGACCTGGTTCAAGGCTCCAGAGAGCACCCCTGCACTACCAGGCTATAACTCATACCACACTTTTCGGCCATGTAACCTGGACCGGAACACCAAAGGCAGAGGTGTGTCCATATTCATTAAGGATATCCATACCTCCAGGCTAGTTGCTCAGCATAATACAGCCGAGGCTATCCAAGTGCAACTAACTCTGGGCAAAACTGCAATCCAAATTGTAGCTTGCTACAGATCACCCACCATGCCCCAGGATTCCCACTCCTCTTTTCTTGATGTACTGGAAAATATTAGGGTTCAACCAAACACCCTAATAATGGGTGATTTCAACTACCCCACCATTAACTGGGAAAACTACTCATGTACCAACTCCTTTGCTCAATGCTTTCTGGAATTCATGAACTCCAATGCCCTGGATCAACTTATCCACACCCCCACCAGGGCCAACAATATCCTGGAGCTAGTCATTACCAATAGAGTGACCGGTGTTCCACACCTGAAGTCAACACCTCATTGGTCCGCTCCGACCATAAGCTAATTACCCTAGATATCCACATCCTGCCTCCACCCCCATTAAGGAAACCATGGTAAAAAATTTCTCCAAAGCCAACTTCATGCTTCTTAAGACAGAAGTGTTGAACTTCATGACACCCATGCAGATGGACAATACAGTTACGACTACTGAATCCTACACAATTGCACTTTATAACACTTACATGAGTGCATGGATCATGCTATCCCAAACAGAACCAAGACGCTATCCTCCAAAAAAGGAAGTCAATCTGGTGGTCCCCTGCCATAAACAAACTGTACAACAGAAGGAAGAAACTCTTGCAAAAGAGAGTAAAATCACACGAGTGGAGGAGCTCCCTGGTCAGCCTCAGTAAGAAGCTGCAATCCCTGATAAAATCCTCCAAAGTTAGTTATGAAAACAAAATTGCCACTGATTCTAAAGACAACCACAAAGCATTCTATAGCTATGTCAAGAATCTCAATGGCAACACTCAGATCTGGTTTGAGTTACAGCACAATGGCACTAAATATACAGACCCAACTGATATTGTCAACATCCTGGCAGATAGGTTCAGTGCTAACTTTACCCCATCTCACCCCCTAAAGAGCCCATCTCTATACCGGAAGAATGCAAAGTTCCTGTAATCACGGCTGCACATGTAAAAACCACACTCTCCAAAGCCAAGAACACAGCATCCATGGGACCAGACAACATCCCAGGCTGCGTTCTACACGAACTACAGAATGAACTGGCACCCCACTTAAGTACCATGTTCAATCATAGCCTCACCTCAGGCTTTGTGCCTGCTGAATGGCGCACAGCAACAGTTATCCCACTCCACAAGGGGGGAGCCACCACGGACCCTGGGAACTACCGCCCTATTAGCCTGATGAGCCTGGTCTGCAAGGCCATGGAACGTATCATCATGGAACTTATAAACAAAGATATTGGTAATCTCCAAACTCTGGATCCCACCCAGTTCGGGTTTGTAAAAGGCAGATCATGTCTCCTAAACCTGACAGACTTCTTTGAAGCAGTCACCAAAGCCGTAGACAAGGGTAAGGTGGTTCACACAGCCTATCTAGATCTTGCCAAGGCTTTTGACACCATCACCCACTCTGGAATTATAGATAAACTCACTAAACTAGGTATAAATCCCTATGTCACAAGATGCGTTGCCAACTGGCTCACTGACAGAACCTACACTGTGAAAGTAGCAGACTCCAAATCCGACTTCAGACCAGTGAGAAATGGAGTACCACAGGGTTCAGTCCTGGGTCCTCTCCTGTTTGGTATCTACTTCTCTGAAGTACAGGCTAACACAGAAGGTCTTTGGCTAATGAAGTTCGCAGATGACTGCAAACTAGGAGCCATAATCAAAACTCCTAATGATGTGGACATCCTACAAAAGGGCCTCACTGAGACAGATGTCTGGTGTCAAAGCCATGGCCTCAAGCTCAATGCCAAAAAGTGCATTGTCACCCCCTTTGGTAAAAACTCTGTACCCATGAACTACAACATAGGTGGTAGTATACTTAACACTGAAAGTGTGATAAGAGACCTTGGGACACAGGTGGACAGTAGTCTCTCTTTTGATAATCACATCGCCACAGTAGTCAGGAAATCCTTCCACATGGCACACCTCATCACAAAAGGTTTCTCATCCAGAAAAAAAGAGGTCATTGTTCCCCTCTACTCATCACTCATTAGACCCATTATAGAGTACAATGCCCCTTTTGGTATGTACCTCACAAGACATCTACAACAACTGGAAAGGCTGTAGAAATACCTCACAAAGAAGATTACCGGCCTCAAACAGATGCCCTACGCAGACCGTCTGAAAAAACTCCAGCTTTACTCCATCGCATATCGCCTACTCAGAGGTGATCTCTGCCTAACATACAAAGCTATATCAAACCCAGAGCTGTTGGACATGCTCCACTTAAAGAAATCCCAATCCCTCCAAGCTACACACTCTAGGGACCTAAACCTTGTCACCACATTAAACAGAACATGCCGGAGGGATAGATTCCTGTCCCAGAGACTTCCCATACTCTGGAATAAACCACCTATCTATATCAAACAAAGCTCCTCATTAACACTCTTCAAGAAAAATCTTGATGATTGGATGGGAAATAGGAAATTCACCCCGGGGATCACCTCTGTGGCTCTGCTCGACAGTGGCACAGGAAAATAATTTTCTTGGGTGGCAAAAGCCAGGGTACCTTTTTGGCTGGGCTTGTATAGGCCCCAGGGCCAATAGCCTAGTACCTACCTATGAACCTATGAACATATGAATACAATTTAATACAATCAGGAAGGTGAATCAAAAAACACATGCATGTATTTATGGTCCTAAAAATGTGTGCAAGGAGCCGATAGTTTATAAACAGCCCAATATAAACTTAATCTGCCACTGGCCAGTTGCATTTTCTTTGAATGTGGGTTTCAATGCCATTTTAACAAATATGAGTTTCAAGCAGAGTCTGTTTTCATTGTAAGACTGTATTGTTTGTTTAGTAAATGGCTATCAGTGTTTGTGCTATAAATTTGAAGTAAAAGTTTTAAATTAAATCCAAATATCTGTAATAATTTTAGAAGTAAACAAGAAAATACTATGTAAACTGACAGGTTTGAACAGTGTTTATGGTAAATGGAGAGAAATAGCCAAGTAATGAGATACTGGAATGGCTGGGGGGCATGATCCATTACCCTGCCTAGGGCTCCATTTGACTATGATCTGGGTCTAACTGCAGCAATCATCCCCACTGTGACTAGAATAACCACAAGCTGTAAATGACTCTTATACCTGTCAAAAATGTCTGCTCTTTGTTTGAAAAGTGAATAAAAGCACAGTAAATAAATGCAGGAACACTGCTTAATCAATGTAACAGCCCAGAAACCACTTGAAAAGTAGGGGAAACTGCAACACCAATTACATTAGTAGCTGCTACTTCAAATGCAGAGAAAACACAGTAACAGAATTCAAGACTGTGCAGAGCTTCAAAGGTCGGGATGAGTTTTAAACCTATGTATGGCAGTAAACTGGACTATTCTACTGTAACTTTATTTATGAGATGAAATATGGGAGGAATGCAAGTTAGTAAGTATGAAAGAAGAATAAAGGAGAGTAGGAGAAGCAATCTATAACAAAATCTCTAGTTGCATTAATCATAAACTGCTAACTTTTTTTTGCAGCAAGCCATTATTTGTTTAACTTTCAGAGTAGCTGTTCTGGTATGCACATCAGATTTTAGGTGTTGATCAAGGGTAATTCCAAGAAGCTTAAAAGGTGTGGCAACTTCTATTTGGGTATTATTCTTGCATACAGTTTAATAAATGCATTAATGAACTCTTTGACAGTTAAATTAATTCATGAACGCACTGATATATCCCAAGGAAAACAATCGGCACATCAGTATTTAGAATGACATCTGAATCAATGAATCATTTATGGATTTGACCAAAGCAAAGCTAAAGATTGAAATTAACTTTGTATACATGATAGAAAAATGTGGCTTCATCATGAATCTAACAGGCCCATAATTCAGTGCCATGTCAGGCATCCAAAAATGGGTCTATATTATATAGTCGAAGTTTCAAAACTTCGAACCTCACATGAGCGAACTCATATGAGCGAAGCTCGAAACATCGACTATATAATAATATAAAAAAAAAAAAAAACTTACCTTACCGCTTTGAGAAGGGGACAAACCCCCCATGCACCCCCCACAACCCCCCCTACTTAAATATACCAACTCCGGGAAAATATTTAAATGCAGAAAGGGAAAATTTCCCATTCTGCGTGTGAAAAGCCATTGACTTTCACCTCCAGCCTTTCATACGTTTGATCATATGATGTCGACTATCTATGATTCGAACATCGGAACGGTCTCTCATCTAATATAGACCCTCTAAAAATGTATCACTGTGGGACACCCATAGTAATTGTGAACCTACCTGTCTAGTGTCAGTCATCAAGAAATTTGAGAACTTAGAAGTACAGACTACCCTAGCCCACAGGTAACAAAAAAAAAGATGGCAGATATCAAAATTACATTTTTATGTGCTGCAACCAGGATGGGTTGATACTTGACAGAAAAGATGTGACAGTCATATAAATATAAAAGTTATGCACTGTCTTGCATGTCTGAAAGAAGGCACAGGATAACAGTCAGGTAATAGTCACAAAGGGCACAAGAAAGTTGACCTTTCTGAATAAGGTTGATTACAGCGGCTTTGTGAAAGGCAGGGAATTGGGATACCAATGTTATAGCACTTCCAAATATGTTTAGGTTTTAAGGGAAAGTACATCATCAGAAAGTGAAGATGATTTTAATTTTTCAAGCACTTCAGTTAAAGGAACATGATACTGGGAAGAAATGGAAGATGATTAATGTGACATTGGGCAAAATAGACAATCTAATGCTTAAGCAAGAAATTGCATGTTGTGTCGGTCTTTTAAATAATTTTTGCTTTTCATTTTGGAGAAGATACCACACTATATTAGGGGTGTTGAATGCGAGACCTTACTGGAGTAGAATCAAAGTGGCAGATTAAACTGAATGTGACCCATTCCTTGGCCTTAATGACATGGTATTTATCAAAGGTGTTTTAAAACTTCAGACAGCGAGATTGCAGGGGTTATACATACATTTATTTATATATTTATTAGTCATATTGTTTGATTATATGTTTTCTTTTTGGTGTTATTGGTATATTTTTGTTTATAGGATCATAGGATCATAGGATTATAGGAATTTACTAGTCTATTGGCCATGAGGCCCTTGCAAGCCTAGCCAAGAATTTAGCCTATGTTCCAACAAGTCAGCACCCAATGCCTCTGTCTAGCAGGAACACAGGTGGAATCCCAGAGGTGTATTTTCTGTTCCTCATCCAGTTATCCCGGTTGCGCTTAAAAAGCGTTAATGAGGTATACTGCTTGACATGGAGCAGGAATCTATTCCACAGAAGGGGGAGTCTCTGGGACACAAATTTGTCCCACCATCAAGTCCTATTGATGGCACAGACCAGGTTGAGGTCGTGCACATGGGTTACTTGAGTGGAGCTAGACTTGCAGACATGCAGCAGTCCTATCAAGGCAGGGTCTGAAATTGCTTTGTATGCCAGACAGATGTCACCTCTGAGGAGTCTGTATGAGACTGACTAGAGGGACAGGGCCTTTAGCCTAAGGTAAAGTAAAGTAAGGCAGCTGTTTGAGGCCCTGGATTTTCCTGGTGAGGAACCTCTGTGGTCTCTCCAGCTGCTGCATGTGCTTTGTGAGGTACATGCCGGAAGGGGCATTGTACTCAATAATGGGTCTTATAAAGGAAGAGTACAGGGATATTATGACCACCTTGTCCCTGGATGAGATACCCTTACTAATGAGGTGGGCCATGTAGAAAGCTTTCCATACAATGGAGGCAATATGGTGGTCAAAAGTCAGTTTGCTATCAACTTGGGTGCCCAAGTCCCTTATGACTGATTGCGTGCTTAGGACCTTGTTATTATTTGTGATAATTTGTGGGGGCATCACTTTCCCCAAAGGGGATGATGATGCATTTTTTGGTATTGAGTTTGAGAGCATGTTTCTGGCACCAGTCATATATTTGGGTGAGACCCTCTTGGAGGATGTCCACATCACTAGGAGAACTGATGACAGAGCCCAGCTTACAGTCATCTGCAAACCTGGTCAGCCATAGCCCACTAGTTTTGACCTGCACCTCAGAAAAATATATCCCAAACAACAAGGGCTCCAAGACCGATCCCTGGGGTAGACCACTCGTTACGGGTTGACTGCTTGAGGTGGCTTCCCCTACCAGTGAGCCACTTTGCTACCCATCTGGTAACATATTGCTTGACACCTAGTTGAGAGAGTTTATCTATTATACCTGAGTGGGCAATAGTATTGAAGGCTTCAGCCAGGTCAAGGTAGGCGGTTTGCACCATCTTTCCCTCGTCCATGGCTTTGGTGACTGTCTCAAAGAAGTCAACCAAATTTAGCAGGCATGACCTCCCCTTGACAAAACTAAACTGTGTGGGATCAAGTGTTTGGAGGTTGCCATTGTCCTTGTTAATGAGGTCCATGATAATCTGCTCCAAGGCCTTGTAGATCAGGCTAGTTAGGCTGATGGGTCTATAATTTCCTGGATTGGTGGACGCTCCACCTTTGTGCAAAGGGATGACAGTGTCTGTCCTCCACTCGGCTGGGATGAAGGCAGTACTCAGACGTTGGTTGAATTGGGTGCCTAATGGTGCTGCAAGTTCCTCTTTGAGTTCATGTAGGATGCAGCCTGGGATGTTATTTGGTCCCATGGAGGCTGTATTTTTTGCCTTTGAGAGGGCAGTGATGACTTGCTCCCTAGAGATGATGGAAGGGGTCAGGTGCTGGGGATGTCCTGATGTACTGATGGGGGGAAAGAGGGGTGAAGTTTTCACTGAACCTGTTTGCCAGCAGGTTTGATATATCTACAGTATTTGTGTATGTGGTATCCTTGACCACCAGTTCTGAGCAGATCTGGGTGCTTCCCTTGAGTTTGGGGACATATGTGAAGAAAGCCTTGCAATTGTCTTTAGTAGATGTGGGCAGTTTGGACTCAAAGTTTGCATTGGAGGATTTCACTAGCACTCTTATTTGCTTGTTTGGACTAAGGAGAGATTGCTTCCAATTAGGCACCTGCTCCTTCTTGGTCCTGGACAGCAGTTTTTTCCTTTTATTATAGACTTTATTTATCGCAGATGTCCACCAGACAGATTTATTCTTCCTTGAAGAGGATGATTTTGTCCTGTCGGGTATTCCTGATTCCATGCAGCTATATAAGTTCTTCTATAGTACTTTAGTGTAGGTTTGGGCATATGTGCCAGTTCCTATGGAGAAGGCAGAAGCTGTGAAGCTGTTTATACCTTCACTCAGGAGGTTCTAATCAGCTTTTGAGAGTTTTTTGTTTGACGCTATTGGGGGGGCAATGGTTTAGCCAGGATTTTAAAATTTGTACTCACAGGTCCGAGTCTGCTGGCCCCCATCAAACCACACTCACATCAACACATTGATCTCTGCCCACAAATTTGCTCTGCAAGCCACATCTCCTTCATAATGCTGCTCTCTCTCCCACCCCTGGCAAATGCATCCCAGAATGCCAATCATTTACATGATGAAACAACAAAATTGGATATTTTAGTTCAAGTGTGGAAAAGCGTGTAATGTACCTTACCACATTTACATTATGGCTAACTTTACCACAGTGCAGCTGATTCCAGATTATCATTCATGAGTGCATTTTAACACAGCACGGCACAGCCCTCAAACATCCATCATACAAATGCTCACATGACTGACCTTTTCTAGTAGTTTTGTGGTGTGAGAGGTCACAGTGTTGCTCCAAAAGTAAGTAAACACCACAGAGCTGCATTACACAACCAACAATCGAATGTCATATTCAAACACCAGAATCACACAGACACATACAGTATGTTTACTAAACTAGGAAAATATAATTACCAGTGACAGAAAACTGCACTGAATACTGAGTGTGACATGAACATGTTGAATACAGGAGTACTGTCTGAGCAAATTGTTTATCTTTGTATCTGTCTACCTATCCATCTATCTATCTATCTATCTATCTATCTATCTATCTATCTATCTATCTATCTATCTATCTATCTATCTATCTATCTATCTGTTGTTGACCAGGTTAGTCCATCTAGGCTAGTGGCCTCTATTCAGAAGAGACCCCAGGTAATATTCATGCTGACTAGGGGAAGGTTGGCCAGAGCACAGGAGAGCATTACTTATTTTACCTTAAACAAATTCTCCCTACAGTTCCTTTGCACAAATTCCCTAAATGACTGCACTCACTGCACTGCTTCGAATCATAATTCCACAGAACAGGAAAGAAGAATTTCTTCACCACTCACTGCACTGCTTTGAATCATAATTCCACAGAACAGGAAAGAAGAATTTCTTCACTATCAACTCTTAAATAACTATCAAAGGACCAGTCTCTCATGAATGCTTGCTCACTGAATTCATCCAACATCTTCTGCAATGCCAAAAAACTCACCATCTCCTGACCCACAGCTGCCAAAGCTCTTTTTACTACTTGACATTGAAAACATAACCAATTAAATTCTCTGTGGCAACCCACCAGGGTCTGATGACCTTCAACACCATATTATAACTCTACAGACCCTACATGAGCACTTAGTACATTACTTATCATACTGTTCAAAATGCAAGACAAGCTTGTGGTTCATAAAATCCAATGCAGAATTATTTAATTCACTCTTCTTCTGCTACAACATCTTTTACAAAATATAGAACTGTGCCACTAGTAAACACATCCCAAACACAACTCCCACACCAATTTCAATACTTCAAACACTTGGTAAAGTGCCAACAAATTATACAATAATCATTCATTGAAGTGTATTGCCGACCAAGTACTCCTTTCCCCCAATTAACGTGGATTCTGGGACAAAAGAGCACAAAGACAGCTGTCAAGACAATAACTGATGACATCCTAATGGATACAGACAAACAGCAAGTCACGGTAGCATTATATTTAAATCTAACCAAAGCAGCTGACATGTTAGGCCATCCACTCTTTCACACTGCCCTATAGCCCATGGTATCAAACGTAAGCTTCCCCATAGTTCCTCATCTTTCTTTACTACCATAATTTTAGAGCCAAAGTAGACTATTCCACCTCAACCAAAGCTCCCAACTTAGTCCCTCGGGGATCTATTCTGTCATGCCTACATTTCTTCATTTACATCAACAGACTCCCAAAAGACATCCGACATCTCTATTTCCTTGTCTCTGCCAACAACAAGGTTGTCTACATAGTTATCTACAGATGTCATCAATCCCTCACAACATTAACATTCAACATCAACAGGAATTCCTTTCCTTCTCCTTTTCCAAATGGCTACTCTTAGAGTGCCTGGTTGTGTGAATTAGTCACACTTTCTCTACGTTATGCCCTAAATTCTGGAAAACTATAACACCAGCTGTAAGAACTCATTTACTCTACTGCAATTCAGGAAAGCTCTAATGCATTACCTCACTTAAGTAGCAGAATGTTAACTTGACCCATATAACAATGTAGCAGAATGTTAACGTGACCCGGTTTACCTTTGAATTGTCGTCCGCCGTGTGTCCGACATGCATAACGCCGAAAGTATGGCTGCAAAAAAATGACAATGCCAATTCACCATGTGCTTGAATGGCAAATAAGCGAATGCTTTTGTGCCATTCAAACACATGGATCAAATGTCGGAAATGGCTTTCCAGCAAACCATTTTCGACATCTGATCCTTCAAATTTCTCCATATTTCGGTAATACGGGTCGCAAAACAGGACGATCGCACATACCATGTGCAATAAAACGAAGGTAAATCCATGACCCATATAACAATATAACAGAATGTTAACATGACCCATATAACAATGTAACAGAATGTTAACATGACCCATATAACAATGTAACAGAATGTTAACGTGACCCATATAACAATGTGGTAGAATGTTAACATGACCCATATAACAATGTAACAGAATGTTAACGTGACTCATATAACAATGTAACAGAATGTTAACGTGACCCATATAACAATGTAGCAGAATGTTAACGTGACCCATATAACAATGTAGCAGAATGTTAACGTGACCCATATAACAATGTAGCAGAATGTTAACGTGATCCATATAACAATGTGGTAGAATGTTAACATAACCCATATAACAATGTAACAGAATGTTAACGTGACCCATATAACAATGTAACAGAATGTTAACGTGACCCATATAACAATGTAACAGAATGTTAATGTGACCCATATAACAATGTAACAGAATGTTAACATGACCCATATAACAATGTGGTAGAATGTTAACTTGACCCATATAACAATGTAACAGAATGTTAACATGATGCATATAACAATGTAACAGAATGTTAACTTGACCCATATAACAATATAACAGAATGTTAACATGACCCATATAACAATGTGGTAGAATGTTAACGTGACCCATATAACAATGTAACAGAAAGTTAACGTGACCCATATAACAATATAACAGAATGTTAACATGGCGCATATAACAATGTAACAGAATGTTAACATGACGCATATAACAATGTAACAGAATGTTAATATGACCCATATAATAATATAGCAGAATGTTAACATGACCCATATAACAATGTGGTAGAATGTTAACGTGACCCATATAACAATGTAAGAGAATGTTAACGTGACCCATATAACAATGTAACAGAATGTTAACGTGACCCATATAACAATATAACAGAATGTTAACATGACACATATAACAATGTAACAGAATGTTAACATGACCCATATAACAATGTAACAGAATGTTAACGTGACCCATATAACAATGTAGCAGAAAGTTAACTTGACCCATATAACATATTCCAGCTGCTACCTAATTTCATTTAACAGTGCTTATGTAATCAGTAGCCAATGTTTTTTGAACACCTAAACCAATGTCTTCTACAGAATCTATTCCAGTTTCTTCCTCCAACTGCCCCAGCTTCCCACCATACCCCCTAACACTCCCCACTTCACCATTGTTTTCTCTTCCCACTCCCCGTTCCAGTTCTTCTCAACCTAACAGCTAGCTCTCAACACTTGCACAATAAATGATTCTCTCTCTTAACTGACTGTTTCCATTTCTCTTTCTCTGTACTTTCCCACCACTCACTTCTATTACCTGCCACCATCACTATCACTCTCATTCTGCAGTTATTTATTTATCTATCCGTTGTTGATTGGGTTAGCCCCCACTAGGCTAATGGCCTCTTTTTATGGAAGTCCCAAGCTGGTATTTACACTACTATGCAAAATTCGGCCAGAGCATCAGGGAGCTTCCCCTGCACTTTTTGAAAGGCGCAATGGGCACTTTTTCATCTACCTGAGCTGCCAACAACTCGGGCAGATGGAGCACCAGTTTAGAGTCTCATCTGATGGCCGAGTTTTAAACCTGCAAGCATCAGCGGTTTACGTAACAGGTGAGACCATCTCCTTGCCAGAATCTACTTACCACCTTCTCTTTCTTATCTTAACCCCCTTCATCTCCTCACTACCTGTATTCCTGCATTACTTACAGAGCCTCTAACAGAAATATATGCTATTTACATTGTAAACACCTGCATATTGTAAATATTTCCTTACCACTGTACTTGTTTTAATATCGGCATACCTGGACTTTGTGAATGAATTTTATCAGCTATACTGTCCTTTCAATCTTTGCTTGTAAAATTTCATTGTGAATTCTCCTCTCATTGTTCTCTTTTCTCATCTGGGATGAGCCTGAAATAGGCCCATATCAATCAGTGCTTCAACTTGGTAAGCAAATCTAAATAAACAAACAGAGATAAACTAAAAAAAGTGTAGTAATTTTGTAGTAATACAGTTTGACTACACACTCAGAAAAAAAAAATCTGACCTGTACACACACACACACACACACACACACACACACACACACACACACACACACACACACACACACACATCATCAAACACATCAAATCATAATATAAAAAATCCCATTATCGCTGACAATGGAAATCAATATTTTAAACAGAGCAAGGGAGATACACATGATATCCATCATCCACCCACTATTTCTGCACCCCATCTGTCCTGGACAACACAAACAACATGCTCTAACTATACCTATCCATGTGTGAGCAATAACCTATATATGAGTGTATGTACATGTGGAAATATATTTTGTACACTTGTATTTTCAACCAAGAGGGGTAATATCCTCTTACTGCATACTAACTGCTGTAAAGTCTACAATCTGTATACTACTACTCTGTAATTTGTCATTTTTCTTCTCTCTGTAAACTTATCGAGTTTTTCTCCCCAGGACTCCACTGAAAACAGACACTTGTTGTCCTGGCAAACAAATGTTAAATAAATAAATAAAAAAATAAATAATATAAAAATGGCAAACAAACACCAACAGTGAACACTCATCAAACAATTCCACACATCATAACCATGACAACAACTAACAAAACACACACCTTAACACATACATTATAAATAGCACAAAGCTACACCAACTAAAGTACTGTATAAAGAGCAAACCATCAACATACAGAAAAAGAGCAACCTACTGCCCCACAAAAAACAACAACTCACAGTAGTCTGAAAAACTTGAACCTTAATGACGGCTAACTCAGTAATTCAAAGCAAATATATTTACTTCACAAACGACATGCAAGAACTACTATTCCACCATGTTTGTTTATGCAGCCTGTTGTACTACTCCACAAATATATATCCCAGCATTGAGACATTCCCACCTTAGAGAATAGCCAAGAGTTTAAAATGTATGCACTCACATACCTACAACTAATTTAAATTAAGTGTAACTCAACAACAGATACACAGTTCATTTAATATGAACCCCATCTTTTACACATTAGTCACACCAATCCTGCCTCAAAAATAATCAGAAAATCAAAAAACAAGTCATTTTGTCAGGTGGAGGCTTTTCACCTGCACCCCAACACCCCCATTACACACACACACACTCACACATATATGTACCCGGCCACGCATTGCTGTGGCTCAGTCTGGTTAAATGGAAAAGAAAGAAACGAGAAAGCGCACATTTCTAATATGTTTAATCTCACAATGCTTGTGGGTATACAATATTTTTGTTGTTCCATTGTCTGTGCAGATATAGAGATTGTCTGGTTTGCTGACTCTAGAACATGCAACATATAATTGTCCATGTGAGAAGCAATGCGTCTGTAGATCTAAACTGCATAATTCTAAAGATTGGCCCTGAGCTTTGTTGATGGTGATTGCAAACACCAATCGAATTGGGAATTGCAATCTCTTAAATTAAAATAGCATATCCGTTGGAATCATAGGAATGCGAGGAATGAGGACATCTTCACCTTTGAAAGGTCTTGTCAAGATTGTTGCTTCTATGACGTTGCTCATTAATTTTTTTACTGCAAGCTGCGTGCCGTTGCAAAGTTTTGGCTTGTTGATATTTCGCAACATGATAATTGGCACGCCGATTTTCAATTGCAGTACGTGTGGTGTCATCCGTGGCAGATCGAGTAAATTCAAAAATTCTGTTGGATGATTAACCGCTTCATCTGCTTCCACAACAGCGTCGACGGACTTGTATGTGACTGCCTCGCTTTGAATGTTAGACTGAATAATATTGTTAAGTTCGTAGACGTCTTTGTTCTTGGCCGCAAGAATAGCTCGTTCAGTCAGCCAGTCGTGATTCCTATAATTGATTTGAATATTGGGAAATACTTTTTCAACCAATTCTTCTTTTGACGTCACTAAATTGCAGAAGTTATGAGGCAATGAAATTCGTCCTGAGGTCAGATCAACCGGCACCTTTCTGTTCCCAGTTTCCAGCAAATGTTG
>NC_056749.1:108381256-108413756 GCF_019279795.1 Protopterus annectens | reverse complement strand
TGGTACTGTGGGCAGGCCGGAAACCATGCTGGGTGTGGGAAAGGAGTTGGTGCTTTAATAAGTGCCTCATAAAATGGTGGTGGATGCATCTTTCTAGGATTTTTGTTAAGGGGGAGAGGATGGCAATGGGATGACAGTTAGATATTTCTGTAGAATTACCACCATTATGTAGAGGAATAATGTAGGCTGTTTTCCAGATTGAAGGAATGGTGGCTTTGGCACTAGACCGATTAATGAAGATGGAGATGGGTATAGCTATTTTTTCTACTGCTATTTGTAAGTATTCGGCAGGTAAAGAGTCAGTGGCTAAAGTAGTGGGTTTTAATTTAGAGAAGAGTTTTTTAATATAATTGGTGGGGGTTGGTTTGAGATAGAATGTAGTATTTGGTAGGCTAAATCTTTGAGTATTATTAGTTGGGGTATTATCTTCTTTGAGGACCAATGCTTGAATTGATTCGGTAAAGAATTTGTTGAAAGATTCGGCTATATTTGTGACAGGGGTATTGGTATTTGGAGAAGGGGTGCTAGCTTTGCCAGGATACAGTATCTTATTTATACCAGCCCAACATTTCCGGGGATTGTTTGGTTAGTGTTTTTGTAGGGTGAGGAAATAGTCCTTCTTATCTTTTAGTACTGCCTTTTTTTGCATACTTCCTGATATTTTTGTTGAGCTATTGTTTTTTTAGTTGTCCTCCAAATTGACCATGCTTTATTCCTTTGTGAAATGTTTATCTTTTTATCTTTGGTTAGCCATGGTGCTGTTTTGTTTTTTACTTTGGTTATTCTAACTGGGGCATGTGTGTTTAGGATTGTCAAGAATGTGTTGCCAAAATGAGTAACCGCTTCATCTAGAGGTAATTGGAAGAGGGTAGACCAGTTAAATTGTTTACGTTCTTGCTTGAATCTAAGGGGATTAAAGTTTTTGTTATTCCTAATAGTTTGGAGTGTGGGTTGGAGTTGTGGTGTAATTTATATTTGAGAAGAAAAGTGGGCTGGTGGTCACTGAGAGAGTCTGGTAGTATACCAGCATAGTAGAAGGGTGGGGGGTTATTAGGTAGTATCAAATCTAATAGACTCTATTTTTTACTGTTTTTATCAATCCTGGTAGGCTGCTGTATAATTTGGCTGAATACAAACAGGTTGATAAAGTTACTGGGGTTAGGAGAGGAGCAGTTGAGCCAATCAATGTTAACGTCAGTGAGAACAATGATTTAATGGGTTGAGTTTTCAGTTAGCCAGTGAAGGAAGTATTCAACTGATTGTGTATTATTCCCTGGTGGGATGTATCCACTTATTAGGTTTATATATTTTTTGTTATTTATTTGTAGTTTGCTAAATAGGAATTCAGCATTTTTAATAGCTGGGACTTTAAGTTCTACTTTAGATATTAATAGACTATTTTTAAACAATATTGCCACACTGCCACCGTTTTCGTCTGGTCTGTCCTGGCGAATTATGTTGTAGCCTGGTGGTAGGATTTGGTTGTCAACTGTGGAGGGCTTTAGCCAGGTTTCTGTGAGGTTCACTATGTCAGGAGAATATAATGATAGTACTACATGTAAGTCATGTATTTTATTATTGATGCTCCTTATATTTATATTAAGTATGAGGAGACTTGATTTAGTTCTATGTATAAGTTGGAATGATTGGTGAATTTGGGAGGTTGGTAGGTAGGTGTTTTATTTTACTGGGCCCTGGATTTGGGTGAATGTCACCTGCTATAATGTGTTTGAGGTGTGAGACTGGTATTAGTTTGGCTAGTTTGTCAAGTAGGGTGATATACCTGTAATTGGATTTGAGCTGAGAAGCAATATGTATTAACCTAAAGGGGTGAATAGGGTAACTGAAAGATAATATAGGCTGGAGTTAATGAGGCTATAGTAGAGTGACTTTGGTGGATTAGTGTGGCAGTTGGGAAGTGGAGAGATGTTGCTTAGTATATTATGGTAAGAGGTTTGGTGGTAGATGATGGCTAGGAGGGTTAGGAATGATAGGCGAAGAATTAGTAAGGGTATATTGTTGGGATGTGGAGTCTACATGATGGGTGGTATAGATATGTAAATGAGTAAGAGATAGGGTTGGTACAGAGTGGGTGGTTGGGTCTGGGTGGTTTGCAATAGTATAGTGAGATGGTGGGTGGAGATAAGTGAAGTATAAATGTCAAGGTAGTGGGGGTGGGTGGGAATTGGAGGAAGGGTAGGGGAGCAAAGTGAGCCTGAGTGTAGTGGGGGATGAATGGAGCTGGTTGAGCCAGTAAACCAAGGCACAGGATGCTCAAGGGACTATCAGTAGGTAAGTGAAAAAAGCCTACTACTGTAAAGTCATAGACTGCATAAGTATCAGTTAGGCACTCAGCAGCTATAAAAACCACTAGAAATACTGGGGATACTGCTATTGTAAAGTATTGCAATGTATGGGCAGTTACAGAGTTTTATCTTGTGTGTTAGAGATCTGTGGTATGGTCAGGAAAGGTAGGAAGAGCTGAATAGTACCCTCTAGAGAAGAAAAGTGGCAGCAGAGTTAGTAATTTAACAAATATGGGGGGGGACGCTGTCCGCTTATCCATAACGCAGCACTTGGCCATGGCTAAAATCAACCAGCAATAGTTGAAAATAATATTATCTCTATGTAAGGTACAGAAAACAATAGATTATTAGATTTTGTTTCTTGCAGGGTTCGATGTTTTCCCAGGGCGGCTTTTTTTAACTGCTTTTTAATTTGGTGGGGGGGGGGGGTCTGTTAAAAAGTTTGGTCCAGAGTGGTTTGCACTAGATTCAAAGTGTAGATTTTTCTTGCAGGGTCAGATGTTTTCCCAGCATGGGTTCTTTTAACTGCTTTTTAATATGGTGGGCAGGGGAATGTCTGTTAAAAAGATTGGCCCCGAGTGGTATGCACTAGTTTCAAAGCTTAGATTTTGTTTCTTGTAGGGTCCAATGTTTTCCCAGGGTGACTTCTTTTAACTGCTTTTTTAATATGTTGGGAGGGGGATGTCTGTTAAAAAAATTGGTCCCAAGTGGTATGCATTAGTTTCAAAGCTTAGATTGTGTTTCTTGCAGGGTCTGATGTTTTCCCAGGGTGGCTTCTTTTAACTGCTTTTTAATATGGTGGGAGGGGGAATGTCTGTTTAAAAGACTGGTCCTGAGTGATATGCACTAGTTTCAAAGCTTAAATTTAGTTTCTTGCATGGTTTTATGTTTTCCTAGGGTGGCTTCTTTTAACTGCTTTTTAATATGGTGGGAGGGGGGATGTCTGTTAAAAAGACTGGTCCCGAGTGGTATGCATTAGTTTCAAAGCTTAGATTTTGTTTCTTTCAGGGTCTGATGTTTCCCAGGGTGGCTTCTTTTAACTGGTTTTTAATATGGTGGGGGGGGGAGGTTGTCTGTTAAAAAGATTGGTGCTGAGTGGTCTGAAAGAGGGAGAAGAAGTAGTTAAGAGTTAGGGTGAATGAAAGCAAGCTAGGACAGACAGAACTGATATTTAGTGGCAGTGTATAATGCACATACAAGTAGTACAAACAGCATGTAAGAGTGCAGAAGCAAGCAAGTACAGTAAGGATACAGCTAATCAGGACCTTAACAAGTGCACCTAGTATATTTAGAAATACACTCTGATATCACAGTGAACTTTAAAATGACTAAAAAATACTGAGGCTCTAACTAGCTAGGCAGGCCAAGTCAGTTCTTAGTTCATGTTATTTAAATATGTGTTATAATCATAAAACCGACTTACACACTTTTAACAGTAACCGGAATTTATCCAGTGCTAGCAAGTTTTCACACATTCCGGACCAAAGGTAGGCAGTAGTCCTTTTCATGAGACCAATGAGCTTTTGCATAAAACAATCTTTAAAAAGTAAACATCTACAGCTCGCAACGCTATATAACAGTTTAATTAGCATTGCTGTTCACATGCCAATTCATTCTACACAATACTAAGCAATGCAGGGTCCTAATACAAGGAACAACACTATTAGATATCTCTGTTTAAATTACGATACAGAGATTTACACATGGCTTCTGCTTACATACGTGATAACCCGTGAAATGCTTAAGTAGTTAAAAAGGGTCTATATCACTTTGATGAAATGGCAGAAGTTCGAACACCATATGTTCGAACTTCTAACCTCGAAGTGCAAAACCATCGAAGGCTTAGAACAGCAATTTTTTTCCCAGGGAAAGAAATCGCTGTTCTAAGAAATACACACACACAACACAAGCACACCAAAAAAACAGCAATCCACACACATAGACTTAAAATCCTACATCTAACCCTACACTAACTTGTACATACACTACTATCTATCCACTTACCTTAACCCAAACCCTAACCCTAAGGTCCGTCACTATCTCACACTCACCTGACCCGCGCCCTAAACCTAACTCACCTATCCCGCTTCCTAACCCTAACATCTGCACAATCGCACACTTACCCGAACCCAACCCGTAACTTTTCACCACAGTGCTGAAAATAGCGAAGCCACAGAAACGGCCCACCGAATTCTTTCCCTGGGAAAGAATCCTGTGTTCCGCGGCTTCGCGATAATCAGTTTTCGAGCATATGGTGTTCAAACTGCGGAAGTTTTGATGAACTGATAGGAACCCGTTAAAAACATTAGAACATAGTAGGATAACAATGATATTAGGTCTGGTTTAAAAATACCACATGCAGACATAAAAACTGTTGAATTCCTTACCAACGAACACGCGTGCAGTAATGGCAGTGGCAGTGTCTATGGGGAAGTAATCTGGATTTAAAAATGGTGACTCTACAGTGGGGTTCCCTATATAGATTTCCTTTGGAAGGCAGGTAGGGGGAGGGATGGAGGCAGGGGACAGGAGTTGCTGGAGTTGTGAATGAGGATGGGGGGGGTACAGAGTTGTGAGCCAGTAAACCGAGGCACAGGAGTGCTCAAGAGACTATCAGTAGGTAAGTGAAAAAAGCCTACTACTGTAATGTCATAGAATGATATCAGATAAGGACTCAGCAGCTATAAAAACACTAGAAATACTGGTGATACTGCTATTGTAAAGCATTGTAAAGTATGGGCAGTTACAGAGTTTTATCTTGTGTGTTAGGGAGCTGCTGTATGGTCAGGAAGGGTAGAAAGAGGCAAAAGTAACCTCTAGAGAAGTAAAGTGGCAGCAGAGTTAGTAAGTTACCAAATATGGGGGGGACGCTGTCTGCTTATCTGTAACACAGCTCTTGTCCACAGCTAAAATCAACCAGCAATAGTTGAAAATAATATTGTCTCTATGTAAGGTACAGAAAACTATAGCTTATCTACATACAAGCACTAGTTTCAAAGCTTAGATTTTGTTTCTTGCAGGGTTTGATGTTTTCCCAGGGTAGCCTCTTTTAACTGCTTTTTGATATGGTGGGAATGGGCATGTCTGTAAAAAGATTGGTCCCGAGTGGTATTCACTAGTTTCTAAGCTTAGATTTTGTTTCTTGCAGGGTCCGATGTTTTCCCAGGGCAGCTTCTTTTAATTGCTTTTTAATAGGGTGGGAGGGGGGATGTCTGTTAAAAAGATTGATCCCAAGTGGTCAATATATATATATATATATATATATATATATATATATATATATATATATATATATATATATATATATTTATATGTGTGTGTGTGGGTCTGGGTATACTTCAGATGATCAAAGTTTCAAAAGTTCGACTTTCATATGGCCGAGACCATATGATCGATCTTTTGAAGGTTCGAACATTTAATAAAAAAGTAAAAAAAAAAAAAGCCCCCACAGCCCCTGCTATTTATATATACTAACTCCAAGATCGCACTACAGTGTGGAAAAGGGAAATCTTCCTGTTCCGTGCTGTATGGAGATCTCTGTTAGGAATGTTCGAACTTTCAAAAGTCCAATCATATGGTCTCGGCCATATGAAAGTCGAACTTTTGAAAGTTCGATGATATGAACTGGACCCATATATATATATATATATATATATATATATATATATATATATATATATATATATATAGATAGATTATATATATATATATATATATATATATATATAGATTATATATATATATATACTTTTATATTAAAAATAAATAAATATATATACATATATATTCACTACTAAATCCAGAAACCGCACAATACCGACACTGAAAATACCAACGCCCAGAAGAACGAAACTACAAAATACCGTAATCAACAAAACAACAAAATAAACCCCCCAAGCCAGCAATAACAACATATATGCAGGGGGGCAAGCCCCCCTGCACCCCCCACACCCCCCGTAACTTAAATATACCTACTCCGAGATCACACTACACTTGGGAGAATGGCAAACCTGCCTTTACGCACTATACAGCAATCTCCATTATTTGCCGTCGGGGTTGTGGGCATCGGTCTTCTGTGGTTTCGGGCTTTCATAGTGTTCCTATAGATAGATATATATATATATATATATATATATATATATATATATATATATATATATATATATATATATATGTATACACACACACACACATATATATATATATATATATATATATAGATAGATAGATAGATATATAGATATATATAGATATATATATATGAGTTCTAGTTAAGTGATTGAAGTTCAGAACTTCGAATTTCATATGGCCGAAACCATATGATTGAAGTTTGAAATCTTAGAACACTTAAACAGAGATCTCCATACAGTGCAGAATGGGAAGATTCCCTTTTCCTCACTGTAGTGTGATCTCGGAGTTGGTATATTTAATAGTGGGGGGTGCAGGGGGCTTGCCCCCTGCATATATTTGTTTTATTTTGTTTTTTTTTCTTTTTTTTAATGTTCAGGATTACAAACTTTCTGTCATATGGTCCCGATCATATGAGTTCGACATTTTGTAATACACACACACACACACACACACACACACACACACACACACACACACACACACACACACACACACACACACACACACACAAACACACATCTATTGCATTATTGCTGCCTTGGCTGTTACAATTTAATATAATAAATAAATACTACTACTTTCCAAATTGTATATAAAAAAAAAAAAAACTGCAAAACTTTCAAGTTCTTAATGTTTGCTAATTTGCATTGCGTTGCTTACCTTAACCTATCCTGCATCTTCAGGAGGGAGACATGCTGTCAGTCAAGATGAAAAGAACAGTAAAGATTACTGAAGAGAAATGGCCAGACAAAGCAGTTACAGTAGCAGTTGTGGACAGACTACATTCAGAGAACAGTTAAAAACAAAACCTGAGCATCAGCAGCCAGTACACAACAAAATCAGCCACAAAAAGTGAGCATCAGCAGCCAGTACACAACAGAATTAGCCACAAAACCTGAACATCAGCAGCCAGTACACAACAGAATCAGCCACAAAACCTGTGCATTAGCAGCCAGTACACAACAGAATCAGCCACAAAAGCCTGAGCATGAGCATACACAACAGAATCACCACAGTCTCTACCCTTCCCTGCCAGTACAACTCTTTTTGCTGACGTCATCACAGGGACAGCTCCACCAATCACTGAAGCAGTACTGGATAAAGAACAAAGGGAAAGCCTCACCAGAGAACCAGGACGTCAGTTTGATTTCTTGTAGCTTTTCCCCACATTCCAAATAGTGCTAATTTGTCATTTAACACCTTTTAAATGGCAGAGATGAAACAAAAGAAAAGCCCTCAAATTCTGAATGAGGTGCAAACATCTTTCTGATGTACTCTCAAGTAAGGCATTTTACTGCAGTATTTGACTATACTTTATATATATATTTTTCTTTTAAGTTTTGGTTGAGTTACTTCCTGGGTCCTAGTGCTGGTCTTCTACCCCTCCATTTGAAAAACTGTACTGAAGTGTATACAGTCAGTAGGCTTCCCGGCGTCCTTGGTCGGTGGAGATGGTGACTTTAAAAGTGACTGCTTTGTGGTTGGATCTTACCATGGAGGATGACACTGTAGGGATACTGCAGTGGTTACTCATGTTGGTTAATACCAAGTCCAAGATATTTTCACCTCTTGTGAGGGTGTGAGCCAGCTGGTCCAAGGCATTTGCACTGATGAAAGCAAGGAATATCTGGTCATTTGTGTTTTGGCATGAGTAGCTCTTCCAATCTATGGTTGGATAATTAAAGTCACCCAGGATCAGGGTAAAGGGTTGAATCCTGATAGATTCAAAGAGGTCCAGATAGGTGGAGTGTACATTCTGAGTCAAAGTTGGGGGCCTGTAGCTAGCTATGATTTGAATAGGGGTCCTGTCAATGGTTAACTGCACCTGGAGTGTCTCCTGTGCGTCATTCTGTTTAACCAGCCTGGAGGTGTATACGTCTTTTATATATATTGCATCTCCACCTTCTTTTGCTTTGCTACCCACTGTTTGGGGTCTGAATGTATGATAGGATGAGTAACCTGTTGTGGCTGGGGTGCTCTCCGCAGCTTTGAACCAGTTTCTGTGACTGCACAAATGTCAGCATCTTCCAGGGTTAAGAATGCTTGCAATGATTGCAGTTTCATGTTTAGACTCCTAGCGTTTAGCAGCATGACCTTTAATTTTTGTTTTGATGAAAGTTTTAAGTTGGTAGCTTTGATCTCATGTCTTTACCTAAAAAAGGCACTATGGGGGAGGCAAGAGCATTTGCCAGGAGCCGGAAGCCCAAGGGAGACAGATGCAGGCCATCTCTGGCAAAGCATTGTGGTTTGTCAGTCATGTCTTCCCAAGCTGTCAGGTACTGGATCCCCTTGGAATGACACCAGAAACTGAGCCAATTGTTAAAGTCAATCATTTTCTGTTTGAATTGAGGCATCATTCTGGGTGACAGTAGAATGATGCTTAAGGCTAGAAACATTCTGCCTGGAACACATATTCAGTGAGCTCTATCATGTCTCTCTTTGTGTAGTCCAGGAAGGTACATATCAAGTCATTCATAGGTTCATAGGTTCATAGGTAGGTACTAGGCTATCGGTCCAAGGGCCCACGTAAGCCTAGCCAGCAAGGTTCACATCAACATGGACTATGACAGAGTCATAACAATACCTGTTGTTGAGAGACTTGAGTGCATGGGTGATATGGTGGATTCTGGCACCTGACAAACAACTAACCGTGACTTTTTCCTTATCCAGTCTGATGAGGGGCACATCTGTGTGTCTCACAATGGAGTCTCCTATGACTAATATGTTGAGTTTATGTTTAGGCCTTAGTGGTTGTGAGACACAGGTGTTTATATTTTATTTACTTTATTTTTCTATTATTACATTTGTATTTGTTTTCCAGGATAGAGCACAGATGTCCATGGACTTTTTTCGGACTCAGACTGGGAGCGGTGTCTGGTTCAGTGACTTGCTCAGAGTTACACAGTTAGGCAATGAAGGCTGAGGGAGTTGGACTGCTGGAAACAGATTAACACCTCCTTAATCCTCTAAGCCAGCTGCCAGATGTTACTATTTTTATCATCACTTAATGTGACTATAATGCATTATTTGAATGAGTACAATTATCTTGTGATTGGCTAATTCATTGCATGACTATAAAAGATAACATTTATTTTGATAAAGGCAGTGTTAGAAGTTAGTTTTAATGAAGTCCCATGGCAGGGAAGGAAGCACTTAACTTTGATTTGTAAATAAATATTGTCTTCTGGTCATCATTTGACCACTGCTTTTTTTTGGATTTTTGAACAGTTTCACAGATTTTTTATTTTGAGCCCAGGGCAACTTCCATCCTCTGTAGTCCTTCACTTGGTGCCCCAGATTCTTTATATTTTTTTAAGCAGCTTGATGTAACTTAATAAATTCTACAGATCCAGAGAGTAAATTTAACCAATTTACTTCACTCCACATGATTTCCAAACTGAATTTATTTCCCTTAATACATGGTCATGGCCTCCCTAACTTGCTGTCTTGATCCTTCCTAGGTTAAAACTCCATCATAAACATCTTTTTTAATGCTTAATGTGCTCATATCAGGTCCTTCCCTGTCTTTCCTTTTTTTTTTTTTTTTTTTTTTGTGAAAAAGAGATCCCGTTCTTTCAGTCTGTCTTCATACGCTACTCCTTCCATATTGTATAAAGAGCTTCTGTCTCTTTTATTTTATCCTCATGCACTGTTCCCTGCAATCTCCACACCATCTCAGTTACCTTTTTGGTGCCCCTCCAGCAGTGTGACATTTCTACTAGCAAAAGTTGTGGAGCTGTCAGCTTCAATACACTTGTTTTGGTGAAACTACGTTCAGACTTTTTCCTAAATCTCTAGTGTTATGATAAAGAACTTGCAAAACAGGCATTTCATAAAACCATCTAATATATTTTATAGCTCTGACTTATGCTATGTAATTTCTCATGCTCATAAAAGGGATTTTTACATTTACTAATTTAATGTGTGTTGCCAGTTTTATAATGTATTATGCAGTTATTTCTCACGATTTCATGGGTTCATAGATATAAATTAGGATAATGAATACAAGACCCTTTTTAATCCTAGCCATGCTTCTCAAATTTATCCAATATGTTGGGTGCCCTAAACGTTAGTTTTAGGGGTATGTGTAACCTAGGGCATGCATGGTCAAACATTTACAGGCTGCCTTTGTCCATCAGAGACATAGGTGACAGACTAGGGT
This sequence comes from Protopterus annectens, assembly GCF_019279795.1. Lineage (NCBI taxonomy): Eukaryota > Metazoa > Chordata > Ceratodontiformes > Protopteridae > Protopterus > Protopterus annectens. The sequence continues at coordinate 108,403,157 of NC_056749.1, read as the reverse complement.
TTAAATTTTGATCTCCGATGCACTGGTCCAGGTTATGTTTGAATAGGGTCAGGGAGGAATTCTGCTCCAGATGGATTGGAAGCCCACTCCAGACAAGAGGTATTCACTGAGAAACATACCTGTCCCTCCAACATATCCTATTTATGTCACAAGCAAGGTTTAAGGCCACGGACTGGGTAGTTCTGATGTTACTTGTTTTGCAGATATGAAAAAGGTCCATCAGAGCAGAATCCTGAGATTCTTTTATGCAGGACATAGATCACCCCTCAACAGTCTGTAGGAGACAGAGTACAGGGATAAGGCTTTGAGGTGATCTGCAGAGGATATGTCATTAACACCTGTTATTCTTTTTGTGAGGAACCTTTGCTGACATTCCAGTTGTTGCATGTACCTGCTCAGGTATAAATTGAATGGACCATTGTACTCAATGATTGGTCTGATGAGGGCTGAGTACAGTGGAACAATGACTTCCTTGGACACAGATACCATACCCTTGCTTGCAATTTGAGCAACACAGAATGATTTCCTTTCTACCTTGGACACATGAGTCGCTGACCTCCCAAAGGTTAATATTATACATTCTAGGAAATGAGTTTGAAACCATGCCTATAGCACCGGTTATTTCTTTGTATTGGCCCTTCCTGGAGAATAATTGTGTCTTGGGAGGGGGGGAGTTCTACTTCTGCTCCCAGTTTGCAATTATCTCCAAACTTGATCAACCAGAAGCCCTTGTATTTGGCCTTGACTTCCATGAAGTAGATGCTAAAAAGGAGAAGACCCAGAATTGAGCCCTAAGGGACTCCACTAATGACCGGCCTGTTTGTGGAGGTGGGCTGCCCATTCTAACTTCATAGTTCCTATCTGATGGCCAGCTGGCAACCCAGCATGTAACATAAGGCTAATTCCTAATTCCATGAGTTTTTTTTTACAATGTCTGAGTGGGATATTGTATCAAATGCCTTGGCTAGCTCAAGTTAGGCATTATGCACCGTTTTGTTCCTGTCCATTGCCTTGGTGGCCTTCTCGAAGACGTCTACCAGACCGAATAGGCATGATCTTCCTTTGACAAAACCAAACTGGTTGGATCCAAAGCCTGGAAATGTCCTATGTCATCATTAACCAAGGTCTGATATCAGCTCAACCCAATGGTGCATTGACAGTTTGCCTATATAATATACAAATCCATTGATTGATTTGCAAAAATGTAGATTCCAGATGCTCACATTTACATTTAGAAATATTGGTTCTGCTTTGGAAAAGGTACACAAACATTTGCTCTCAGTTAAATCATTTTAGGCAGGACTTGTATGATTTCTCAAAGCTTCCTAACAGCACAAAGCTTGACATTTATTTTGTCAGCATTTTTCTGTTTCTAATTTTCACTGCAACTTATACTTATAGCAATGTGGTTGCGTTGCTAGGAAACTGCGAGTTAGGTGGAAATACTTTTCCTGTGTCTCATTTATTTTCTGTTGTTGGTGATTGGTAGTCAAGAAGGTAAACACAGAAAGCTGGGTTTTTTAATATGTTCAGATGCGACTAAGATGAAAACACTGAAGACTATCAGAAAGATTTTTCTAAGGCCTCCATAAAAATAGAATTTTGCACAGCTTTTGCAAATAACTGCATGTTATTATTATTTTTTTCTTTTTATGAACATACCTCTCCCCTCTTCCCTCCAACACAAGGGTCAGAAATAAGTTCCTGCTCACACATCATCTTATACAGAAAATGTGGGACAGGTATTTCATGGAACCATCTAACATATTTTATAGCTCTGTACTCCATGGCTATTGGTTAATTCTCTAAGAGCAGTTGTCCTGATGACCTCACAACCAGGTGGGTGGAACCGTACTACTAGTGACCTAACAATCAGCTGGGTGGAACCATATTACCCGGAGAAAGAGGCAGTGCCAACAGGCTGTAACAGTCCCTTACCCCAGCAGCCACAGTCTGTATTTGTCACAAAACATTCTGGTGGTATCTGCAGGGAAAAGTGCAGCAGAAAGTGCTCAGATTTTATGTGTCATCTGGATCTGTGGGAAAGCCAGGATAGGGGCATGATGAAATATGTGAACTGTAACAAAAACAAACCCACTGAGTAAAGGGAATGCAGCCTATGCAACCTAGCTATCTGAATCAGATTGCACTGGCCCATATGCATATTGGAAAAGTCTTCGGTCAATTAGTGCTGCAGGTCACCAGAGCTCTAGGAAGTCCATTTCAAGTTTCCTACAGATGTTCAGAGACCCCCCCCCCCAAGTCCTACAGGTACTGGACCTTGGCCAACCTGCTGAACTGCAGCCTTTACCTCCTGCAGTAGAGACAACAAAAATTTTGCATCAGCCCATACCTCTCAATCTTATAGTACAGAAAATCTGGACAAAGGCCGACAAAATGGGGGGGGGGGGGGACAAAGGTCCAAAAATAGGGACATATTTTAAATATTGCCCTTATAAACTTAGAAATTTGCTAGAGGAACAGAGTTTGTTTTAGCATACATTTTCTGAAGGATTTGAAGTCTGATGCTCAAATATATGCCATTATTTAGTGATTTCAGTCCTCAGATCATCCCAGTGATTTGACAGAAAATCACAAATTTTATGAGGAACAGCAAAAATATGAGCTAAAAGTCTGGACATTCAGCATAAATCTGGACAGTTCAGCCTTATGCATTAGCCTCCTGCTGCACAACCTACAACAGGATAGTCAGACACCCTTCATAATAAGAGCTGCCAGCAACAACCCACTCACCAGTCCTCAGGACATCCAAGGCAGATGGAAGGAGTACTTCCAGCAGCTTCTGAATGAATAAAAGCCCACAAACACTATTCTGCCCAGACACAGCCTACAATGGGAAAGAGGAGGATCCCATCATACAAGAAGTAAGAACAGCAGTAAGGAAAATGAAGTCAGGGAAAGCAGCAGGCGCAGATGAGGTCACAGCAAATATGATAAAGTTGCTGAGTAAGATAGTGGAGAAATGGCTCCTGAGGGTACTCACAGCAGTATGGAAAGAAAGGTGTATCCCAGATGACTGGAGAATAAGCATACTAGTGCCGGGGTTCAAGAACAAAGGGGACATTGACAAGTGTGAGATGTATAAAGGTATCAAACTCCCGTCACATTGCATGAAAGTTCTGGAGAGGATGATTGATAGATGAATACGCAGAGTAGTAGAAAGTAAGATGGGAGATGAGCAGTTTTGATTCAGATCAAGATGCAGCACAACTGACCTGATGTCTGCAGTGATACAGATAGCTGAGAAGAAGGTAGAGATGAGAAAAGAGTCCAACTGGACATTCCTAGACTTGGGGAAAGCATATAACAAGGTCCCAAGAAGGTTGATTTGGGCAGTCCTACAGTGGTTCAAAGTCCCAGAAACACTGGTAAAATTAGTGTAGGCTATGTACAAGGAACCAATGGCTAAAGTACGAACAGTGTTCAGTCTCATAGAAGGATTCCCAGTAACAGTGGGTGTGCACCAGGTTTCAGCTCCGAGCCCACTGCTGTTCAAACTGGTGATGGACTACATTAGCAAACAGGTTGGAGTAATCAACATAGTTACTGTATGCAGACGATGTGGCATTACAGGCAGACTCTGACCAAGAACTTCAACAAAGGATAGGGGAATGGAATGCAAAACTGAAGGTACATGGGATGAAACTGAACACAGATAAGACAGTTGTAATAGCAGCAAATGATGGAGTTCAGAAAAAGCTGAGAATTGAGACAGAAGGCAAAATAGTGGAGCAGGTTAACAGCTGCAAGTATCTGAGAGTGTTGGCTGAGGAGAAGGGAAGTCTGAATCAGGAGGTCAAAGCTATAACCAAAGGGGTTGCAGCCAACTGGCACAGAGTGTCAGGTGTAGTATGTGATGGAAGAATGTCATAGAAGCTGAAATGTAAGGTGTACGAAAGAGTGGTGTGACCAGTACTACTGTATGGTACAGAAACCTAGGTAGTAAAGGCAGAGCAGTTAAGGAAGTTAGAGGTGGTGGAGATGAAGTACGTGAGATGGGTGGCAGGATGCATACTGTGGAACAGATACAGAAATGACATAAGAGCAGAACCCAAAGTAACTCCAATTGCAGAAAAAGTCAAAGAGAACAGATTACAGTGGTTCAGGCACATAGGAAGAAAAGCAGAAGACAATCTGGTGCAGACAATTTGGGACAGACAGGAAGAAGGCAAGAGGAAGCAAGGACATCCAGCAAAGAGGTGGATGGATTGTGCGAGAGAAGACTTGTTATACACATGCATGAGTGTTAAAGAAGGCAGGAGAGTGGCACTGAATATAGAGAGATGGCAACAGCTGGTAAGACTCCCAGCCCCATGTAGACAATAAGAAAAAGGGGGTTGATGATGATGAATCATGTAGGTCATGAGACACTGTACGTGCAAAGAAATGCATAATGATGGCAACCATCTGTGTAAGTTGTGTAGACTCTGCACACGTAAAGAGACATGAAAAGGGACAATAAAGCAGAAAAGAACGAGACGTGAGGTACAGGGTGAAAGAGGCAGATGTGGACAGCAGGGAAGATTCAGAGAGAGAGAGAGAGAGGAAGAGGAAAACTTTCTGTAAGCAAACAAACATTAGGAAGAACTAGAAACCTAAGTAGTAAGAAAAAAGGAGGAAGTACGTTAAATCAGAAGCTTAAGGATTTAGCAAATAAGTCATTTAGAGGGAAAGTGCAGTGAGGACAAAAGAAAGTGGATACACAAAGGAAAACAGAGATAACACATGTGAAGGATAAAACAATAAAACATACTGGGCAGGGTCTCTATAATCATAAAGGATATAGCAAAGGGTAAAGCTGGCACAGATTAGAAAAAGTTCAGATGGCAGGAGAGGAAGCAACACCTGATGGAAAGGGGATGTGATCATTAGATGTGCAAAGTGTGGGGCACCAGTGCTTAGGAATTGCTGGAGATGTTGGGTAGGTTGGAGGTTGGAGAAAAGCAGGGAGCTTGGAGCATGAAAACCAAGAGGAGAGAGGAGGCAGAAGGAAACTATCCAAAAAACACAGGGATAGAATGGGTTAGAGGACAAGGTCAAAGATATGGAGAATAGAAATGGTGAAAAGGTCAGTGAAAATAGACAGTGGAAGTGAAGGGGATGGGGCGGCTGAGGAAGGGCAGTTTATTGAAGCAAACCTGAAAGTAGGAAGGAAATGAATGGATACAAAGTCCAGCTAATATCTCTCTATAGATAGATAGATAGATAGATAGATAGATAGATAGACAGACAGATAGATAGATAGATGATAGATAGATAGACAGATAGATAGATAGATAGATAGATAGACAGACAGATAGATAGATAGATGATAGATAGATAGACAGATAGATAGACAGACAGATAGATAGATAGATGATAGATAGATAGACAGATAGATAGATAGATAGATAGATAGATAGATAGATAGATAGACAGACAGATAGATAGATGATAGATAGATAGACAGCTAGATAGATAGATAGATAGATAGATAGACAGATGATAGATAGATAGATAGATAGATAGATAGATAGATAGATAGATAGATACAGAGGCAGATAGATATACATATATATTTATAAAGATAAGAAAGGTGGTGGAAGCAGCTGGAGACATAAAAAGAAATAAAAGGACCAAAACAAAGTAAGAGACGGAAGGGATAATCTAGGAAAAGAATGGACATCCGGCATGGGAGAAGGATCAAGAGGTGTCAGACTCTGGAAGGGGACTGCAGAACTCTTGGATGGGGAAACACAGGAAAAAACACTGATTATAGGGAATGTAATTACAAGAGGAATAAGTTGGGGAAGCAGATGAAAAAAAATGAATTTAGCAAACAGATACAATTCTTGAACTGAGGTTAACAAGTACAAGCCAAAAATTGATCAGGGTGGTCACAAAAGATATGAAACACCCATATACATGGTCCATGGATGAAGCAGGTAGGTGGACCTGGTAATTAGCTGCAACTTGCATGGAGGTGGGAGCATAATGTCCTTCCTAAACAGACTGCCAGTGCTCAAAGCTAGTAATGCAGGAATAAATTAATCGAACAGAAACTGTAGAAAAGGGCAGGGAAATAAAATGACAGTAGACTTTCAAGGACCTTGTTTTTGGAGGAATGGACTCTATGTCAGCCCACAGGAACAGCAAGTCTGGAAGATAGAAGATGGAGAAGAAACCAGGAGACTATTACTTTTATACTGAACTACAACAAGAGAGGGAGTGGGGCAATCAGGCTAATAAACAAGGAGGAGAAGGAGGGAAAAGAAACTGGAATGTAGGAGGAGAGCAAAGGAATGACAGGAATGAAAAAACAGCAAGGAGGTCAGGGAGATGTAAGGTATTATTATTAACAGAAGGGGTGGTAAAAGTGACAAAACAGCAAGGGGGTCAGAGAGATAAAATATATTATTATTAACAGAAGGGGTGGTAAAAGTGATAAAACAGCAAGGGGGTCAGAGAGATAAAATATATTATTATTAACAGAAGGGCTGGTAAAAGTGACAAAACAGCAAGGGGGTCAGAGAGATAAACTATATTATTATTAACAGAAGGGGTGGTAAAAGTGACAAAACAGCAAGGGGGTCAGAGAGATAAAAGATATTATTATTAACAGAAGGGGTGGTAAAAGTGACAAAACAGCAAGGGGGTCAGAGAGAGAAAATATATTATTATTAACAGAAGGGCTGGTAAAAGTGACAAAACAGCAAGGGGGTCAGAGAGATAAAAGATATTATTATCAACAGAAGGAGTGGTAAAAGTGACAGAACAGCAAGGAGGTCAGAGAGATAAAAGATGTTATTATTAACAGAAGGGCTGGTAAAAGTGACAAAACAGCAAGGGGGTCAGAGAGATAAAATATATTATTATTAACAGAAGGGCTGGTAAAAGTGATAAAACAGCAAGGGGGTCAGAGAGATAAAAGATATTATTATTAACAGAAGGGCTGGTAAAAGTGATAAAACAGCAAGGGGGTCAGAGAGATAAAAGATATTATTATTAACATAAGGGCTGGTAAAAGTGATAAAACAGCAAGGGGGTCAGAGAGATAAAATATATTATTATTAACAGAAGGGGTGGTAAAAGTGATAAAACAGCAATGGGGTCAGAGAGATAAAACCTATTATTATTAACAGAAGGGGCGGTAAAGTGACAAAACAGCAAGGAGGTCAGAGAGATAAAAGATATTATTATTAACAGAAGGGGTGGTAAAAGTGACAAAACAGCAAGGGGGTCAGAGAGATAAAATATATTATTATTAACAGAAGGGCTGGTAAAAATGACAAAACAGCAAGGGGGTCAGAGAGATAAAAGATATTATTATTAACAGAAGGGGTGGTAAAAGTGACAAAACAGCAAGTGGGTCAGAGAGATAAAATATATTATTATTAACAGAAGGGCTGGTAAAAGTGACAAAACAGCAAGGGGGTCAGAGAGATAAAAGATATTATTATTAACAGAAGGGGTGGTAAAAGTGACAAAACAGCAAGCGGGTCAGAGAGATAAAATATATTATTATTAACAGAAGGGGTAGTAAAAGTGATAAAACAGCAATGGGGTCAGAGAGATAAAACCTATTATTATTAACAGAAGGGGCAGTAAAGTGACAAAACAGCAAGCAGGTCAGAGAGCTAAAATATATTATTATTAACAGAAGGGGTGGTAAAAGTGACAAAACAGCAAGGGGGGGTCAGAGAGATAAAAGATATTATTATTAACAGAAGGGGTGGTAAAAGTGACAAAACAGCAAGTGGGTCAGAGAGATAAAAGATATTATTATTAACAGAAGGGGTGGTAAAAGTGACAAAACAGAAAGGGGGTCAGAGAGATAAAATATATTATTATTAATATAAGGGGTGGTAAAATTGACAAAACAGCAATGGGGTCAGAGAGATAAAACCTATTATTATTAACAGAAGGGGTGGTAAAGTGACAAAACAGCAAGGAGGTCAGAGAGATAAAAGTTATTATTAACAGAAGGGGTGGTAAAAGTGACAAAACTCAGAGAGATGTAAAGTATTATTGTTAGCAGAAGGGGTGGTAAAGTGACAAAGCAGGAAGGAGGTCAGTGAGATGTAAGGTATTATTGTTAACAGAAGGGGTGGTAAAGTGACAAAACAGCAAGGAGGTCAGAGAGATGTAAGGTATTATTATTATTAACAGAAGGAGTGGTAACGTGACAAAACAGGAAGGAGGTCAGCGAGATGTAAGGTATTATTGTTAACAGAAGGGGTGGTAAAGTGACAAAACAGCAAGGAGGTCAGAGAGATGCAAGGTATTACTATTATTAACAGAAGGGGTGGTAAAATGACAAAACAGCAAGGAGATAAGGGAGATGTAAGGTATCATTGTTAGCATAAGGGGTGGTAAAGTGACAAAATAGCAAGGAGGTCAGAGAGATGCAAGGTATTATTATTATTAATAGAAGGGGTGATAAAGTGACAAAACAGCAAGGAGGTAAGGGAGATGTAAGGTATCATTGTTAGCATAAGTGGTGGTAAAGTGACAAAACAGCAAGGAGGTCAGAGTGATGCAAGGTATTATTATTATTAACAGAAGGGGTGGTAAAGTGACAAAACAGCAAGGAGGTAAGGGAGATGTAAGGTATCATTGTTAGCATAAGGGGTGGTAAAGTGACAAAAGAGCAAGGAGATCAGAGAGATGCACCCCTTAACAGAAGGGGCGATAAAGTGACAAAACAGCAAGGAGGTCAGAGAGATGCAAGCTATTATTATTAAGAGAAGGGGTAGTGAGCTGCAGGCAGTCACAGCAGCATGAGAGGCCGACATACCTGACATGTAAGATATCTGGATAAATGACAGAAAAGACTGGGGCAAAATGCTCCTTCAGTTAAGGAATTTTAGAGAGTCGGGAAGAGTAATGAATTAGGGGTTTGGCAGTATTGAGGAGTCAAGTAAATCATAGGCAGTTTAAGAGGAAGGAAAAAAGTTGTGAATGCAAGGGGAAAGGAAGAGGAAGGCTGAAGGAATTTCAAATGTTATTGGGTCAGTGAAAAGGTGAGAAAGAGAGAGAGAGAGAAAGAGAAGAAGAACATAGATCTGGTGCAGTGATGCTTTTTACAGGCCACCATTTGCATTCAGATGGTAGGGTGAACAGGTCACAAACAGAATAAGAAAGTGTCTGGCAAAGTAATTATAATAGAGAATTTGAATTTAGTAGAGACAGATGGGTACAGCACTCTCCAAGGGAAGGAGTGAAAATGAGGTAATTGAGGTTCATAGGTGTGTGGTGCAGTGGAACATTAAGAAGTCTAGCCCAATTTTCCCATATCACTGTCTGGTTAAGTGAGTTGCTCAAAGTGACACAGTAAGCAAATGAAAGCAGAGGGAACCAAACTATGGACTACAGGACACAACTTATTAATCCACAGCCTTAATCTTCTGCGCTAACTGCCAAGTAATACAGCAAGAGATGTTTGTAAAACAAGTAATAAAGATCAGTTGAAAAAGTAGGATTCTGGACATTGTGCTGTACATATCACATGGAAATGAGGAGGCTGAGATTACAGCAACACTGAACATGCTATAAAGTGTCTCACAATAAAGATAAAGAGGTACGGTGTAACATAAAAACTAGTTTGGGACCACAGGGGAGACAGTAACAATTAACATAGGGACTGGCACACAAAAAACTAAATGGGACTTGAACTTTGGGAAGTTATTAAAAGGTGTATCTCAAAAGGAATGGAGGAGAGACTTCAGAGCAAAAGATAGTTTACAAGAGGGCACAACCAGTGCGACTTAAGGACTCTGTAAGACAGGCATTTAATTAATGGAAAGTAAATGAGGAAAGAAGTAGGCAGGCAGGACAGAGACTATATGAAGAAGATGGAAAAAGGCTGCCAAAAAAGCCAAAAGAGGTTATGTCTAAGATAGAAAAACACATGGTCCGAGGAGTAAAAGAGAGGAAGGGATCTTTTTGAGGCATAAAAAATTAATTAATGAGAATAAGAACAGAAGTAAATGTGCTAGTAAGTGAATGCAAGGATCATAGAGGAAAAAATAAAAGGTAAGGATTTCAAATTAATTATTTTTTTCCTGCTAGGATAAAGGAGAAGAAGAAAATAATACTGACATGGAAGCAACATAGGGGAGGGGAGAGGTAGGTAGCGGAAAATAATGTGGAAAGAGGAAAAAGGAACTATTGGCATTAAGAAAGGGTAAAGACTGGGGACTGGAGGTTTTATCCAACAAAAGTCCTCAGCTGTTGCTGTAGAAGAAATTGAGAGCTATGGTTCTTTCCTACACCAGTCCTGCACATCCCTACCTACCTTTCATATTGTTTTTCCCCCTGCTTGACCCATTTCACCACTTTTCTATCACCCCTTTTTTCTTTTCTTTTTTTGGAAATAGCACAGGTTTAAGCGGGACTAAGTGCCGCTTAGCTTCGTGGCACGGTGTGCAAACCCATGCAAACCCACTTAAAACTGCTTAAAACTGCTTTAATCACCTTATCTGATTCTGATACTGTTCTGCACATCAATAAAATAACCTCCCCTGCCAACTCTCAAACATAGGACCCTCTGAACTACTGCATAGTGCATTAGACCACTAGACCAAATCAGCTCTGGGGAGTTATTGGTGTTCCTATAAATATATCATGCAGTACAGTGATGTAACATTAGGAAAACTATACACCCCTGCCATGTCTTGAACCCAGGACCCTCAGAAGTACAGCATTAGACCATTAGGCCAACTCAGCTCAGGAGAATTACTGGTGTTTCTGTAAATATATCATGCAGCACAGTGACGTAACATCAGGAAAAATATACACCACTGCCAAACATTGAACCTAGGACCCTCAGAAGTACAGCATAGGGCATTAGACCAGTAAGCCAACTCAAACATGGGAGCCACTGGTGTTTTTACAAAGATATTCTGATTACCAGAGACACACTAATTCTACACATAATGTGATAAATGACAGTGTACTTGGGCCTGTGATGCAGACACCGAACCAGTACACATCCAAAGACATGTTGATGGATTTACAGGAGGCCTGCAATATCAGGTAGAGCTGACAACTGCACAGACTGTTGCAGAATGTCCATAGTTGTGCCACCTACTTATGGCACGGCTGTCATCAAACCTATCCTGTGTGCTGAAGTACTGCCAAGTCAGTGCAGATTGAGGTTACAAAAGCATGACAGACAGGTCAGTGTCACACGTCATACCCATCTAAGCACACATGTTCATGCCAATCCTGTGTACCTGTGTAACACACTGTATGAATGCACGTATGTCTTGCAATTACACCTCCCATAATAATGACTCAGTAGAGCTATCTGTTACATTCCCAGCATGTCTAACATCTGGACACCCATAGTTCTGGCCCACAGTCCAATCTGTTGCATGATAACTACATGCTTGTCAATACAACATAGAAATAACTGAGCCCTGCAATGTCCAGCAGAACTGGTTGCTGATACTGCAGTCACTGCCACCCACAGTAGCATGTTAAAGGCCTGGAGGGTGGGACACATGTCACAAATATTAATATGTGTCCTAAATGTACGCTACCACTCTCGGGTGGCACTTCTACTTCACATATGTACCAGATGCACATGCCTCACCTGGACTGTTATGAGTACCTCACCCTGGCCATGCTGTGACACAAGAACTGACACTGCTCTCTCACTGACATATACAGCTTGCTGTACCCCAATGTTTTAATAATCCTCAGTATGACATGGTCAGAATGCATCATATGCGACCTGCTACACATGCAGCATTATGTTCGGCTACCTGCTATAGATGTACCATACCTCCCAAACACCTAGGACAGGGCATCGACACAACAACCATACTTAAAGGGTTGGGGGGGTGTTCAGGTGACAGGGGCATGTGTCACAGTCTCCCCCTACAGACATACACAGCTGATAGACCAGTATCAATTGGAGCAGCATGCACATTCAGATAAAAATGATGTATGACACTCACATCTGCCTGTCTCCTTACTGACCCCAACACACATTGTTAAACAGTAACCTGCCACAGAATCAGAAAGTTAGTTAACAATGGCCAAACATGGCATGTAAAACTGTAGACATACCACATCAGTCCAAACAGTGAACAGTATTTCTGCCTACCCACTGAGATGCTGTAGCTCCCACACCTCGATAATGTCCTCCTCACAGACCAGGAAATGAGCCAAGGCCTACATGAAGGCCTTAATTATAGCACTGTGATGCCATACCATTGGCTAATAAAAATGCAACCCAGCTGTTCTAGATGCTATTAGCAAATCTGAGTCACAGATTAGTGCACAGGCAATCACCTGTTCATGAGCATTACCTACAAAAGGCATGTTGCTGCCAATGGTAAAGAGGTCCATGACTTTCTTCATGAAGGCAGACTGTGATTTCCAAGGAAAACTACCACTAGATTTCTGCTCACAAATGAGTACAGTACTATACCAGGCATGCCATAGAATTAACCATGTAACAGAATGCAAATGGGGGGATGCAGTCATGGGAAATGGGAATTTTAACAGTAGGTCTCAACAACACATCTTGGAATGACATGCTGCTGTTAGTCTGCTGTCCAACACGTACATCTTGCCTTTTGGCTCTGTCTGCAGTGACATGGATCACAGCTCTGACCCTGAGTCCCCCAGCAATGGTCAACTATAATACGAATGCTACTGGATTGTCTGTTGTGACATAGTGACAGTAACTACTGGTGGATACAGCTGGCATGTCATGTCATGTACAGTCAGTGAGCTCCTGTCCATGTGTGAATGTCATACAGAGTTAGTTAAGGATTGTCCAGGTGTCCCTGACTGTTCCCGACATACTCTAGCTAGGTCACTGTGTACTCCATACCTGTATCTCATTGCCTGACAGCCATGACTAGCATACCTAGTGACTCCCTGCAGCAGGACAGCAGGTTATAGGCAGTAGTAGTGCGGGGACACAGGCTCTGCCTCTGCAACAGTGTGTACATATTAAGCATACAATGTAAGGGCTTGAATACAGTACTGGATATTAATGTACCATTACTGTGTTCCGAGGGGTCTGGCATGTCACAGACACATTCCCCACACTCTGGGGGCAAGCATTACATATTGTCCAACTGGTTTCCAAATCCACATTTGTCTGGCAAGGGGTCTACATATATCAGGCACATGTACACATTCTGCAAACATCTGGGTACTACAGATGTCAGACACCTACCAGGACGGAACCCTACACCACATATGCACTGCACTCAGTTATTGTGTAGGACAGATGTTGCTGGAATGTCCACATGCACTTGTAGTACCACTCACCTATTTGTCGGATGTTGGCTATATTACATGGTACTGTAAAGTTGCCCATAGGGGACACACCACAGTCGATGGCAGTGATGGGTGTAGACACATAACAACAGTCTTTCACAGCACACAGGCCATAATTGGTATACCTAGGACCATACAAGGTTACTAGGCTATGGGCTCTGAGCCCCCATATGCCTAGGCCAGATGTTAGCCCATGTGTATGCAAGGCAGCACCTGATGCCCCAGTTCAACAGGGACACAGGTGTTATCCCAAGGGTGTATGTGCAGTTAAACATCCAGTTATCCAGGTTCCACCTGCAAAGATGCAAATAGCGACCCTGATGTGGACAGGGTGACCATTCCACAGCAAGGTGAGTGTGTGGGGTACACATCTGAGCTGTTAACAAGCCCAGTTGATGACACACACCAGGGTGTGTGTGTGTGTGTGTGTGTGTGTGTGTGTGTGTGTGTGTGTGTGTGTGTGTGTGTATGTGAGTGTGTATGTAAATAGAGTAGAGCTTGAGATGCACTTATGCAGCAGTCCCAACAATGTGGAGTCTGTGATTGCCTTGTATGCCAGACAGAGGTCACCTCTGAGGAGTATGTATGAAATTGGGTAGATGGTCGGGCTTATAGCCTATCTGTGTATGGTAGATGTTTGAGGCCCTGGTATTCCTTGGTGGGGAACCTCTGTGATGTCCCCAGCTGCTGCATGTGCTGACTGAGGTGAATGATGAATGGGGAATTTTGCACAATAATGGGCCTTATTGGGGAGAATTCACGGATTTTAGGACTCCAGGTCCCTTGGTGACATACCCTTATGTATGAGGTGGCCCATGTAGAAGGTTTACCATACAACGGAATTAACATGATGGTGAAATGTCATGTTGCCATCAACCTGTGTGCACAGATCCCTCGTGAGTGATTGCATGCCTAGGATGTTGCTAATACTGTGATAATATGTAGGGACATCACTCTTCCCAAAGGGGTTGACACTGCATTTCTTGGTATGCGGCCTGAGTCCATGTTTCTGGCACCAGTCATGTATGTGCATGAGACCCTCCTAGGCAGACGTCCACATCACTAGATAATCTGTTGACAGCACGCAGCATGCAGTCATCTGCAGACATGGTTGTCCATAGCCCAATGGGTGTGCCCTGCATCTCAGAAGTGTACATCACATGTAACAGCGGCCCAAACACAGAGCAACAAGATATGCCACTACTTATGGGTCAACCGCTTGAGGTGGATTCCCCTATGTGGATTAGTTGGGTTGTATCAGTGCACCAGTGTGCTACCCCTATGATAACATAAGGTGTGATGCATACTTGGAAGCATATATCTATTATGGCCAAGTGGGTTATAGTGTCAAAGACTTTGTCCAGGTCAAGGTAGGCAGTGCGCACTCTCACCCCTTGTTCATGGCTTTGATGACTGTGTCAAAGAGGTCAACCGAGTATAACAGACATGATCCTTTCCCTCACAAAGCCTAACTGTGTGTGATGGAGTGTGTAGAGATCGCCAATGTCCTTGTTAATGAGGTTCACTATAAACTGTGCTGTGGCCTTGCAGAGCAGCCTAATTAGGCTGATGGGTATATAATGTGACAGATTGGTGGATGCCCCACCTTAGTGTAAAAGGGTGACATTGGTTGTCCTTCACACAGCTGGGACAAAGGTGGTAGTCAGGCCTCCTTTGAATACAGTGCCTTATGGTGTTGCAAGGTTATGCTTGGGGTCATGTAGGATGTATCCTGTGATGTGATAGGCTCCCATGGTGGATGTATACCATGACTTTCACATGTCAGTTGTGACCTGTTCCCTACATATAGGAGAAGGGGGCAGGTACTGTGGACATTCTGATGTACAGATGGGGGGACAGGGAATAAAGACTACACTGTTTCTGTCAGGCATCAAGTATGCTATACCTACAGCAGTGGTATAGCTGGTGTCCTTGATCACCACAAGTGAGCAGATGCAAGTGCTTCCTGTGATTTTGCACACATATGTGCAGAATGGGAGATGATTGTCTGTAGTGGATGCCAAAAATGTGGGCTCTGGGTTTGTTGTGCAGGTTTCCAGGAGTGATCACATTCACTTGTTCACACTAAGGAGACATTGATCCAAAATGGGCACCTGCTCCTACTTTGTCTCGGACAGAGGTATGTCATCCCTGTTATAGACACTTATGTATTGCAGATGTCCACCAGACAGGTGTATGTATCCTTGCAGAGGATGATGTAATCTTGTTGTGTATACATGACTCCATGCATCTATACAAATGCACATACAGCGCTTGCGTGTATGTGTGGATATTGTTGCTAGTCCCTAAAGAGGGGTTGGGGCTGAGAAGCTGTGTATACCACCCCTCAGGAGGCTGTATTCCATTTTGGAGGTGTATGAATGTCTGACCCTAGCTAGATGGGTACTGTGGGAGATGGTGACTGCAAATGTGACCGCATGATGGTTGCTTTGCCACGGAGGATGACACTGTAGGGATGCTGCAGTGATAACCTATGTTGTGTAATATCAACTCCAACACACCTTTAGCTCATGTCGGGGTAGCCCCTAGCTGCACCAAATTGTTTGTAATTCCACTGTTGATGGCTGTCTGGCCATTTGTGTGCTGGCATGGGTATGTCTCCCACTGTATGTTTAGGTTGTACAAATGACCCAGGATCAGTGTACAGACAGAAATCATAATACAGTTGATGAGGTTCTTATAGGCAGAATGGGCTTCCTGGTCACATGTGGTGGTTGGTAGTTAGCTATGATTTGAATAGGTGTGTTGGCAATGGTGAACCCCCCCTGCAGTGTTCCCTGTGCATCTTACTGCCTGTACAGCATGGAGGTGTGTATGTGTCTCATATATACTGAAATCATGTCCCATGGCATTTCTGCCCACACTTTGGGGTATGACTCTATGATAGGATGGTTGACCAGGTAAGGCTGGGGTGCTCTCTGCAGCTTTGAACCATGTGTGTGTGACTGCACAGATGTCAGCATTTCCCAGGGTTAAGAATGCTTGCATTGAGGGCAGAGTCATGTGTAGACGCCTAGCGTTTAGCACCATGGCCTTGAATGTGTGCTCTGCTGACAGTTGTATGTTGGTAGTGATAATCTCACCACTTTTCCAAATGAAGGCATTATGGGGGTGGCGAGAACCATTGCCAGATGCCTGAAGGCCAGTTGAGACAGATGGAGGCCATCTCAGGCAAAGCATTGTGGTCTGTTGACCATATCATCCTATGCTCACAGGTACTGGAACCCCCTGGAATATCATAGCATAAAAGGTCACATGTTAAGGTCAATCATTTCCTGAATGTATTTCAGCATCAGTCTGGTTGACAGCGAAATGCTTCATAAGGCTAGGGACATACCTGCCTGGGACACATAATCAGTGTGCTCACTCATGTTTTACTGCATATAGTCTAGGGTCATATATCTCAGGTCAGGCACACCAACGTGGACTGTACCTATTGGTGAGATACAGCATTGCATATGCAATATGTCAGATTCTGTCACCTGCCAAAGAAGCAACTGTGACCATCCACATATACAGCCAGGTGAAAGGCACATCAGTGTGTCTCACAATGGAGTCTCCTACATGTAATCTGTGTGGCATGTCATGATGCCTGTGTGGCTGTGGGACACAGGTGTATGGCCATGTGTGGTATGTGGTGTGTAGGGCTGTGGCATTCACTTGTGGCTTTGCCTCGGAGGTCTCCTTTGTTTGTGGATGAGTATGTTGGAGACCTCTGAGTGTGTGTGTGTGTGTGTGTGTGTGTGTGTGTGTGTGTGTGTGTGTGTGTGTGTGTGTGTGTGTGTGTGTTTTGTTTAGGTGTGGGTGATGTGTGAGATGTACTGATTGTGTTCACAACCTGTTCCTGGAGAAATGTGCATGCTTGACAGGGAGAGAGCATGAAATGTAGGCTCCTAATGTCATTGCATCTCTCACACATTGTGTTTCTTGCCGGTGTTTGTAGATGGTTGTCCATCCTTGTTACTGAGGCAGGTGATACACTGTGCCAGGATGCCCATATCAACAGGACTAGCAGGGGAAGCTGTAGGACATTGTCCAGCTATATAGTGCAGAATCTGAAGGAGGAAGGTCAGGGAGACCTAAGGGGGTGGTCCTACAGCCCAGGTTCTTAATACAACAGTGAAGGCTGACACCACTGCATACAGTATAGACAGGCAATGAACAAGCAGTAATAGGTGCAACAGGACAATGCATTTGAACACCTTATAGGACATACAGCAAGTAGTAGGAAACTTCAATGCATGATGTATTCCCACTATGTTGCTGATAGCCACATACATACCTTGGTGATAGATGGCGGGGTATGATGTGTGAGTTAGCAGTGGATAGTGGTGGCAAATGTGGATGTGCAGGGTGTGTACATAATGGTGAGCAATTTATGTGGTCCTGTGATGTGTTCACCTCTTCATGTCTTTCAGGTGGGATGTACTGCTGGAGGAATCCACCTTTCTCAGGAGCCGAGACCACCTTCATAATTGATGCCCTAAGACTCCATCACCAGGTGTTGTTGTAAAGGAGTTACCATAACTTTGCCTCGGAGGTCTCCTTTGTTTGTGGATGAGTATGTTGGAGACCTCTGAGTGTGTGTGTGTGTGTGTGTGTGTGTGTGTGTGTGTGTGTGTGTGTGTGTGTGTGTGTGTGTTTTGTTTAGGTGTGGGTGATGTGTGAGATGTACTGATTGTGTTCACAACCTGTTCCGGGAGAAATGGGCATGCTTGACAGGGAGAGAGCATGAAATGTAGGCTCCTAATGTTATTGCATCTCTCACACATTGTGTTTCTTGCCGGTGTTTGTAGATGGTTGTCCATCCTTGTTACTGAGGCAGGTGATACACTGTGCCAGGATGCCCATATCAACAGGACTAGCAGGGGAAGCTGTAGAACACTGTCCAGCTATATAGTGCAGAATCTGAAGGAGGAAGGCCAGGGAGACCTAAGGGGTGGTCCTACAGCCCAGGTTCTTAATACAACAGTGAAGGCTGACACCACTGCATACAGTATAGACAGGCAATGAACAAGCAGTAATAGGTGCAACAGGACAATGCATTTGAACACCTTATAGGACATACAGCAAGTAGTAGGAAGCTTCAATGCATGATGTATTCCCACTATGTTGCTGATAGCCACATACATACCTTGGTGGTAGATGGCGGGGTATGATGTGTGAGTTAGCAGTGGATAGTGGTGGCAAATGTGGATGTGCAGGGTGTGTACATAATGGTGAGCAATTTATGTGGTCCTGTGATGTGTTCACCTCTTCATGTCTTTCAGGTGGGATGTACTGCTGGAGGAATCCACCTTTCTCAGGAGCCGAGACCACCGCCATAATTGATGCCCTAAGACTCCATCACCAGGTGTTGTTGTAAAGGAGTTACCATAACCAGCAAGAACACGTTGCACTGTGGGCAGACCTTGTTGGATTGGGTAATAATGTGGGCCAGCATGACAGGAGCTATGAGCAGGTCCAACATCAGGCCACAGATCTGAGACATCATGCACAGCAAAGGGCCCCAGCTGTGGTCAGGGACCATGCTGGAACCAGTGGAGGACCAGCTTATTAACAGCCACTCTCGGCCATAGTGGAGTTCCTGGCAAATCTGGGTTCAGCCACCAGCTCACAAGTGTCAATAACACCATATGTCATGGAGGTGGATGACACAGCTTTCACAACCAAGAACCAACCAGGTAAGTACCCAGTTGTCATCACATTAATACTGTAGCATTCATAGTGGCGGTCTTTGCATACCTGTACACATAGGTCAATCTGTATTTGTGAGTGGGTGTTTTGTAATGCACACATGTGCACACATATTGTGAATGTCAGCAATGTGGGCAGCATCACAGTTTGTATTGTATATGTTGATATATGCAGATATTATCCTGTACCAATGCCAGATTTATGTCTGCTGACAATACCTCTCAAACACAAATCCATATGTACCTCTGGTGTGGCTGGGGTCCATCATGCTGTAGCTGGTGAGTGTGGCACTGTTTTGTTATGGTTCACCTATACCCTAGGCATGCTAAGGGCTGCCAGTTTGCTGTGGACACAACTGTTAAGCTTAGCCATATTGCAATACTTGCATGGTCTCTTGTGGAGGGGTTCACTGCAATGCATTATGTTGGTAATCACAATAGCATATTTGCAGGAGCTGTAACAGATTAGCACATATTTTGAGAAGGTGTAGGCAGTCTGCTCTAAAGGGGTGCATTGCTATTGTGGAAACAGGTGCACTGTGCTTTAGGTGAAAGTCCATCACATACACTGACATGTCACTTATCTCAGAGGCCACATTAACTGGATGTAGCTGCACTGCATGTTGTTAAGGGCCTATCTTGTGTGTGTGTCTGTTGTGGTCTGCTTGTGTGTTGTGTATGGCATCAGTCATAATGTGTGATCTGTCTAATGCATTTGTGGCACCTCACCTGTATGTGTGTCATACCTCTCAACTGTCCCTGATTTCCATGGATGTCCCAGATTTAGACTTCAAAATGTAGCTCTGTCCCTCTTAATCCCTCTTAAAACTGGTGACTCTTGGAAGAAAGGTGGTGAATTATACTCAAATAATGGCAGTAAGTAAGAGTTATAGATTTCTTTTATTTCACAAAATGTATAGTAATTAATATTCTTTTATTCTACCAATGTCTCATCTCAAGTTAATAGTATTAATGTTTTATAAATGTCCCTGATTTTTCCTGGGACTGTCCCTGATTCTGTTGAAATATATCTCTGATTATTTGAGACCTATGAATTTTGTGTGTGTGTGTGTGTGTGTGTGTGTGTGTGTGTGTGTGTGTGTGTGTGTGTGTGTGTGTGTGTGCACATTATAGTGCAGAACTTAATGCAGTCATTTCTTCCCCTTACAGGTGACCATGGGTGTTGGAGTGTGTCACCCTCACAACCTGATGTCAGTTTCTCATTGGACTCTGATGATGATGGTGGGCATAGTGGGGCACAGCTGGGGTTGTTGGGTGCTGAATCTGTCCCATTGGTTAACACCCCACTTCCTCACCCAATGTCACTGCACACTCAGTGTGCACACACATACCCAGTCCCCAGCAGCCACAGACATTGGACAGTCAGACGGTAGTAGCATCAAACAGGAGAGTGTGGTGACTATGGCATCTGTAACTGTAGAAAGTAGCCATAGCCAGAGGGCTGGGTGGTCCCACACAGGCAGATTGACAGGGGTGCTCAAAGGAAAACTGCTGCCCATCCAGCACCTGTCAGAGGTGTCACAGCATGTGTCACCCAATGCATGTTTCGGTCCATCATGGAGGCACAGGCACATTCTAAATGATACACCAGATGGATGCTCAGGGTCATGGATGCCACACTGCCTGGCTTGCATGACTCCATCCATGGCACTGGTGATGCCTTACATCATTTTGCTGATGTAGTGGATAGATGGTGGGGTGAGACATTGTCAGTCCTTCACTGTGTAATGTCTGTACTTGAAAATGTGGTGGGACTAGGGCATCAGGCACATAGATTTAGGTCAGCAACAACATCCGCTGAGAGCTCACATGGCCATGCACAGTCACACTCCCATAGTGGCAGTACCACCAGCACTACCGAAGTGGGGGGTGCTGTCCACACCACAATGTGGTAGGCCATGGGCACACAGTCCTGGGAGGTCCCATGAGGGACACAGACCCAGCAGACACTGGTCACTGTCAACATGCAGTACCGCACCTGGCTCTGATCATGGTGGTACCAGTGCCACTCCTGGTTGAACCATTTCTTGTGTTCATGGCTGGAGATGGTGAACTGTCCATTCTGCCGTATACAGTCCACAGCTGTCTAACATACCCTTGTGTTGGGCTGGCACATGGATTGACTGTGTACATGCACATACTCACACATCACTGCCACATGCAGGTCACCACCAGGCGCACACACACCTCCTCTCCATGGCCCAGCTAACCAGCACCCCACCACACACACACACACACACACACACACACACACACACACACACACACACACACACACACACACACAAACACACATAATGGGTGGGAGGTTGGCATAATGGTTAAAGTGTTTACTTTGTAGACACAGGGTGCAGGGTTTGATTCTCACATGGGGAAATTAGCTAGGCTTAAAATGGCTCATAAGAGCAGTTAGCCTAGTACTAGTCTATGAATCTATAAATCTATGAATCTATGTCAACTGTGTGGCACAGCCTAGGCCTTTGGCAACCCCACACCGTGCCTTGTGCATGTTATGATTCCTGTGCCACATCCTTGTCATCCATACCATTGATGCCGGGAAATGCTAATATGTGACTGATGCACAGGTGAATATAGCACAGTTAATGGCAGTTTATAGTGCAGTAGTGTTATGCCCTGTGAGGTGCTGCCTGCTGGCAATTGTCATGCATACACATGAAAGTGTATGTACCATTGTGCCATGATGCTGTATTGCTATTAGTGCTGCTGACTGACTGTTGTCTCACAGACCTTATTCTGTTTCTGATCCAGGTGTCTGTGAGTCTAAATCATGAGGACCTGCTGCCTATACAGAAGCTCAGGATGGCATAATGGCAATGTAGAAACATTTTCATCACCAA
>NC_056749.1:108321256-108376256 GCF_019279795.1 Protopterus annectens | reverse complement strand
CCACCAGTCAGTGCTGTCTACTTCCTGACATTATTAACCACACACACATACATAGCACATTGACCCCTGCATATTGTGGAAATGGAACATGTTATCAATTTGATTGTGACAGTCCTGGGAATGTGTGGTCTTTTGCTATTACCTTACAAACATAAATGTTACTGCAGTTGTATGGGAACACGGGTGTGTAAGGAGTAGGGGACTATACCTCTCAACTGTACAGATTTTCACAGAATGTCCAAATGTTTGCCTCATATTTTGGGTCCATTTTTTCATAAACTTGTGGTTGTTTGGGAAATTACTGGCAAATCATTAAAGACTGAAGTTAGAAACTAATGGCAGACATTTGAGTTTCAGGCTTCTTACCATTCAGAGAATTCATGCTAGTGCAAAACCTGTTATTCTATCAACTTTCTAAGTTTTTAAGAGCAATATTTAAAAAATTGTCCCAGTTTTTGGGACTTTTCCCTACATTTCTTTATGGCTTTGTACAAATTTCTTGTTCTAAGAGGTTGAGAGGTATGTATAGGACCCCAACATTGACATCCATGCATCTGTCCTATGATGCCACTGTCTGTAAGTCCATCACATAGTGCAGTGAGTTTTGCTGGCCTGAGGCCTACTGTATATTCTGGGGCAGCCAGTATTTGGCGGAGAGTTCCTGTTGTCCCACATATCAGTCAGTTTGCTGCTATCCCAGTAGTCCACTCCATTCCCTTGCATACATACAGCAATAACATACATATGGTACGACAGTCTACTACCCCATTCATTTGTTGTTAAGAAGAGTGACTTACTTTGTGCCTGCAGCAGCTGGGAGGACAGTGCTTTAGGGCTGACTCTGTCGGATGCATGCAGTACATAGCTTATACATGGTAAGGTACAGATAGTGTGATGTGGCTGGCAACCTTTTTACTGTATATTTGAGTCGAAGTGAGGTATCAGTCCCTGGATCCCTAGGTTGTTAGTGCATGTGCTATGCGTTGTCTCCTTGCCAAAGCCAGGGCATACTGGACATGGCTACATCTGCCTACAGGGACAGGCTGAGGGGATTCATCCCCCGAGTCCCCTTGTAAGTGTGAGGACCTTGGCAATGGTGGGGGCTGTGTCACTTCCCTCTGATGTTCTTGCTGCAGCTGTTTCTGCAGGATCATATTGTGTAGCATGGCACATATTATGAACATGTGTGCACATGAGTACTGTAGGGCTCCACCAGATATGTCAAGGCAGCAGAACTGTGACTTGAGCAGCCAAAACACATGTTATATGATGTTCCTAGTTTTTGTGTGTGCCTCATTATTGTGATATTCAGTTGGAATGTGTGCATTTCTGATGGGTGTCATCATCCATGGTTCCAGTGTGTAGCCAGCATCCCCCAGTAGATGGCCATATGGGATGTCCCCCTTGGAAATGTATGGTACAGGTCTGATGTGTGCCAGATGTGGGAGTCTTGATAACTGGCAGGGCTGCCAGCACATACATTCATGATAATGCCCTGGGCATTGCAAATGACCTGGCAGTTGATGGAGTGATATCCCTTGTGGTTGACATAGACTCTAACCTCCTCACTGGGTGATGCTTTGATGTGCACATGAGTGCAGTCTATGGCACCCAGTACCTCTGGGTAGTGTGCTACATGGTGGAAGATATGCATACTGCTGGTTCTCTCCTCAGAGGTGCAGGGTAAATAAATGTGCTCACTGGCATGTGGTAGCATGGCATCCAGGATCTGGTGGAGTACCCTGGATGTGGATGCCTGTGAGACCCCCATCATGTCCCAGTAGGTCTTTAGAAAGTATCTGTAGCTGGTATTCGTAAGGCGACACATACCTTTGTTTCCACTGGGATGGGTTCTCTCTGTTGACTCTGGGTCTGAGGTGAGGGTGGCAGAGCTCAGTGAGTTCCTGTAGTATGTCCCTGTCCACCCTGTAGCACTCTATTATCTCCAGCTCATGTAGCCCCTGAATGGTTACCCTGGGACTGAACACTCTTCTCCTCCTCAGTCTGGGCCTATTGTCATCGTTATCATCATCATCATCATCATCATCACTGACCTCAGCCTGTAGCACATACGGATGTAGCAGAGCAGCAGCAGCCCCTATCATTCTGTCAGTTAAAATTCCCAACTGTGTACTACAATGGTGCAGAGTATGTGGGTAAAATCAGATTGAAGGGTGTATGCATACTTTGTACTGGTGTGCTGCAGATGCAGCCTGTGATTGGCTGACTATGATACATTTAACCTGCTAGGCATATCACTGAGGGGTGTGAATGGGCCAGTGTCAATGGAACAGGGCTTATCAGTCTTTTATACTTGATTGGCTTTCCCAGGTTATTTCCTATTTTTTTTTCAATTTCTGCAACTAAGTCCCGAGGTGCTCTGCACAAACCTGTGGTACTATCATACACATTGATCAGCAGTTTGGGCCCTCCCCTGTATAAGGGCATGCTTAGCTTTTCTTTAACCAGCTAAAACATGTGCCATGGAGCTAAGTATGGCTTAACATGCTCAGACACATCCCCTGCTTAGCTCTGCTTAGCTGAGTGCAAACAGATGCCACTAAGCTTCAATCCGCTTAAATATGGCATGACACACCCCCTTTTGATGTTAGCTATCTGTTCTGCCTAGACCAACACAGTTCTAGCCCTACCATGGTTAGTACCTATAGATACTGTGGCCCTTTTTGCTCCTCAATAACCCAGGCTCATTTACATACACTTAATTACATATATTCGATACTGAACTATACCAGGGCTTATCTCCTTAGCTACCACTATAACCTGCCATTGTATGACTGCATGCTGGCCACTTTAATGCAATACCTTTGCATAGCTTTAAATTTCATATTTTACACTTTTTATTTTTTTATTTATTTATTTTTGCAAAATAGCACATTTGCCCATCGCTGCGTGCTGCTTAAATGTGGCATATCTATTAAAAAGTTTAATTTTTCATATATTGCATTACTTTTTTAACTCAATGGCCATAGTTTTGGCCATTTGCATGCCTACTATGCAATATGCAACCTTTTATTTGGGCTGTTACAGCCCCTGTTTACATTTTATATTCCAGTACACGGTTTGTTACCCCGCACATTTTTTATGCTGACACGACACCTACATGGGTGCCTTTCTGCTTGCTGAATCAAAAAAAAAATCACCTTATTTGCATGGTTTTCACCAGCATATGAAATGATTTGCATTCCACAGACACCTCCATGTCTGCACTGTGTCCGCACCCTTGTGTACGCCCCCAGCCCTGTTTTCTGGATCGCTCGGCAACCATATTCCATGTCCAGGCTGCTACGCTATTCCTACATGGAGAATCACTCCATGTAGGGTTTAATGAATTACCCCCATTAGTATTTTCATTTTATTTTATTATTTATTATTAAATATATTTAAACTTTTCATTGTGGCGTGTTTTTTAGGGAATATTTTAATCTCTGAGAGTAGTTATATATATTTTGTGATAGCTCTGGCCACTCCTGAAACCCCTGCTTTTGGTCAAACTATCATTTGTATTAATATTAATTTCACTCAGTATAATTGGGTACCCTTGCAAAAGCCTTAGAGTAGCTGGCTTTGGAGAGTCTGTTGATGGTGTAACTACCCTATAGTCTGGGCATAGGTAATAAATCTGTGCTAGCCTTTCCCAGGTGTGTGTGTGTGTGTGTGTGTGTGTGTGTGTGTGTGTGTGTGTGTGTGTGAAAATCAAATCTCAAAGAGTGTGTGTGCCAGCTACTTGGAGCAGGGACATGAAGCACTGGTTTCACAGATAGGGTGCTGGGGTACATGGCTTAGACACTCGACTGAGGACTTAACTCTACAGTTGTGCCAGTGGGGAGTCTTAATGGGGACCTGGAGAGAGAGAGAGAAACCCAGACCTCAGACTGAGTGTGTTCTCTGTGTGTTCTTAAGAGAAATTGTGCTTGATGCAAAAGTTGCATCTGGAAATAATGTGTGTACCTACTTTCATTCCAAGTGATTGCCCCTCTCCAGTGTTAGTAGTGAGGATTCAGACTCTTGATTACTGGCCCAGAGTGGGGGCATCATATCCCTCAACACCCTCACAACATCCATTCCTTTGTGTGTATGAAATGAATTTGTTTATTTTCATTTTTACAGCACATTTTAACTAGTATCACTGGCCTCCCTCCACCCCTCATTTGTTCAGTCCGTTTTCTTTCTCTTACTCCATGTGGTCTCTATAATTGTACTCAGTACTAGAGAAATGAACTTGTCATGGTATGACCATCACAGCTGCCTCTGCTAAGTATATATACATGTGCACAACTATAACCCAGCTTCTCTGAAGTCTTTCCCACTACTGTCTTCTGTTGCAATGTGTAATTGGTTGCAGACATGAATAGAATGCTTACCTTTTTGCCAGTTCTGTAAATCCAAAGTAAAGTAACCTTGAAGGTCTTTGCTTTAAATCTCAAGTGATATATATCTACTTACCAATACAACTGAGACATATCTTTTAGTATGCATTCCACCTAATCATAAAACCGATTGAGGCTATTTGTGAGTGCAAGTCTGAAAAAGAAGTGGTACCATCCATGATCTCTATGGTATTCCTCTGGCTACTTTTTTTACCCAGAAAGTTCTTCTGAATTAGAACCAGATTGTTTGACAAGCACCAAACTCTTTGCATTCCCATTTCTAGACCAGGTAGCCTTTGCGTATCAAACAATGTACTTCTCTAGCAACCTTTGAAACCACTCTGGATGACTGTCTGGATAATCACATATGTTCCCCTGGGATACATGGGGAAGATCTACTTAATGTGCAGCTTATATAATTAGTCTTTTGGCAACAGTAGGTGGTTTGGCTGAGGTTTGCCGTGGACTCCTCACCCGTAAACTTAAGTAAAGAACTATAAATCTACCTGTATTTGATTCCTTCATGATTTTTAATTCACTCAGTCAGTTGTTGTCCCATACTGTCTGATACCATGCCAAAGGATTTAATAACACTGCATCCTACAACTTTCTGTACATCTGTACTGACCACCATAGTAGTGTAGTTATGGCAGTGAATCCGTTTTTTCATGGTTTTTTTTTTTTTTTGTAATGAACACATGCTTATTTGTATCACTTATACCATTTACTGTACTAATCACAAGTTACTTGCTACAAAGGACTTTCTCCATGAATTTCTTCATTACAGAAGTCAGTTTCACTGGCCTCAGGTTGTCATAATGTTACCTTAAACTGTATTTGAACATGTGGACTACCAATGCAGTCCTCTAGGCAAAAGGCACCAGGACCAGCTCCATTACTGTCTTTTCTCTCTTTCTCACACTCTCTCTCTCGCTTTCTCCCCCCAAACACGCAGCAAGTAATCTCTCACATGCTTCAACCCCCATGTGATAAACTCTCGCACTCTAGCAATTTAGAAATGACTTTCTAAACTCACAATGTTTGCTGTTAATTAAGCTAAGTTGGGAGAAAGGAAGCAAAATAAAAATTCCCCACTTCTGTTACATTCTCAGCTGCTGGTGTGAGAAGCATGTAAAGATACGTTGTAGCATGTTTATCTCCCAAGTTTCACTGCAGCAAAATAAAGATACACCACATATTGTTGATGACAGTATAAAAGATTTCTGATATAAGACTGTGAATCTTAAAAAAGGTCAAAAACACACACCTCTATATACATTGTGGGCTTTCCATTCAGTCACAAGACATGCATCATTTAACCATGTAGTTATTATCAAGTTTATTTTGGTTTCAAAACATAGTAACCAACGAATAACCACAAACCAATAAAATGGCTAGATAAAGATACCTGAAAATTGTAGAGAATGCCTTTATTTCAGTTGTCTCTTGTCTACACAAGGTACTGTATTGCATATTTTTTGCTAGATCTTGTATCCACGTGCTTTTACTGCAAAAAATAAAAAAATGTCTTCACGCTTTTTGCTTATGGCTGTTTGTGGTTTTGCTTCACACTCCCTGCCACACATTGTTATTTCCTGTTTCTCTGTTTGCCCTTCCCAATAAAAAAAATTCAAAGTCCAAATTATTTACAGAAACAAAAAGGGATAAGCAGAAGATACAACATCATGGTGCTTTCCAACCAACTTTCCATTTAGCAATTGACTGATTTACTGAAAGAAGAAATGAAATAATTTACAACATGTTGATGTCATTCTAAATGTGACCCCCCCCCCCGCTATGGTTAGCTTAGAAATCATTTGATTTCTTTATTTTTGTGGTAGCATTATATATAAGATAGGGAGAAATCTTTAGACTACAGAAAATGTGCTTGATGTTTTGTTTTTATTTAATGTTATAGTGGCTTTGTGTAATAAAATAGTAGAATTTTACATTAACTCTAGTCTATATGATCTGTTATACTGTTTTGCTATCTGTTCCACTGCTGGTTCTTTGCCACTTTCTGTTTTACCCCATCCCCATATTTCTGGATTAATTTAATGTATTCTGAGGTTTTATTGTCCTCAGTGCATTTAGACATAGAGATTTTACTATATCAACATTTAAGGCGAGGTCCATCTTTTCTCTTAGTTAGCATATTTATCCCCCACCCCCACAAGTGACTGTCATAGCTTCTTGCTCTGAGGCATCAGTTTACTAGAAGTGTCCTTTGTTTTGTGGCTTGGTCACACTCCCAGAGATTTATAGGTATCTGACATTTCACTTGTTTGATCTTATCTAAGCCTTCTACAGCCTTTCCCCATGCCTCCTGACATAAGGCTGTAACTGCCTTTGTAGCACTCCTTTAGTTTAAACTCATTGTGTAATTCCTGAGAGAAACTATCAAAAACAGGACCTAATTCCCAAAATAGGATATAACACCTTGTTTCTTGATGGTATGTCTTTGTTTATGCTGCAGGAAATACCCCTAGATGACTGCATAGCCGGCCTTAGGCATAGGCCAACTAGGCAGCCGTCTAGTGCGCCGCTCTAGCAGGGGCACTTTTCCAGTATTTATTTGGTGTAGATAGACCATAATGGGGGCTCTGGGTGGTGTTGGGGGGTGCTGTGGAGCTATTTTGCCTAGGGCACCAGTTGACCTAAGGCCGCTCCTGGATGACTGACACTGAATCCAGCTAATTCTCCCATAATTTTGGTTTTATAATCTGTCTGGTTATCTGATATTATTAGCTGGCTTCTTTGCCCAGGTTTTCATTTTCATGTGTCTCATCACCATTTCTTATCATATCTCTGGAGCTCTGTGCTTTTAATATAAAAACAATAATAGTTTTGTGCAACGCACCTTATTTGTCAAATTTGTTTTTCCAAACTACCACTTTTAAATGCATTTCTGTCTTCTTTGTTTAATCTGGAGTTCCTGGCCTATTAAAGATGGTAGCATTTGTTTTGACATGGCAGATATTCTATTCAATCTCCTGGGCTTCATCATCATTAATGATGACTTTAAAAGAGATTCAGTGCAGTACTGAACCCCTCAACTCAGATTTGACTCATTACTAATAACAGAAAGCATGACAGTGCATTACTAAGGGCAATACTAGAAAGAGAAGGCCTCTTTTCTAACAACATTGCTAGCATAGCAGAGGAACTTGAGGAGAAAGTCTGCTTTCTTGCGGGTAACAAGAACATTTGCCCTGAAGAAGTCATCCATGAAAGGGAACAAAGGCTAGACAGAGACTTAGAATGACAAAGAGTCGGAGTCAGATCATAGAAGAATATCAGCACTGCCACGTTAGAGTCACACACTGGGGTTGTACTGATGAGATCAAGCTCATATGTACAACAATAATATACTATCACTGATAGGAATAAAATCGGTGCTTCCATAATAACATACTGCACTTTCTCATGCAGCAGGTTTGTCTCCCTTTGCAGTTCACTGCCGCTTCAGTAGACAGCTTTGATGTACAATAGACCTGCCTCTGAAATGTAGTGGCACTGGAGACCTGCCTCTGAAATGTAGTGGCACTGGAGACCTGCCTCTGAAATATAGTGGCATTGGTACTCATGCTGTGTAGCTCATTTGCATTTGAACTGCACAAGTGGTTTCTTTGTGGTATACGGTAATATATCATTTTTTTATAGTACTCTGTAGTTATCACCGAGTCCGGAGAAGGCTGTTTCTCTGCATTTTATACCACACTGATCATACAGAGTGGTGTCACATCTCTGAATATCACTCAAAACTTTATTATTGTCATCTGTAATCAAAAGGTAAGTAAGGATCATTATAATTCAGGGGATGGTTTAGAAGAAAATAAAGAGAAATATATTCATAAGGAATAGATTCTCTCCAGCTGGTTGAATCCTAAATGTTCATTTTTGTTATGCTTGAGTGTGATTGTTTCAGACTGTCTTTGCTGCCTCCATTTTGCATGCTATATACATAGGCTAAACGTGATGGATTTTTGCAGTCTGACATCACTGTATCTAAAAGACATAGTAAGGCATTTTTTATCATGAATGAATACTTTTTCTCAAAGTTGGAATGAACTCAGAACATCAATATATAAGTAAGGAGGTGCATGAGCAAAACCATCCTAGAAAAAAATACTTCTGATAATGTTTTCTGTTTTCTTTTTTCTGAAGTACAAATTTCTCAAATACATGTGTTTCAGTTGGTTTTGTGCCCTTGTGAGAAAGGAAATATGCTTAGAGCTTTTTTTAGTTTTGATTAGATAAAATGGATCCATAATGATGTACAGATAAAACATTGCCAACATCACTAACCAAATAACAGCAAAAGTCTTAGATTTCTATATGACATAATTATGAATAGATAATAGCAAAGGATTAAAGTTTTGAGCTGTTTCTTTTAGTACAGGCTTTGATTCCCCTAGCCTCTATTTCCTACTGTGTGATTGAACAAGTCACTTAACCAGATGTTGCTCTAGGTTAATTGAAAATTTGGCTAGGCATCTCTGCTGTCTCCTGGACTTCATGCCTGGTCCTATGGGATGCCAGTGTGAATAGTCAGTACAAACAGTCTACAGACTGGCAAACATTTCAGTTCCCATCATTAACACCGTAAGTATAAGAATAGTATACACTACAACAAAAAATGAAATTTCAGAAACATATAAGAAAGGTATATGCAAAACTCATAAAAAGCTAGGCTCCCTGTATTATGCTAAACCTTACCTGACTGACCAGACTAGGCAAACTATTGCTTCTATTCTACTTTTATCCACCCTCCTGTATGCAGCTGCTATATTTATTAACCTTCAAGTTGCCCAAATAACAATGCTGGAAAAATGCTATAGCAAAATAGCTAAATTTGTAGCTCATATGCCTTATAGGTCCTATCACTACATGGGACTAAAACAGATAAATTAGTTAGAATTACCTCACTGTCTAATATTTGCCAAAAGAAAAAAATGTTCACAGTTTGTATAAATTCTACCTTATATATCAGAAAAAAAAAAACAGGCTGAAAGCGTAGACGGATCAAATGGGTAACTTTAAATACCAAAATAAATGTTTACACAGATGGAAGACTGTATAGTTATAGAAATAACTGGCTAACAAGTTTTTCTAGTGTGCATTTCATATACAACTAGAAGGTTAGTTTAAGAAACATCACTTACTTTGTTTTCCAGTCATGTACAAATGGCCTGCTAGATATAACTTTCTCATTTAAACTCACTGATGAGTGCTGTTCAGAAAATGGCATTCCTTGTCCCAGTGCAATTTGTCAACTGCAGACCAAATTCGATACTTCCATTTTATGCTTAATTGTTAATTTGAAATAATGGCAGGGGTGCAGGGGAGGAATGGCACAAAGTTAAGGGATCCATATGTGACCCTAGCCACCTAGGCTGGAATAATGACTTGGGCATCATAAAGTTAAACCTGGTAAGCATGGACTGTTCCATAGCTTTGTTTGGTGCAGTGATAGAAATGTAAATGTTACCCAGTCACTATGCTGTCTATACCGACTACACCAGCTGGCTTCCCTTTATAATTATTTCACAGAGGAGCAGAGCCAGTGCTGACTGACAAGGCCAATGTTATTAGTTCTGAGTGAAGAATTTGACTACATTACATACAGCATTGTTATTTTAATCTTCATTGTTATTTTATAGCTGCTAAAACAAGCATATGCGCAAAATCATTGTCGAAGAATGCAATTTGCTTCCACAATTACAAATATAACAGCATGGTCTTTATGTAAATAAATGTATCCTTCAAATCATAATTAACATAATCTTTTGCATGTATAAACTTCCCTACAAAGCTGCAGAAATAAATTATACAGTCACCATAAAACACATGACATTTTTTTTATTTCAAGGCATTCTTTTTTGGAATCTTTGATTACAAAGTGGGAAATAGTTTTTTAATAATTCTTAAATTTTCTTTATTTCTGAAACAAGCATGAATACTTAAAAAATGAACTGGATGCATCTTATTCAATAAATATCCCATATTCACTGCTACTCAACAGTATTCTATTTCCTTACCCTAACTTGATCAGTTGCCATACAATTGTAATTAATTATCTGGATTATTTCCCCATAACCTTCTTACATCTTTGATTCACTTATATATACAAACATACACGCATACAAATATTTCAAGCATGGGCATTAAAAGCCCTTCTAGCTTGACAATATACCAAAACACTTGTTCCAATAATGTATCCAGGCTGTTCTTAAAAATATCTAAACTAGTACTTGCTTTAATGTAATTTGGTAGTCTGTTCTATGCATCAATTACTCTGTCAGAGAACCAATTAGTACATTTCTCATTCCTATAGAATTTTCTACATAGGCTGTCGGATGATTCTCTAGTACTTTTTGATAACCCCAAACATCCCCAGTGGTAGTTGTCTCTAAATGCCCTATATACTTTAATAAGATTTCCTCTTAGATATCTATAAGAGACACTGTACAAGTTCAGATATTTTAGTCTTTCATAATAACTTAAGTTTTCACATCCATGGATACCCTTGGTATATTTCCGCTGTACTCTTTCCAGTTTACTCATGCTTGTTTTCTTACAAGGTTTCCATATTGTTATTCCATACTCAAGTTTGGGTCTAATGTAACTAACAAACAATGACTTCATTATATTTGATTTCCTAGACTTTATAAATCTTTTTATACAACCTATAGTTTTGTAACTATCATTAACCAATTGGTTGATATGATTAGAAAAACTCATAGCTGAATCTACCCATATACCCAGATCCTTAAATGAGTTTACAGTTTCAATCACTGTGTGCTGTATTAAATATTAACCTTTCAGTTTATGTCTCCCAAATCTCACATGCTTAGTTTTTGATGTATTTATCAGCATATTATTCTCCTGTGTCCAAATAGTCAATTTAGTCAAGTAATTTTGCAGATATGTCTTATCTGTAACACGTATAATCAGTTTACCCAATTTCACGTCATCTGCAAATAGACAGTAGAACACACCAGATGAAAAAGTTAGGTCTGAAAGGTACAATCTAAACAAGTAAAGGCCTAAGACAGAGCCCCATGGGACACCCTGACTGTAATCAAAGATTTCACCTGTCCAGTTGTTGCATGACATTTGAAATGTCCTATTTGTAAGCCATGCAGCTATCCATCTTATCAAGAGTATATCAATACCTAGTTATAATAATTTATTGATCTGTGTTTTGTGTGTGACCTTGTCAAATGTTGAAGTTAAATCTGTGCAAATTACATCACAGTGCAATTTTTCAATCATAGCTGTTATTATATTGTTATCGAACATCATGTTACAGGTTGTAATGATCTGTTTTCAACATATGCATGCTGATATATGGTTTCAAGTCCCAGCCTAAGCAGTTCTGATAATAACGTATCCAGTATTACCTTCTCCATTATTTTTCCACAACATGAAAGTAGACTTAAGGGTCCATATAACTCTGGGTTTGTCCTACTCCCCTTTCCCTTAAAGATAGATTTAATAAGAGCATGTCTCCAGTCTTGAGGAATCTCCCCATATTTATATGACCTAGTAAATAATAGATATAATGGTACAGTTTCTTGCTGAAGTGTTCTCAGTCATTATCACTAATACAAGTAAACAGATTTAATTTTACATTTGATGGCATCCAAATAGTGAAGAAGGTGTCCTTTTGTATGCAGATTTGTTACTTAAGGAAGATGGAATACTAACTACGAAAGTACATAAGAAATTTCAGGGGGATATATATTATTTGAAAGCAACAAGTTGTCATCCTGGGCATACGATTGATGCCTTACCTTATAGGTTCATAGGTTCATAGGTTCATACTAGGCTATCTGCCCTAGGGCATTTATAAGCCTAGCCAGAGTGTGTGTGGCTTTCACCACCCCTTAGGATGAGAATACTATACCCATTAGTTTGCTGTGCCTCTGTCCAGCAGTGACACAGAGATGATTCCCGGGGTAAACCTACGATCTCCCATCCACTCGTCAAGATTTCTCTTGAACAGAGTCAGTGAGGGGCTCTGCCTCACATGGACTGGGATTCTGTTCCATAGTGTAGGGAGTCTCTGGGTGATGAATCTGTCCCTCCAGCACGTCCTATTTATATCCATGTTGAGGTTTAAGTCTCTTGCTCTCATGGCTCTGGTGGATTTGGATTTTTTGAGGTGGAGCATGTCCATTAATTTCGGGTTGGACATGGCCTTGTATGTCAGGCACAGATCACCTCTGAGCAGACAGTATGCGACTGAATAGAGCTGGAGTTTCTTCAGTCGGGCAGCGTATGACATATGTTTGAGCCCCCTTTATCCTTTTGGTGAGGAACTTTTGGGGTCTTTCCAACTGCTGCAGGTGTCGGGTAAGGTACATTCGAATGGGCGTTGTACTCAATCATTGGTCTGATAAGTGAAGAGTACAGGGGTACAATGACCTCTCCTGATCTGGATGTGAATCCCTTCATGATCAGGTGGGCAATGTAGAAGGTCTTCCTAACCACTTTGGCAATGTGAGTGTCAAAGAGAGGTTACTGTCAACTTGGGTCCCCAGGTCCCTGATAACTTCTTCCGTGTTTAATGGATTATCACCTATGTGGTAATTAGGGGTTACCTTGTTTTTCCCAAAGGGTATGACTATACATTTTTTGGCATTTAGCTTAAGGCCATGGCTCTGGCAACAGTTATCCATTTCTGTGAGACCTCTGGAGGATGTCTGTGTCTGATGGAGTGTCAATTATGGTTCCCAGTTTGCAGTCATCTGCAAATTTTGTCAGCCACAATCCCCTATGTTTGCCTGCACTTCAGAAAATAAATGCCGAACAAGAGGGGGCCCAGGACTGAGCCCTGTGGGACACCACTCGTGACCGGCTTAGAGTCTGACATGGCACCAGCAACTCTAACCCTGTGTGTTCTGTCCTTGAGCCAGTTTGCAACACATCTTGTGACATATGGGTTTACATCTAAGCTGGTGAGCTTTTCTATGATGCCCGAGTGGGGTATTGTGTCGAACAGCTTTTGCTAGGTCAAGGTAGGCTGTGTGAACTGCCTTACCCTCATCAATGGCCTTAGTGACTGTTTCGAAAAAGTCGACCAAGTTCAAGAGGCAGGATCTGCCCTTGACAAAGCCAAATTGGGTAGGATCCAGTGTCTGTAGGTCCCCGATGTCTTTATTTATGAGTTCCATTATGATCCTCTCCATAGCTTTGCAGACAAGGCTCGTCAAGCTTATGGAGCAGTAATTTCCAGGGTCCGTAGAAGCACCACCTTTGTGGAGTGGGACCACAGTTGCCGTACGCCATTCTTTGGGTACGTATCCTGTAGTAAGGCTAAGATTAAACAGCAGCCTTATGTGTGGGTTTAGTTCCTCATTGAGTTCGTGTAGCACACAGCGGGGACACCGTCTGGTCCCATTGATGCTGTGTTTTTGCTTTAGAGAGAGCAGCTCTCATCTGGGCATCTGAGATGTTTGGGAGGCTAGACTCTGGTGGGATAGATATTTCTCCTTTTGCGGGGGAGAAATTTGCACTGAACCTGTCTGCCAGTATGTTGGCAATGTCTGTGGGTTCAGTGATTTTTGTATCATTTTGGACTAATTCTGAGCATATCTGGGAGTTTCCACCCAGGTTTCTAACATAGCTAAAGAAGGCCTTATGATTGTCTTTTGTGTCTTTAGCGATTTTTCTCTCAAAGTTGGCCTTGGATGATTTTATGAGTGATCGTAGTTTTTTGCTAGTATTGATCAGAGATGCCTTCCCTTTTAGGGATTTTGCTCTGTCATATAGTAGCTTTCTCCTCTTGTTGTAAAGTTTGTTTATGGCTGGGGTCCACCAGACCGGGTGCCTGCCTTTGGTGGAAAGGGTCTTGATTTTATTAGGGATTGCTTGATCCATACATTCCTGGAGGTGCTCGTAGAAGGCATTCGTAAGGCTTTCAGCAGCGTGGGTTGTGGTTTCCACTGACTCGGGGGCCTTGAAGGATACCACTCCAGTCTTAAGAAGTGTGAAGTTTGCTTTTGAGAAGTTCTTCACTGTGGTCTTTTGCTGGGGTTGGGGTGGGATGTGGATCTCCAGTGAGATTAATTTATGGTCTGATCTCACCAATGAGGGATATACTTCAGGTGTGGAGCATATTGTCCCCATGTTTGTGATGATCAGGTCTAGTATATTTTCTCCTCTTGTGGGAATGGTGACTAGTTGTTCCATAGCATTAGAGTTTATGAACTCCAGGAACCTTTGGGCTAGGGTGCTGGGGCTTGAGTAATGTTCCCAGTCTATGTTTGGGTAGTTGAAGTCACCCAATATGATGGTGTTTGGAGAGACATTCATACTCTCCAGTGTCTTCAGGAAGGCTGTGTGGGTTTCCTGAGTTTGAGAGGGTGGTCTGTAGCATGCTACAAACTGTAGGGCAGTTTTACCTATGGTTAATTGCACCTGGATGGTCTCCGATGCCGTGCGTTGCCACTAACCTGGAGGTGTGGGTGTCCTTTATGAATATGGATACTCCCCTCCTTTTGTGGATTCGGTCCGGATTTTGGGGCGGAGCATGATATGAGGTATAACCTGATAGTGCTGGGGTGCTCTCAGGGCCTCGAACCAGGTTTCAGTCACAGCACAGACATTGATGTTCTCCATACTGAGGAGGGCTTGAGGCGTGCATCTTGAGGTTTAGACTTCTGGCATTGAGCAGTATTACCCTTAGTTTTTCCATTTTTTGTTTTCTAGGGCGGTAGGTTTATCATTTGAGCCTTGCCTAAAAAGGCACTATGGGGTGGCAAGAGCCTTTGACAATATCCAGAAGCCCAGGGTGACAGGTGCAAGCCGTCCCTTGCGAGCAGCGTGGCTTGTCAAGCATGTCATCCAAGGCAGACAGATATTGGATCCCCTTAGAATGACACCAGTAATTAAGCCAATTATTAAAGCTGATCATTTTGTCTCTGTATTGTGGCATCATTCTTGGTGAGGGTAGGATACTGCTCAGGGTCAGGGTCATACCGGCCTGGGCTACATAATCTGAGAGCTCCTCCATGTCTCTTTTCATGTAGTCCAGGGAGGTACGTCTCAGGTCGTTCACACCGGCATGGACAATGACTGAGTCATACTTGTACTTGCTGTGGAATGACCTGAGTGCTTGTGTTATGTGGCGGATTCTAGCACCCGACAGGCAGCTTACTGTGATCTTTTCCTTGTTCAGTCTGGTGAGTGGGACGTCAGTGTGTCTGACTATGGAGTCACCTATAACAAGTGTGTTTGGCATTGTGTTTGGCCTTAAGGGCTGTGACTGTTTAGCACACTGACTTTGAGAACTATGTGTTGCATGTCTTATGTCTTGAGGTGTCAGTTGCTTGGGTGTCTGCTTTGGAGGCCTCTGTAGTTTTGGTAGATTTTTGATCAGTGCCTCCGAGTATGTCTTTGTGTGTTTATGTGTTTGTTTTGCAGTTGTGATAGTTCTATGTGAAACTGGGTTTGTGGTGTGCGTGGTTTCCTTCTCCTCCTGTCTGGTCTTGCCAGTCCTGAGTTGAGAGAGCTCAGCCTCCAATTTGGCTATATAGTTGCATCTCTCACATGTATTTGTGTTTTGTGGGAGAAGGAGTGGGTTGTCTGTGTACATGAGGCAATTGTAACATTGCCTCAAGATATGAATTCACCAGCTGAACAGGAGAGGGCGCTAGCAAATGACCCTTGACATGCTAGAAAAAGTGAAAAAGTTTGCTGTGTAACTGAGTCAGAAGGGACCTATAGGGAAATGGGTACTCAAGGGGATTCTAGGCTAATGTAGTACTTTGTTTAGTATATAAGTACTTTACCTATATAAAAATGCTTTAGGAGCAAGTGCTGAGCTTTTGAGATAGAGAATAGACTGTTTAGATTGCAAGTAGAGAAGTTCTAAGGGAAAAATTGAACAGCAGACTTTACGGAGCCAGAAATAGTTTAACCTTGTTTAACCGGCGCTGCCCGATGGTGCTCTATGGGCAACTCCACGCTAAATCACGCAAAAGCGCACTAAAGCGGGCTTTATAGCAGGGGGTTGCAAAGACCCAAAATGGCCAATAGACTACAATTTTCTGGCTGGAACCACTGCTCTAGGGACAAATAGGCTGCTCAGTGCTCCCCACTCCCACTGGTGAACAAAGAAGCTTCCCTTTATCCAAATAAGGATACGTATTATACGTATTATGGTGAATGCATATGTCTTTACAGACTATGCAGTGATGAACAAGATTTTTTAAGGGAGATAGTTTATACTTTTGAGATGTTCAGAAAGCGTGGTTATGGTGAAGATATAATTGCTAAGGCATGGTCTAGATTTTATAAAGAATATATATGAAACAACAATAGAAAATGGAAGGGAGTTTCCAAATTAAATAACAATACTGAATCTGGTTGTGAAATGTATTTTGTAACCACATATAGTGGATTTAGCAATAGGTTTTATGAGATAGTACAAACACAGTGGCAACTGTTATCAAATTTAAAGGTTGGAAGCTCATGGATGCCTAATAAACTTGTTGCTGCATATAGAGTGGGTAGGAATATTAAGAGCTTTTTGGTGAAATCTAGATTCTGTAGACCCAAGGAGGTCTTATATGAGTCATTAAGAACAAAAGAGACAGTAGGATGTGGCAAACGCAAGGCAAGAAAACTTATTGTGCCTTATTTTGGACTCTTAAATTAGCTAATTGAGGCTCATTAAAAGTGAGGGGAAGAGTAGCAAGGTGAGCTGTGTGAAGAGTGTGGGATGGCATGACTAAGGTTGATATTTAAAAGTAGTTAAAAAGAGAGTGGGAGTGGTGAAGATGCTCTGAGGAAGTACGTGAGGAGAAAGACCAGTATAAGAGGAGGGAGAGGAACTGGTAGTAAAAATCAGGGTGGGGATAGTTAAATTGGGGAGGGGTGAGTATAGAGAGTGAGGTAAGGGAGGAAGCAAAGGATTGGTTAGTGTGAGAGGGGTGGGGTTTAGAGCTATAAGTCTAGGACCACTGGGGTGGGTGGAATTGGGGTAGGGTAGGGGAGCGGAGTGAGCCACATGCAAGCCGGACAGGCGGAAGAGCCCAAGGAGAGTAGAAGGATGGGAACAATCAGAAGAACTAGGTAGTAGGCAGGGGGGAAAGTGAGTAGTAAGGAGGCAAAATCCACAGAGTAGTGAAAATAGGAAACCAAGAAAATATTTCAGGAAAACTATAGTGGAAGGAGGGAAAAAACAAAAATATTAAGCAGACAGAAGGTAGGCTACAGTGGAGAGGAAAAGATACTGGATTACAGGTGAGAGATTGATATGGGTAAATATAGCCAAGCTGGTGGCCGACTGGGTAATAAATAATATTATTAGCAATAGCTGCATTTGAAATGTCCTATTTGTAAGCCATGCAGCTATCCATCTTATCAAGAGTATATCAATACCTAGTTATAATAATTTATTGATCTGTGTTTTGTGTGTGACCTTGTCAAATGCTGAAGTTAAATCTGTGCAAATTACATCACAGTGCAATTTTTCAATCATAGCTGTTATTATATTGTTATCGAACATCATGTTACAGGTTGTAATGATCTGTTTTCAACATACACATGCTGATATATGGTTTCAAGTCCCAGCCTAAGCAGTTCTGACAATAACTTATCCAGTATTACCTTCTCCATTATTCTTCCACAACATGAAAGTAGACTTAAGTGTCTATATAACTCTGGGTTTGTCCTACCCCCCTTTCCCTTAAAGACAGGTTTAATAAGTGCATGTCTCCAATCTTAAGGAATCTCCCCATATTTATATGACCTAGTAAATAATAGATATAACGGTACAGTTTCTTGCTGAAGTGTTCTCAGTCATTATCACTAATACAAGTAAACAGATTTAATTTTACATTTGATGGCATCCAAATAGTGAAGAATGTGTCCTTTTGTATGCAGATTTGTTACTTAAGGAAGATGGAATACTAACTATGAAAGTACATAGGAAATTTCAGGGGGATATATATTATTTAAAAGCAACAAGTTGTCATCCTGGGCATACGATTGATGCCTTACCTTATGGTGAATGCATATGTCTTTACAGACTATGCAGTGATGAACAAGATTTTTTAAGGGAGATAGGTTATACTTTTGAGATGTTCAGAAAGCGTGGTTTTGGTGAAGATATAATTGCTAAGGCATGGTCTAGATTTTATAACGAATATATAGGAAACAACAATAGAAAATGGAAGGGAGTTTCCAAATTAAATAACAATACTAAATCTGGTTGTGAAATGTATTTTGTAACCACATATAGTGGATTTAGCAATAGGTTTTATGAGATAGTACAAACACAGTGGCAACTGTTATCAAATTTAAAGGTTGGAAGTTCATGGATGCCTAATAAACTTGTTGCTGCATATAGAGTGGGTAGGAATATTAAGAGCTTTTAGGTGAAATCTAGGTTCTGTAGACCCAAGGAGGTCTTATACGAGTCATTAAGAACAAAAGGGACAGTAGGATGTGGCAAATGCAAGGCAAGCAAACTTATTGTGCCTTATTTTGGACTCTTAAATGGTCAAAGATTTGAAGTTTGTGGGAATTATAGGTGCGACACTGAGGGCATTATTTATGCCCTCAGATGTCCTTGTAATAAGTTTTATGTGGGTGAGTCTAAAAGGGCTTTTAAAATAAGGCTATTAGAACATGTTTGTGATATATTAAATAAAAAGGAACAGAGTTCAGTGGCACAACATTTTTTGGGAGCACATGGTAGTTCTGTTCATGGTTTACAAGCCACAATTTCAGAAACAGTAGAGGGTGTTTTTTTTGGGGGGGTGTCAGCAAGAATAAACTTCTTTATAAAGAAGCAGTATATATTAAAGTTTGATACTTTGTTTCCAAAGGGTATGAATGTTGATTTTAATTGGCATGTATTACTTTAAATATTTTTTAAGTGTTTGATGGTATTGCCTGATGGCTTTATTGTTTAATTGCCTGTTTAGTAGTGTATATAAACCAAGTGTGTAATTTGAAGTAACTGTGTACTCCAAGATGGCAGTGTATGCGAGACGTCAGAGAGGAATACATTTTATTCATCGGGATGTGAAGTAACGGTGTACTCCAAGATGGCAGTGTATGCGAGACGTCAGAGAGGAATACATTTTATTCATTGGGTTCCTGGTCTTTGTTCTTTGTTGTATTTGCTGTTATCACTAATTCTGTCTCCTCCCTGTGCTTTGTTTGGA
This sequence comes from Protopterus annectens, assembly GCF_019279795.1. NCBI lineage: Eukaryota > Metazoa > Chordata > Ceratodontiformes > Protopteridae > Protopterus > Protopterus annectens. The sequence goes on along the minus strand of NC_056749.1, from coordinate 108,356,680 downwards.
GCCAGTTTGTGCAGTTCTTTTTCAATATAATTTAATTTGATTCCAATATCTGTGGTTACCTGGATGTCACTAGGACACCTTATTACCCCTTTTGTGGAGCCAAACTGTTTTGCATAATATTTTGTAAATATATTTATAATCTGTTGTGTCTGAGAATACGTTTTAGAATCTGCACACAGTTTATCACTTTATATTTCTTTACTCCTTCCACAACTTATGTATCCATAAAAAGGTTTCCTATTATGCTCAATATCTTTATAAAAGTTTTCTTCAAATTATTCTTGATCTTGTCTCACACTATGCTTAATCTGTTTGTCCAGCGTAGTTATATCAGTTTTCAAAGTTGTAGTTCGACCTCTCTTCCATTTCTTATATTTTTTGTCCCTTCTTGTTCTTATGGAAATATATCACCCTGATGTGGTATGCCTAGATCCTCATGTTAAATATTTTTTTTGATTTTTTTGGACTCAAATAATTTTTCTTTCAAAACTTTTTATATTCCATCTGCAGATTTCCCACTGAACACCTCACTCCAGTTATTTTTACATAGTGACTGTTTTGCTTCCATATAGTCTGTAATTAACCTTCTGTGCATTGGTTTAGACTTCAGTTTGGCAGAATTATCATGCAACACATTAGCCTTTATAACCCCATGATCACTGCACATCAATGGTGTTAAAACTTGACTTGAAGTAACAGTAATTTCTTAAGGAACACAATTAATGTGTAGTATATTCTGTCCCCAGAAAGTTTTTTTACAATCTGAAGTGATTGTTATTCCTGAATATATGTTGTGAATAATTTCCTTACTAACATTGTTGAATCAATATTATTCCAGTCTGTTTCTCGTAAATTTAATTCCCCAGCTAATATTATTCTTCCCTTCTGTGTTTCATGCAAGAAATGTATGAATTTCTCAAGGTCATCTGCACTTGACTTTGGTAGGTGACCATGGTGGTGGAGCGGTTAGCGCTGTCGCCTCACAGCAAGAGGTTCTCCAGTTCAATCCTCAGCTGGGGTGCCTCATGTGCGGAGACTGCAAGTCCTCCCTGTGGTCGGGTTTCCTCCCACATCCTAAAAACATGCTGTAGGTGAATTGGACACTCTAAATTGACCCTAGGTGTGTGTGTGTGTGTGTGTGTGTGTGTGTGTGTGTGTGTGTGTGTGTGTGTGTGTGTGTGTGTGTGTGTGTGTGTGTGTGTGTGTGTGTGTGCGTGTGTGTGTGCCTTCTGTGGAAGGCTGGGTGCTGGGCTGGCAACTTGACACCATAAAAACTCTACTGCCAATCATGAGCGGACATGTGATCTGCTGTGGCAATCCCTAACCAGGAAGAAGAAGATCTGCATTTGACTTTGGTGGTCTATAACTCCAACAATTGTTATATGTTCCAGGGTTGTCTTTACTGTCACAGTTACACAGTCTATAGTATTGGTGTTATCACTGAACATATAATAATCACAGGTCTCATAATTATCTTTAATCCCTATCATAACACCTCCACCTGATTTTTTGTTAGCCTGTCTGTTATAGTAAAAACATTTATACCTTGACAGAACTGGTTTCCAGTCATTGTTCTTTAACCATGTTTCACAAACAATAACAACATCAATCTTGTGGGAACATAGTAAATTTTCCAATAAAAAAAAGTTATCAATGGTTCTGGCATTAATAATCATCAGAAATGCATCAAATATTGCTATCTGTGAACTGTTAAATTGTTGACCTGCAAAAATCCTGCCTAGTGTTTGTCCCTCTTTTATTCATCCCTAACCTTGACAAATGCACACCATCCTATCTGAACACATATGCCCAAAACTAGGCTTGGATTCTCTATACATTTCCATTTTTTAAAACAGGACATTTTTTCCATGTAGGTTGTTTGCCTTTTGGATTTTCCCGGTTAGGGGTCACCACAGCAGAACTCCTGGTCTGCTAATGATTGGCAGTAGATTTTCACGAATGCCGAGGTGCCAGCTCGATGTTCAACCTTCAACAAAGGCATGCCCATTTAGGCATGTCTTTTGAACGCCCACCCAACTGCGGGGAGGACATGCAGACTCCACACAGAAGGCACTCCCTGCACTCCAGCCAATAATCGAACAGGAGAACCTCTTGCTGTGAGGCAACAATGCTACTGCTGCACCATGCCCAGCCTTTTGCTATAAGACAATATAATAATGAAAATACATCTTTGTCTCTTCCACCACTATCTGCTCTAAGCATCACCCTTCCAAAAGTCTTCCTAGATATCAATTTTTGCCTCTGGACTGTGTGAGGTCTTATTCATGGCTTTCAATTTATTTGCACCAGAATCAGGGACAGAGCCAAAATTAATGGGAAATGGGAGACAGGGACAATTTTTTAACTATTAATCTAATTCTCTTAAGTTAAGAGAACAACTGATCTTCACAAAGATGCATTTTATGCATACATACCTCAAGAGCAAAACAGTAAATGTTGTATCAGTATTTGTTTTCTACATTTCTGTAACCCTAATCCTGCTGCTTCTCCTAACACCAGTACTACAAATCACCTTCCAAAAAACAATCACTGACAGTTCACCTACACAAGACAGGTAAAGACACACATACAGCACATACATACCTCTAAAGCAAAACAGTAAATGTTCTATCAATATTTATTTTCTACATTTCTGTAACCCTAATCCTGCTGCTTCTCCTTGGCACAATACTCAATCCACCCTCCTGCCCGTGACCCTTGGTGTCCCTCAAGGCTAGGACATCTCCTCTTCTCCATATTTATTAATGACCATCATCTAGCCATCCCCCAGGCCACATGCATACAATATGCTGATGACTCCACACTGATATGCTCAGCCACATCCACCTCTGAACTTCACTCTCTTACCCAGAAGGTATTTAACACAGTTGAACAATGGTTCACACAGCGTTGCCTTCTCTTGAACCCCAATAAAACTAAACTCCTCCTCTTCAGTCCTACTCACAAGTCCTCTCCTTTTGATTTCTCAGTTATATCCACCAATGGTTCCATTATATCACCAGACCCAACCACCAAACTACTTGGTATCACCATTGACAACAGTCTGAACTTTGACACCCATATCAACAATACTATAAAAACTGTCAACAAAAAACTTGGCTCTCTCTATAGGATTAAACCCTTCCTTTCACCTACAGCCAACACTGTAGCTCACACTCATCTAATCTCTACACTCCTCTATGCCTCACCCATTTTTACCAACCTATCTAAAAATAACCTTAGCAAACTGGAAATGTCCTACAATAACATTGCCAGATTCGCTACAGGCAGCCCATTTAGAACCCACCATTGCATTAACATAAAGCAGCTAGGATGGCTAGAACTACAAAACCTGATTCAATTCCACCAACTAACCATTGCCCATAAGACTCTTTATAAACCTTCCTGTACTCCTATACTATCTACCCTCATCACCTCCTATAAAAATCTGAAGTCCTTACGTTCATCTCACAAACTTCTTGTACATACCTCTAAACCTAACAACAGGGCTGGCGATTCTCTCTTCTCCAACACTGTTGGAAAATCCTGGAATCTTCTCCCCAGTGACCTTTCCTCACTTGCCTCTTTATCACTCTTCAAAAGCAGACTAAAACTTTTCCTCAAAACACACTGGTTATGCCCTTGTTCTAAACCTGACTAATCATCTATCTCTTCAAACTTGGCTCTGCCTACCCCATACTTCTCATGAACTGCTAGACTTCCCTTATTAACTATAAACACCATCTCCCTCTGAATTCATTATTTCCAACCTCTGTGGTTACTTATTTTAGAGTGAACTCTCTTTATTTATAGTACTATACAATACCCTGTCTTCTTTTATTTTCTTTCTTTATTATGCATTTTAACTGTATGTTATATTGCACCTGTATTTTGCACTGTTTATGATTTTTGCCCTCACTGAAAATGTCTGTGTTAACCTGTAATATGCATTGTATATATCACTGTGGTTCTTATTTTGTTATTTGCTGTTGTTTTCTTGTTTACGTCTTGGAGCTTATCCCCCCGGGCCTCTACTGAAAATGGACATATATCAAGCTAGACTAGCCCGGTCAACAAATGTAAAATAAAATAAAATAAAATAATAAATAATACCTAGCACCTAATCTAACCATAACCCGGAAACACTCATGCCCACATGCTCAAACATACTCACACACAAAAGTAGCCCACTATCTTTCCATTATTCTAACACTGACCGGAAAAAATATACTTATCAGCATGCAAGTATAGCTCACACAATACAAAACAGTTGATAAGATGGCATTCGACATTTCCTGAAACCAAGAGTTCACATTACTCACATGTGCTAAACCTCATCATGCCCCTAATTCTAACCCTATGCATTCATTTACATGCCCCCTTTCCCTAACAGTACTACTACTAAACACTGAGGCACACATGCCATCACAAACAACACCACATCTATCCACTAACCTAACCCTGACCCTAACCATAGCACACATACACTCACACACACATATAACTAAATCTAGCCTTTATTTAACCCCTACCCTAACCCTAACATTCACAGACAATTACGAGAACAAAAACACATTCAGTTTTCCTGTATTCAACAAAATATTCACCTGCAGAAGAGTACAATTGATCTCCTCTGCATCCCAGCTATTATTTTGAGCAAATTGCCATTGCACAAAATAGTCTGGAGACAGAAACTGTATATCTCTACATGTCTATGTATATGTATAGGTATATGTATATGTGTATGTGTATGTGTATGTATATGTATATGTGTATGTGTATGCGTGGATTTACTTCACTTACTCGAATGCCCACATCACCGATTTCCACTTTACCGAGACGAATACAAAGAGAAACCAGAAGACCGACATTCCGACCGGAGGTAAGTGACCGCTTGGCCATCCTGAAAAAAAAAATAAACTAAACCCCCCCCAACTAAATATACCATCTCCAAGATCACACTACTGCTGGGGTAAGGGGCAAAGTTCAACAGGATGACCAAGCAGTTACTTACCTCCGGTCAGAATGTCGGTGTTCCGGATGTTGGTCTTCTGGTTTGTCAGTGTATTCATCTTGGTAAAGAGAATGTCGGTGATGTGGGCATTTGGGTAAGTAAAGTAGACTTGTATGTGTATATATATGTCTATGTATATGTCTATGTGTATGTATATGTATACATATATGTCTATGTATAGTATGTATAAATATATATATATATATATATATATATCTATATATATATATATATATATATATATATATATATATATATATATATATGTATGTGTATTGGGAACACTTCACAATGCCTAACTCCTGAAAGATCAAATTTCATATGGCCAAGACCATATGACTGAACTTTTGGAATCCTGATATTGTGAACGGAGATCTGCATACAGCGTGGAATGGGAGATTTCCCTTTTCCACGCTGTAATGAGATTTTAGAGTTGGAATATCTAAGTAGCGGGAGTGTGAGGGGTGCAGGGGGCAGAAACATTTGTGTGCATGTGTGTGCGTGTGTGTGTGTGTGTGCCCGCGCGCACGCGTGTGTGTGTGTGCGTGTGTGTGTGTGTCCACGCATGCATGTGTGTGTGTGTGTGCGTGTGTGTGTGTGTGTGTGCCCGCGCACGCATGTGTGTGCGTGTGTGTGTGTGCGTGCGTGTGTGTGTGTGTGTGTGTGCGTGCGTGTGTGTGTGTGTGTGTGTGTGTGTGTGTGTGTGTGTGTGTGTGTGTGTGTGTGTGCCTGCGTGCGCGCGCGCGCGTGTGTGTGTCTGCACGTGCGCAGGTATGTATAAACACACAGGTGACAATCATCTCTGATTTTCATTATTTTCTGATATGGCATCAAATCAAAATAGTGGCCTTTTTAGTGATATGTTACAGACTGAGACATAACCCTGGTAAATTAAGATGTCAGTCATTCAAACCTGCTCACACTCATGGTCAATGTCTTGTATCTCCTTAGCGAGTTTGACTCTGTGAATTGAACAGTTCTGGCTGATGGAGAAAGAACATTTGAAGCATCCCTCAACAGCAGGCTATCACATAGTAAGCTATCGTAAGTCTTAAGTCACCTTCTTTTTACCTGAGGAACTTCTCTAAGATATGTCATGCCTTGCTGTATTAGGTCATTTAGTAGTTTACCCAGGATTGAACTTTGGCTGCAATTAATTTTGAGTTCTGCTGATTAATTTTAATGGGGGAGATACAACACCTGCATTGTGAGGTCTGAAATAACCTCTTCAACTACAACTAGTTATTATTAATTTAAGTTGACTTATGTCTAAAAGTTGTTTAGCAATTAGCAATTTTCTGGTAGTAGACAGGATCTAACTGATGACATTAACTACCATTAGGCAGAAGAGATTTCTAAGGGTGGAAGGTCTAACTAGCTTCTTTTGGAAATTGTTTTGTGTGTGTGTGTGTGTGTGTGTGTGTGTGTGTGTGTGTGTGTGTGTGTGTGTGTGTGTGTGTGTGTGCATATGTATACGCAATACTTTAGTTAAATTGTCACGCAATACTTTAGTTAAATTACAATTTCTGTGGATAAGCTAGCATTTAGCTTCAAGAGAGGATGGGAGAAGGGCCAGTTAAGCCACTGTTCACCACTTTGATTTCAAGCTGTTATTGCAAAGCTAACAGTGCAAAAAAACTATCCTATTACCTAGCCGTTATTCTAACACTAACTGAATGGCTTCTACAGGCCATAGCCCATAGCATCAGTATGCATTTGCTACATGCTGTTGGGGTCCAACCTTACTTCAGTAATCATTTATGCTGAGTTATAATCATATTTATTGACCTGTTTTATTTTATTGATGTTAAAAATATCTTCTATGGCAGTGGAATAGATAGACAGAAGGTCTGCAGTCCCTCACATATCAGTGGCAGCAGTGGGCATCACAGTTTGGTGACAGTGGTGAGTGTCCATTTCAACTTTGTGTATTGTGAGGCCTTCAACCTGGTGGGCCTGTCATAGCCCTTAAAAATGAATACTATTGTTAATTTTTTTAATGATATTTTCCAAACGTGCAATATTGTTATGCATTTTTGTCATGTACTGTATTCTGAGGAATGCATTACAGAACATATGAATTTATTGTTTCATATTTTCTTTGCTAGATGGAGAATTCTGTCTTTTTACAACATCTTTCAGAAGAAACCTAAGGAGGAAAGCTCCAATACATATATTACATTATTTATATTTAAAGTGGCCTCAGTACAGGGGGGCATTTATTGTTCTTTGGTTAATTCATTAGTTAGAACACTAATTTGCTTTTTTATCTTTTGGGTTCTTTCTGAAAAAAATCCAGTTGAAAAATCATTTTTAACATTATTTTCAATTGCTGTATGCATTTATAACCATTTTTTGTATTATGATGGCGTCTTGCTTTGTAGGTTATTAACAGTGTATTATGATGGCGTTTTGCTTTGTAAGTTATTAACAGTGCATTTATCTGTTTATAGATGCAATTCTGCAAAAGTAAAAAAAAAATAATAATACAGTAGAGAGTCGATTATCTGAACGTCGATTATCCAAAACGTCAGTTATCAGAACCAGCCTTTTGAAGTTTTTGGGTAGGAAAAGTCATAAAATCTGAATATGTAAACATTATACATATTTGCTTAAGCATGTTTTATGAGCTTATAACCAGCTCATGTGTGAAAAATATTCTTTATTGTCCACTGGAATTGTTGAATGGTTGAAAAGGATATTCCTGCTTGCAGAAAAATAAGATTTTAGAAGTTTTGTATCCAGCTCAATTATATGTTTGATTATCCAGACTACCTTAGGTCCCAGTTAGTTTGGATAATCAACTGTCTACTGTAAATAAATAAGAAAGACTAGTAGCACATTGGCATGTGTATCATTAGTGGCTGTTTATGTTCACATCACCTTTGCCAACATCACTCTGTAAAATCTGTTTTCATGGAGATATCCAAATGATTAGTGCAATGGCAGTGACATAACTGCAACCAGCTGTCTTGAATGACCACATCTGTCACAGCACCATATTTGACAGACTGGTCCATGCTATGACCACATCTGTCACACCACCATATTTGACAGACTGGTCCATGCTATCATCAGCACAACTGACAGATTTGACAGATTGTCATTCAAGCCTAAAGTCCTTCGGGACTCATTAGAGAGTGTCATCTCTTTTCCTCTTTGCATGACTCTGCAATAATTAAATACAAATTCTGCATCTTTATTTAATTATTTATTTGACATTTGGTAGCCAGGAAAGTCTGACTGGATAAAAATTACCCATTTTCAGTGGAGGCCTGGGAGGGAAGGCTCCACATAAAGACAAGCAGAGAAGAATAGTTATACAGGATGTTAAACAGTGAGAAATTACATATGGTAAAAAATGTATATAGATTATAAAAAAATACATAGTTGGATACATGATTTTACTAGCAGGAATTAACAGGACTTTACAAGTAAAAATTAAACCTACAATTTATATTCTGGTTGAAAGAGATACAGTCTGAATAGATTAATTGGTGAGGGGGAAGAATAGAGAGAGAATAAAAACGTGTAAAGGTAGAGAGTTCTAGGCTGAAAGGTTATAAGTTATAGTGCACAGAAAGAAATATGGAGATTAATAGGACTAGGAGGATATAAAGACATGGCAAGATGATAGCTAGGTAGGAGAAGTACATGAGCATACCCAAGATTTGGAAATATGTTCCTTAAGGATGGACTTGAAGGTTTGGTAGTGAGGGACTTGTCTAATAGTGACAAGTTATTCCAAGATTTGGTTACAAAGTAAGAGTAGAGGCTGAGGCCACTGGACATCAGAGGTTTATAGATAGATGATATTTATCTGAAGAGCGTAGATCCTGATGAGGAAGATAGTATTTTAAGATGGAAGAGATGGCAGGAGAAACTAGGGGGTTGTTGAGTAATTTAGAAGTAAGACATAGCTGGATCATGTGTAGTTGCAGCAGAAGTTCAAGCCAGTTAAGCTGTTTAAGAGACAGGCAGTGATGATATTGATGAGGTTGGCCTTTGGCAAATTTTGCTATTTTGTTGTAACATTGGTTGAGTTTGGCTTTCAGGGAGGCATTTAGGTTAGTTAAATAGGGGAGGCATAAAGAAGGTAAGGTAAGATGTTTGTGGTGGTGAGTTTAGCTTTTGTAGAGTTAGTTAGGAATTGTTTTACCCTATATAACATGCCAAATTTTTGATGGGTTAATATGACAGGGTTATTTATATACAAGTCAAATTTGAGATTGTTGTCAATAGCAACACCTAGTAGTTTGGAATGAGGAACAAGCTGTGTTGCTTAGTGATGAGATTCTGAAGATTAGTTTGACAGAAGAATGTTGTTTAGGAAAGAATAATAGGAGTTTGGTCTTCTTGGGATTAAGTAAGAGCTAATTATTGGTAAACCAGGCTTTGACGGAGTTAAAGGCATCCTGAGTTAACGTTTATAGCTGAGTGAGGTTGTTAGAAGACCAGATTAGAGTAGAGTCATCAGCATACTGGATTAAAGTTGCATGTTTACAGACAGATGAAAGGTTGTTAATAAATATGTTGAAGAAGAGAGGGCCTAGGATGGAGCCCTGAGGAACACCAATAATGACTGGTAGATAAGGTGATTGAGTAGAGTCCCATTTGATGGACTGATGTCTGTCAGATAAATAACTGGAGAACCATTTTACGGTATTGTCTGTAGAGTCAAGGAGTTGAGAGAGGAGTCGAGGGTGAAAGACAGTCCCCGGGATTTAAGAAGGCTGATTTTCTGTGCAAGAACAGTGTAAGAGCTCCTGCATGGAAAATGGCTGCAGAGCGATTCAGGATGGTGCTGTTTTCATTTGCATAAACAGCCCTACACTGTTCTAGCATGGAAAACCATGCAGCATGCAAATCACTACATTTGCTGGTGAAAACCATACAAATGAGGTGATTTAGTGATTCACCAAGCTGCCAGGTCTCCGTGCTAGAACAGTGTCAGTGCAGAAATGTATTTGGAAAATAACAGTACATTTCTGCAACTGACAAAGCGGATGCATGGCAGCTCATGAAAAAGCAGGTATTATGTACATTAGACATGCCAATGGCCAAATATAAGGCCATTGGCATTAAAAATGGATTCATTATGATGAAAATTAAACTTTTTCTTGGCCGATCTCAGCTGTTTAAGCATAGGGCAGCCGCTCGTAAATGGGATAGTGCCGAAAATAAAAAAAAATATGTGAAAACTCAATTTTAAGTGAATTCTGCATTTTGCCATTACAGTCAATGGCATGCACATTGTAAACAATACCAGGGAGCACTGGTTGTCAAGGGGAAAGGGTCCATTTTAGTGCAGTAACTAATGACCTACACACTGGGGTATGCAAATGAGGGGAGTTATACTGAATCACATATTTCTTCAAAGTGTCAGCTTGTGCCTAACCATGTAGGTGCAGCAATACAACCGTGCAAGTCTAAGAGCTGAATGACTTCATAAGGGGGTGTGTCATACTTGCTGTAAGCTTATTGGAGCTCTGTTGCCCGTGTTTGCCCTTAGCTAAACACAGCTAAGGAAGGGTGGGTGTCAGATGTGCCTGAGCAGTGTGTACATAGCCTAAACTGGTGTGCGTACTATGCACCAGGTTTTAAATATTAAGAAAAATAAATAAATAAATAAATGGCAGCACTGTTTACATTTCAGCACTGGGTACGCGTAGCATGCCTCGGGAATTAAATAGGGGGGAAATGGGAAGGGGAAACAGCAGAAGGAAGGCAATCAAGGAGAACTAGGATACCTGGCAGGTGGAATGTATCAGAATCAGCCAATTACACATGCAGCAGCCCAGCACACTAATATAAACTATGCAAACACCCTACAGACTGTTTTTTCCCACAAATTCTACACCACCGGTGTACACAGATGGGGGATTTTTAACTGCAAAACTAACTAAAAATGTTAGAGGCTGCTGCTGCTTTACTCCATCAATATGTGCTAGAGACTGAGGGTGGTGAGGAGGCGAATGCTGACAACCAACCCACAGTGAGGAGAAGGAGAAGAGTGTACAGACCCAGGGTAACCTACCAGGGCCTACATGAGCTGGAGATAGTGGAGCTCTATAGGGTGGACAGGGACATTCTACAGCAAATCATTGAGCTGTGCCGGCCATGCCTCACACACAGAACTAACAGAGGGGAATCCATCCCAGTGGATATCAAGGTATGTGTAGGCTTAAGAATACTAGCCACAGTACCTTCCAAAGAACAACTGGGGATATCATGGGGATCTCACAGCCATCAGCATCCAAGGTACTCCACCAGTTCCTGGATGCCATGACACCACATGCCAATGAGCACATATATTTCCCCACCACCCATGAGGCGTTGTGTCTCTTCCACCGTATAGCAGAATACAATGAGGTAGTTGGTGCTATAGACTGCATGCACATCCACATCAAAGCACCACCCGGTGAGCAGGGTAGGGTCTTCATAAACCACAAGGGCTTCCCCTCCATCAACTGCCAGGTCATGTGCGATGCCCAGAGTATTATCATGAATGTGTGTGCTGGCAGCCCTAGAAGCTATCATGACTTCCACATCTAGCATTGCTCACAGCTGTATCAGGGGTTTGCCAGGGGGGACATCCCATATGGCCATCTAGTGGGGGATGCTGGCCATGCACTGGAACCATGGCTGATGACACCCATCAGAAATGCACACACACTCAAACAAGAACACCATAATGAGGTACACGCGCAAACCAGGATAATTGTAGAGTGTGTGTTTGGGATGTTCAAGTCACAGTTCGGCTGCCTTGACATATCCGGTGGAGCCTTGCAGTACTCTCCAGCTACATGTACACAGATGTTCATAGTATGTGCCATGCTACACAATATGATTCTGTGGAAACAGCTGCAGCAGGAACAGCATGGGGCAGGGCCACACAGCCCCCCACCATTGCCAAGGCCAGCACAGGCACAGAGGGACTCAGAGGAGGAACATTCTGAGCCTGCCCCTGTAGGCAGAAGGAGGTGTGCCCAGTATGCCCATGCCCTGGCAAAGAGGCAATGCATAGCACACACACTGACACTGTAAGGGCACAGGGACTGACACCTCTCTCTGACTTGCACATACAGTAAAAGGGATGTCAAACATGACACTACCTGTGCTTTACCATCTATAGGGAGTGTATTACGTGCATCCAATATTGTCAGCCCTCCAGCACTGTCCTCAATACTGGCCCAGCAACAAGGTAAGTCACCTTTCCTATCAATTATTGAATGGAGTAGTATGTATGTATGTATGTATGTATGGTACGGATGCAGGCATGCAAGGGAATTGGGTGGCTGAATGGGATAGTAGCAGACAGCTGACAGCTATATGGGACAGCAAGAAATCCATAAAAAATACTGGTGTCAACATACTAGGCAGTACTACAGAAGGTGCTAACTCACACAGCAGTACACATGATGGCCCAAAGAACTGTGGTTGTCATTAGGTCACACACATGGATGTCTATAGGTTCATAGGTTCATAGGTAGGTACTAGGCTATCGGCCCTAGGGCCTATACAAGTCTAGCCAAAAAGGTACCCTGGCCTTTGCCACCCAAGAAAATTATTTTCCTGTACCCCTGTGGAGCAGAGCCACAGAGGTGATCCCTGGAGTGAATTTCCTATTTCCCATCCAATCATCAAGATTTTTCTTGAAGAGTTCTAATGAGGAGCTTTGTTTGATATTGATAGGTAGTTTGTTCTAGAGTATGGGAAGTCTCTGGGACAGGAATCTATCCCTCCAGCATGTTCTGTTTATTGTGGTGACAAGGTTTAGGTCCCTAGAGCGTGTAGCTCAGAGGGATAAGGATTTCTTTAAGTGGAGCATGTCCAATAGCTCTGGGTTTGACATAGCTTTGTATGTTAGGCAGAGATCACCTCTGAGTAGACGATATGCAATGGAGTAAAGCTGGAGTTTTTTGAGACGGTCTGTATAGGGTATCTGTTTGAGGCCAGTAATCCTCTTTGTGAGGTATTTCTGTGGCCTTTCCAGTTGTTGTAGATATCTTGTGAGGTACATACCAAAAGGGGCATTGTACTTTATAATGGGTCTAATGAGTGACATGTAGAGGGGAACAATTACCTCTTTTTTCCTCGATGAGAAACCTTTTCTGATGATGTGTGCCACTTAGAAGGATTTCCTGACTACTGTGGAAATGTGATTATCAAAGGAGAGACTACTGTCCACCTGTGTCCCAAGGTCTCTTACACACTTTCAGTGTTAAATAGACTACCACCTATGTGGTAGCTCATGGGTACAGAGTTTTTGCCAAAAGGGATGACAATGCACTTTTTGGCATTGAGCTTGAGGCCATGGCTTTGACAACAGGCATCTGTCTCAGTGAGGCTCTTTTGTAGTTTGTCCACATTATTAGGAGTTTCATTTATGGCTCCTAGTTTGCAGTCATCTGCGAACTTTGTTAGCTGAAGATCCTCTGTGTTGGGCTGTACTTCAGAAAAGTAGATGCCAAACAGGAGATGACCCAGGACTGAACCCTGTGGTACTCCACTTATCACTGGCCTGAAGTCGGATTTGGAGTCTGCTACTTTCACAGTGTGGGTTCTGTCAGTGAGCCAGTTGGCAACCCATCTTGTGACAGGGATTTATGCCTAGTTTAGTGAGTTTATCTATAATTCCAGAGTGGGGGATAGTGTCAAAAGCCTTGGCGAGATCTAGATAGGCTGTGTGAACCACCTTACCCTCATCTACAGCTTTGGTGATTGCTTCAAAGAAGTCAATCAGGTTTAGGAGAGATGATCTGCCTTTTACAAACCCGAACTGGGTGGGGTCCAGAGTTTGGAGATTACCAATGTCTTTGTTTATAAGTTTCATGATGATACGTTCCATGGAATTGCAGACCAGGTTCGTTAGACTAATGGGGTGGTAGTTCCCGGGGTCCGTGGTGGCTCCCCCTTTGTGGAGTGGGATAACTGTCACTGTGCGCCATTCAGTGGGCACAAAGCCTGAGATGAGGCTATGATTGAACATGGTGCTTAAGTGGGGTACCAGTTCATTCTGTAGTTCATGTAGAACGCAGCCTGGGATGTTATCAGGTCCCATGGATGCTGTGTTCTTGGTTTTGGAGAGTGTGGTTGTTACCTGTGCAGCCGTGATTACAGGAACTTTGTATTCTTCCAGTATAGAGATGGGCCCTTTAGGGGGTGTGGGGGGGGGGTAAAGTTAGCATTGAACCTATCTGCCAGGATGTTGGCAATATCAGTTGGTTCTGTATATTTAGTGCCATTGTGCTGTAACTCAGAGCAGATCTGAGTGTTGCCATTGAGATTCTTGACATAGCTATAGAATGCTTTGTGGTTGTCTTTAAAATCAGTGGCAATTTTGTTTTCATAACTAGCTTTTGGAGGATTTTATGAGGGATCTCAGCTTCTTACTGAGGCTGACCAGGGAGTTCTTCCAGTCATGGGATTTTATTCATTTTTTCAACAGTTTCTTTCTTCTGTTGTAGACTTTGTTTATGGCAGGGGACCACCAGATTGGCTTCCGTTTTTTGGAGGATTGCATCTTGGTTCTGTTAGGGATAGCACAATCCACGTGCTTGTGTAAGGCCTTATAAAGTGCATTTGTGTAGGATTCAGCAGTCGTACCTCTATAGTCCGTCTGCATGGGTGTTGTGAAGTTTGCCATTTCTGTCTTAAGAAGTGTGAAGTTGGCTTTGGAGAATTTTTTTACGGTGGTTTCCCTAATGAGGAGTTCTAATCCCAGGCCTGGTAGCTGTGAAAATGGGTGCGTTTGTGTGAGAGAGTGTGTGTGTCTTTGTAAAGACATGATTTTGAGAACATTCACACTCACTACACTTCCCTTACCCCTTCTTTAGCACTGCTGCTGATGTCACTCACCTTAGAGGTATATTTGGACACTGTTTTACCTATACATTATGTGGCGCATGTGATAAATGCATAACAATGTAGTAGTAATAACGACATAGGTTGGGGGTTGAATCTCATTCCTGGCATGCGTTCATGTGTTTGTATATATATCTATATGTATGTGTCTGTACCTTAAAGATTTTGGCCCCATTTACACCCAGTACACTTCTCAGTGCCTGACTTTAGCAGTCCTGCAGATATCATTCACTTTAGATGTACCTGCTAGCAACCCTAAACCATGTAAGGTCAGTGGTGCATGTGGTAAATGCATAACATAAAGGTCTAAAAACATAGTTAGATAGAGGTTTGAACCTTACTCCTGGCAAATGTAAATGTGTGTGTGTTGGGTAAAATATTGCATGAAATCTCTCATCCAGTACATCACCCAATGGCAGTATTTACAAGGGCTGGTGATGTTCCTCACCTTAGATGTACCATGGGAAAACATCCATCCTATAAGCTTTGTGGTGCACGTGACAAATGTGTAACACTGTAGTAACAATGCATAGATAGGTAGGGGTTCGAAACTCAGTACGGGCAAGTGTGTGTATATGTGTCATCGTTATTCTTTGTGGGTGTTGGTGTGATTGGGTAATTACAGGATCCATTGGGGGGGGGTGTTTTGCAAAATTATTATATTGAGAACCTAGTATATGTCCCAATGTCCACATTACAAGGCCAACAGTTGTCAAACATCATAGAGGTTGGTGTAGACAATCCACAGCCCTAAATGTGTAGTGTCATGTGAAATGACTATGTGACAGTATGGATTAGTTAACAATATTGGCAACCCTTCTAATACTCAGAGGCCACTCTCCATCCAGGAATCATACACAAACACACCTGGCTAGGCAGCAGCCGCTATATCAGTAGTTCTCCTGGAAATTGCCTCACAGATAGTATGTACGGTGTGATTGCAGTGGACTCCATGTCAAACTGATGACTAGTGTCCCACAGGGTATAAACTCATGTACTCTCATGTTTGGGATTTACCCTTCTGAGGTGCAGGAGAGCACAAAGGCACCTTGGCTGATAATGTTTGTATATGACAGTAAGGTGGGTGGTAGCATTCCCAATCCATGTGATGTTGACATCACACCCAAAGGCCACTTGATACCTGACTGTTGTCAGAACCCTGGACATTACCTCAATGCCAAAAGATGTGCCGCCATTACCTTTGGGAACACCATGGCTCACATGAAGTAATACATTGGTGGTAATCCACTGACAGTGACATTATTATAACATAATGGGGAACACAGGTTGACAGTCAGCTGCCTGTTGACTACAACAGTGCCACTGACATCAGAAAATACTTTGATGTGTTATATCTCCTGACTGTGTGTTATCCCGCAAGTAAAAGGACATGGCGCCCTGTTCCATCCTCACAGTAGCCCAATCAATGTGTACAGTGGTCCTTTTGCTATGTTCCCCACTGGACACCTGCAACAACTGGAGAGTCTGCAAACGTATCCCACAAAGGGAATACCATGCCTTATACACATGCCCTGTATGGACAGACTCCAATAACTCCAATGAATCCCCGTATCATGCTGTCTATGTAGGTGCAATCACTACCTCAGTTACATAGCTAGGTCTCACCAAACTAGGTCAGGAATGCTACTTCTGAAGATACCAATCTGTCCCCACAACATTCCCCAGAGACCTCAAGTACACTTCCACACTTCAAAGAACATGCATGTGGGACATGTGCACAACCCAGACACTGTCCATGTTATGGAATATAAATCACCTACATGTGAAGCAGTGCACGTCATGGACCACCCACAATAGAAATCTGGATGAGTGGATGGGGAATACAATACCCACCCCTGGGGACCACTCCAGTGACTATACTCCTGAGCCACACTGGGGACTACTGTCATATGGGCTGATGCCAGGGTATTCCCTTGGGCTAGTCATATACAGCCTTCAGACCCATTCACCTACTACACACCTATGAAGCAATGAACCTATGGATCTCAGTACTGGCAAGTGTGTGTGTGTGTGTGTGTGTGTGTGTGTGTGTGTGTGTGTGTGTGTGTGTGTGTGAATAGTAATCTCAGTATGTTTGATTGATGAATATCCCCATGTGGCTGTGGTTATTAGCAATTGGAGGTGTGTCCAAACCACAACAAGTACCATTCTCCACTCTACAACAGATTTTGTAAATCAACATATACCTATGTACAACCCTCAGTCCTATAATCTGTGAGGCATATGCAATAACTGTGTTACAGACCGGGGATTTCTGTGCACATACAGCTGTACCCTGCCTATGACATGGTGAATGTGTTACCACACTACCATACCCCATGGCCTTGCTGCAGGGCCACATCCTGGTGACACACAAACGCCTAGAACAAAAACAGGATACAGCATGTGAGAACACATTCACTCAGCACTTGGAGAGAGGGGTAAAACTGGCACTGAATATGTTGCCAAGACTGTGGCCAGTATATCTGTTGTCTCAGGATAGGTATTAGCATTGTGCAGTAACCTGCAGCACTTGTGTTTAATGCTGTGGAGGTTGCTGATGTAACTATCAAAGGCTGTTGTGATTGTTGTCAGTGTCTGTTGCATGTCTGCCATCATAGATACCTGTAGGGGATTCCATGAGGGATCCAAAGTTGTGTTTGAGGCTAATAAGGGAGTTCAACAGTCATCGGACACCACCTTTCTCTGCAACAGTGTCCTCCTTCTGATGTACACTTTAGTAATGTTGGGGATGATCACATTGTCTCCCAGTGTTTGGAGGACAGTGTCTGGGTTCTGTTGCCTCTGGCTAGTACCACACATTCCTGTACCTGTTTGTACAGTGCATATGTGTATGATTCCACAGTCATGCAGCTATTTCCCACTGCCATGGGTGCAGTGAAGTCATCCACCCCTGTTTTCATAGCTGCAAAGTCAGCTTTGGAGAGGTTTTGCAAGGTGGTTACCTTTGAGAGGGGTGTGGCTGACATGTTGAATTCCTTGTTGATTACAGCCTGTGTGGATCTCACCATGGGGGGATTGACATCTGTCGATGAGCAACCGTCTCAAATTTAAGTAGTCAACACAGGTCAGGGTTGTTGCATCCTCTACCGGGAGTCAGTATGAGCTGGTCCAGGGCTTTGGAAATGATGAATCCCAGAAGTGTTGGGCCACTGTACTGGCACTTGGATACTTTCCCCAGGTGATGGAGGGGAAGTTGAAGTCTCATACTATGTCAGTGTTTCATTAGACCATCATAGATCACAGGTTGTTGAGGAATGTGCATTGATATTCTAGGGACATAGATGTGGACCCATAGCAGGCTATGGTCTGGATTGCACTATTACTCCAAGGCAGTTGTACCAGAAGTATCTCCAACCCATTATACTGGGATACTAGTCTGGAGGTGTTCCTAGCCATAATGAATATGGAGACAACACCACCTGTGGAGGTGTGGTCCATGTTTGGTGGCTGACAGCTGTGGAATGCGTCATAGCCTGTTACTGCAGGGTTGGAGTCTGCTGGTGTGAACCGCCTCTCCATTACAGCAGACATGTGTCCTCCGCTCCGAGTGCTTTGAGCGACTGCATCCTAACAGTTAGATGTCTACTGTTGAGCAGCATGACCCTCAGATTGCATACATGTCTAGCTGTTATGGTGATAATTGCATTAGGAACACTGCCTAATGAGGCATCATAGGGGTGGCAAGACACTTAACCAGTACCTGGAAACCCAGTGCTTACAGATGTAGGACATCTGTGGCAAGTCATTGGGTTCTGTCAATCATGTCATCCCAAGCAGAGAGGTACTGGATCCCCTGAGAATGACACATAACACATAAGCCAATGTCATCCGTTGATAGTACCGCAGCATCATTCTGGGTGACAGTGGTACACTTCCCAGGGCTACTGTCACACCTGCCTGGAACACATAATCAGAGAGATCAACCATGTCTCTAATCATGTAGTCCAGGGAGGTGTGTCCCAAGTCATTCACACCCACATGGATACAGAGTGATATTCATAGCTGTGGAGTGCCATATCTGGCTGTGGCATGTATTGGATGCTGGCATGTGATAGATATTTGGCTGTTACCTGCTCCATACTCAGCTTAGTGAGTGGGATATGTGTGCCTCAGTATTGAGTTACCCATTATCACGGTATTGTGCAAGGTGGTTAGCCTTAGGAGCTCAGGTTGAGGGGCACACTGTGTAGGTTAAGTATGTGTCCCTTGGCATGTGCCATGTCACATTGTCTGAGTGGGTGTCTGTCTTGCTGGTCTGTGCTGTTTGGGTAAATGTCCATTTAGTGCCTCTGGGAAGGTGGGTGTGTGGCTTTTCACTGTATGTCATGGCTGTCAAAGTGGATGTCATGGTGAGCTATGTGTTCCACATGGTGTAGTGCAGATGTTGATCTTATCCTCTTGACCTGCTAGTCCAGTCTTTGCTGGAGAGTGCATATGTCCACACTGGGTGATATATGGGTAACTCTCACAGGTCTGAGGGTTTGGAGTTTAGAGGGGAGGGTTGTATGTGTATATGAGGCAGCTGCAACAGTGCCTCAAAATGGGCAAGTGCATCAGGTTAATGGATGAAAGCACAGAAAACCACTGTTCAAACATGCCAGGAGGGGCGGACATAACTACTAAGTACTGGGGCTACATCTGTGATGAACGAGTACTGCTAATGGCTGCCAGGTGTGCCATACTTCTTGATACAATAACCTGATGAAGTGCCAACTCATAATGCTATTTGAAGTGCAAGACAGAAAGAACTAGCATGATGTAAGAGGGGAACAGAAGGCAGACTGTCTGCCACCTGTAGTACTTTACCTCAGCTGAGCTGTGCAGTTATCATCAGCTTTGGCCATGTGAAAGTTCACTAAGCTCTATAGTCTGCCACCTGTAGTACTTTACCTCAGCTGAGCTGTGCAGTTATCATCAGCTTTGGCCATGTGAAAGTTCACTAAGCTCTATAGCTCATGTGGTAACTGTGCAACACTATAGTAGACATAACTAGATAGGCAGGAGTTCTTATCCCTATACTAGCTAGTGTGTGTTTGTGTGTGTGTGTGTGTGTGTGTGTGTGTGTGTGTGTGTGTGTGTGTGTGTGTGAGTGAATCACGTGATGTCTGGCTTATACCATTTTTGACTTGTGTACTACCCTTCACACTTCCCCTCATCCCAATCTAGTAGTCCTGTTGATGTCATCCACCTCAGAAGTACCTTTGGAGGAGACAGAAATGTATAAGCTCTATGGCGTATCTGATAACTGCGTAGCACTATAGTAGAAATACCTGGATAGGCAGGAATTCTAATTCCAATGCTGGCAACTATTTGTGTGTGAGGATCATATCTTTTGTGGCTTATACCATTTTGATGTGTGTACCATACATGGCTGGTGACCACCTCTCACTGCCATTACTTTATATAGTGTGGTAACAGCATCTCCCTCACATGTAGCAGGTTAAACCATTGTACAGTCCTCTGTACAGATGTGTGTGGAATATCCATATGTTTGTAACTTATACATGGTCATAAGTGGTCTGTGTGCCTTAACAATGCCCATGTATGTGATATTGTATCCACAGTGAGTGTACTGACACATATGGCAGCATGATGTATCATACCTGACTGAAACATCATGCTGATATGATGTCTGCCACCCTCACAGGTGGCCAGCTTTGTAGGTGCAATGCATGAGTCCAGATGCTTGGTTTTACAAGTGTACTGTTCATGTTATGTGTCACATTAAAGGCTGGAAGAGGTGTGGACTGACATATTGTGGTCCTAATTACTATGTAACAGGAACACCTTGCATCTTTATAGGGGCGTGTACACAATTTATATCCACTGTATACCACTAATGTGTCACACATGTCCTTACCTTAGGCCATTTGTGCAGCCCATTTTGCTGGCCTCAGTCCATACATTTTGGCACTGACAAGTTGTGAGGTATGCTACAGGAATGTTGAATTCACATCAGATAGGCCCCAGTGGTGACCACTGTGATGCAATGCAGTTATCGCCAGCACAAGTGAAGATGCACAAAAAAGCAATATGGGTATTACATAAAGCAATATAGCTATTACTGATGGTTGTGTACATGGTAAATTGCATGCCCTTCACACGCCTGAGGTATTGCCAGGCAGCAACAGAAAAATACCATACTCACCAGCTTCAGGCTGCTGTCCCATATGGAGACCAGAGGGTCCTAGGTAGTTGTGAGAGGGAGTTATTGTCAGCAGACTCACATATGGCCTTG
Organism: Protopterus annectens; assembly: GCF_019279795.1. Classification (NCBI taxonomy): domain Eukaryota; kingdom Metazoa; phylum Chordata; order Ceratodontiformes; family Protopteridae; genus Protopterus; species Protopterus annectens. The sequence continues at coordinate 108,335,537 of NC_056749.1, read as the reverse complement.
GTACAGGATGGATGCAGCTTGTCTGCACATTAACAGTACTAACCCCAGTAATAAACACTGTTCTATCCTCACCATAGATGTGCACCTCTGTGCATTAGAAAACCCCATCCACAACTGCATTCGGACCTGACACATGGATGTAGATACAATACAGATACATGTATATCTGATACATTAGTGTACTAATCCCCACTGGGCCCTTAGCTGCACACTCCTCGTTCAGTGTGTGTGTGTGTGCAACCCACCTCCACAATGCTATCCACAGCTTCATGGCTTGTGAGTTGGGGGGGTGCCCCAAGGTTGGCAAGGAGCTCCTCGGTGGGTGTCAGTGGGGTCTGGATGGCTGGGCCCCCACCTGTGGCTAGCTGATCCCTCGCTACAGCAGCAGCTCATTGACAGGCATGGTGGATGTGGTCAGTAGCCCGATGCTGCACATGCTCATACGTTGTGCTGTGTAGGCCAGCATCATTTACCCTGTGGACCAGACTGTTCCACAGGGCGGTTGTCTCCCACGCATCTTCTGCTCTCCACCCCAATAACAGGGCATAATGTTCAATCACATATTGGGTGATGATGTCAGTTTCCCCAACAGACAATGCTGGTAGGCGAACCCTCTGTTTGTTACCTGGAAGACATAAACAAGAAAAAGGTCACAGGACCTCATACGGTTGTCAAATTGCACATCAACAGTGGATATTACTTGCAAATAATCCACACTACACCATAACCCTCCACGCTATTGTGGCTATAGCAGCTTAAATCACACTCCTGGCCCGGAGCTATCTTATTCCCCCCAATGTTGGACACTTGATTGCATAATCCTCTATTCTCCATTCATTTCTGTGTAGAGGGTTGACAGTGGCCATCTTCCATGTGGATGGTGTGCGGATGGTGGCAGGTCTGTGTTTGACTGCGGTGTGTGATGGAGCTGTGAGCACATGCCTGACTTCATGTAGGAGGCAGACAGTGATGTTATTATGCCCCATGGGGATATGCTGTTGTTTCCATCAGTAGACAATATGCACATGCTCACTATTGCTGAGTGGAGGAGTGTGGTTGATGTGCATATCCCCCTGTACAACTTGGGGTGGACAGAGTGGTGATGTTCACACCTAACCTGTCTGATGCAGGTTGCCTATGTTGTGTCCTCTGAGACTGACAACATATGTGAAGATACTGTTGCAATTGTTCTTGGTGGTGTGGATATGTCTGATTTGTAGTCATAGTAAGCCTTACAGGAAGTCACCTGTAAACTTAAATGCTTGCTCTCAGATAGAGGTGGACTTGCTTCCAAGTAGTTGCCTGCACCTATGTGTCTCTGTACAGCCAATGCAGCAACCTATTATGTGGTTTGTGTATTGCTGCTGTCCACCAAAGGGAATTACTCTACCTTGGTGGAGGCTAGTTATACAGATCAGGTACTGCTGACTCCATGCAGCTACAGTGGATATAAAGAGTACACACCCCTGTTACAATGCCTGGTATTTGTACAATTGGAACATGACACCACAATAACTCATTTCAAAACAATTCCCACCTTTAATGTGACCTATAGCCTGTACAATTCAATTGAAAACCTAACAATATGGTCTGTGAAAACATATGGAAATAATAATCAGTACAATAAGCCAGCTGACTGAGTGTGCACACCCTTAAACTGATATGTTGTCCATGCACCTCTTGAAATGGTTACAGCATTCATTCATCTTCGTTTGGGCTTTAATATCATGGCACATCTTCACTTGGCAATAGTTGCTCACCTTCCTAGAAACACCTTTGATTGTTTTCCAATTGAATTGTACAGGTTAAGGGTCACATTCAAGAAGAGAAACATTATGAAATGATCTTCTTTGGTCTGTTTGTCATACAGCACACAAACCTGGCATTCCATCAGGGGTGTATACACTTGTGACATCCACTGTATATAGGTGTTGATATAGCAGTTGGACACTTCTCCGATAACTACCTGATAATCTTGCCTACTCTAGTACCCATATCAGTGTCAGGGCAATGCAACAACCAGTAGCTGTACACATTTATGTCTGTTGCATGCACTGACACTGATATTACACACATGTGCATCATGCACAATCTGTGTACCTGTCTGCTTGAAACCCATGTGTTTCATTTTGTGCCTTCCAGCTGAACATATCCAAACATACATGTGCTCAGGGGATACCTGGTATACATTTCTGTTCTATGTTAGTATGGCACACTGTATTTACAGTCCTACTGCTCAATCATTCTTCTCAACCTATTACAGCAGTACGTCTGGATAATGGCAAACATAAATGGGTGTCAAAGGGGACATCAGTATATACTGTATTAATATAACTGCACCATACATTAGTACGTTGATTGCACAGTGGGGTTTGACATCATTGTGATAACCTGGAAAATGTCAAACAATCATAAGTAGGCTATTATGTTGCAATGTCATTGCTCACAGACCTGCCAATGGTTTGGCTGACATAACACAAGTATATGTGTATGTGACTACAGATATCAGTCACAAATGTGCTTATTGTCCAGCAGAACACTGTACAGTTGAATGTTGTTAATTCAATATATCACATGCAGTTCAACACACATGTCTGCAACAGTACTTTACTATGCACATGCCCTATACAGGTCTCTTAGCTTTACAAGACAAACATGTGTCATACACAGGGAGCATATGGATATGGCCAACATCCCATTAACTGGCCTAGCAGTGGCATAGTCACAACTGTTTGACAGACACCCCAGCAGTTGTCATATATGAGCTGTCCTTTCCCAGGGTGAGTCAGGCTCCTGAGCTGTGATCCTACCTTGCAACCTCTCAGAGCATCACATTTGCGGAAAGCCTAAAATGATGGGGGGATAAATAGGGACAGACTTTAAATATTCCTGTTACAAACTTAGAAAGTTTGTAGAATAATACATTTTGCATTACCGTGAATATTCTTAAGGATGTGGAGTCTTAAACTCAAGTGTTTGTCATTACTTGAAGACTTCAATCCTCAGCTATTTGCCAAAAATGTACAGATTTCAGGAGGAACAGCCAAAAAACTATGATGGGAAAATCTGGACATTCTGTGAAGATCTGTACAGCTGAGAGGTATGCATGTGATCTCTCCCACTGCAGAGTGGGTCAAATGCTATGGCCATAGCAGCTGTTCAGCAAGACATTAGTAGAGCAAGTCTTATTGAAACATATATTCCTCTAAATCATATTTCCCATTATTACAGACCAAGTACTACAATTGCATGCTTACATGTTCCACTTACCTTTTTTTGTCTTCTCTTTTCCAATTTTTGTTTTCTCTCTCTCTCTCTGTCTCTCTTTGTGCACTACAGGGATACAGCTGGTTTGAATAGGTGGCAGCATGTCTTTTGTAGATGATGCTCATGACCAGGTGATGGCCTGTGCACCTATTGGTGTTCTCAACTTGCTAATTACATGCAGAGCAGCTGTGTAGTTCTTCCAATAGCCAATGCCATGGCATCACACTCCTATAATTGAATACTCCATGTTGGCATTGGCCCTTTCCCTTACTTGTGAGGAAGACATCCTGAAGTTGTGTGAGCTACTACCTCATACAACAAGACTTGTGGAGACAAGCCAACTAAATGGTGCCGGAGGTTCAAGACTTAGGGGCAAAATGTGAGTATTGCTGTTGTATGTTTGTAATACTACTAGTTTAACAGGGTTTGTCTACACATGATACTTCTGCATGCATTTCACTCTGACATAGTTCTGTCTCTGCATAGCTTGCAACTGTAGGGCCATCCACATAATGGCCACAGGTTAGCCTGTTATGTTTGGTCTGTTCCCCTGACAAGTGTTGTCCATGGCAAATCAGTAGCATACTCTGATGATTACATTCTGTAAATGGTAACATCCATTTGTTTTTCTGACTCTATATCCTTCAGAAAAGGTATATTACAACAAACCCTGTAACACCAGCAACATTCTCAGTGTATAACAGCAATATTTCAAGTATGGCCATGTATTTGGGCCTCTGTCCACCAATTATGTCAGGATTTGTCCAGATGTCATACAGTAGTAGGTTGATAGGTATACTGGTCTATCATTATTTAGTGCTGTCATTCCTGTTGAGGGGAGAGGCTGGAAAAAATGTTGAAGTCTGTACATGCAAGATGTTGATCTATACAGAATGCTCTTAGATGCCTTTGTGACGTATTTTATGTGGGGGAGAGTAACATATGTTTTAAAACTACGCTATTAGAACCTGTGAGACATATTACGGATAAAAGAGATGACAGTTCTATAGCTGTACATTTGAATAAATCTCACCATGGGTACGGTAGTAGATTCCAAGGTACTGTTTTTGAAAAAGTCTGTTCCATAGTTTGATGAAACATTCATAAAAGGACAATTGTTATGTACAGACCCAATGTATTAATATTAACTGTGATACGTTATCCCGTAGGGGATTAAATGAAGAGTGTAATTGGAGGCTGTGTATTTAATTATGTAATTAGGTGTTAACTGCTTCTTGTGATTAAGGCATGTATTTCTTGTAATGTTTTACTCCTTGAAGGCTTTGGCCAAGACATCAGAGTATAATAAACATGTGTGAATTACTAGCTGGTTGTATTTCTCTTTGCTATGTTCAGACATTTAGTTGTTTTGCTAAGAGGTTGTTGTATGTCTGGCCATTGTGTACGGCCTATCATGATTTTGCAGCAGTGTACAGTTCACTTATTTATTGGGAATGTGGGGGCAGATGTAAGTGACATGGCTCCTTTTGTATCCAACTGTGCATGCGGCCTCAGTTATGGGTGGTCTATCAGCAGCATATGTTTGTATGGGCATTTAGGGACATGTATGCATATATATATATATATATATATATATATGTATATATATATATATATATATATATATATATATATTATACATATATATATATATATATATATGTGTGTGTGTGTGTGTGCGTGTGTGTGTGTATGTATATGAAGGGACTCTGGCTGACAATGACAATGTGACAATGACAATGACAATGACACCCTCCTGTGTGCTCTAACATATTTACTGATATAGCACAAGTAATTGAATTAGGAAATCTGCTATGGGTAATTACACATGTATTTGCAAATATATCACACACTATGGGGATGTAACAGGAGTGACCGACAGACACCAGTGTGAAAGTGCATACCCACAACCAATATCACCACAGTCACATACCGGTAAGTCAAGTGAACAGTACAGTATATGGACTGTGTGAACAAATACATCATTGTTTGCCACTCACACACTAGCCCTACATATACAGTCCCAATGCTCAGTGTAGTCTGAAACCTGACCTTGGTACAGGACATGTCTCAGTCTGCCTCTACAAACACATACAGCCAATAGATCAGTGGAAAGCAGCATGCACAGTCAGATAAAGAAGGAGCCATAACACTTACATCCACCCCCATCCATACACAGCCCAAATAACATGTACACATGCCATGTGTACATAATCATGACAGTCTGTTAACAATGGCCAGACATACACAGGCCTCTCACATATACAGTTCACTCACACAAACCCTGTCAATCCATCAATCCACCATGTGTATAACAGCACTGATGACATAGAATCTGTTCACAAATCTGGGGATATGTCTCCCATGTTGTTTGGCTGTCTCCACATGTCCTGGCCTGTCCTGTGACATATTGCCACCTACTGTATGTGAATCTGTAGCCCACCAACTCTTTAATGTCTCTCACACAGGCAAGGAAAAGGGGCAAGGCCCACATTAAGGAATGTCCCATATGTTGGAACTAACAGCAGTGTCCAGGCCCACAGCACAATACAATGCAGGAACTTGCATAGTGGTGTGGCCATAGCAATACCTGACATCTGGACATCTGTGCAGATGACAGACAGAAAGTAGATAGCCAATAGGTTATGCATTAGGGTGAATGTTTTGAAAGATAGACGTCTGAAACTGAAAGGTATGCCATTACTACATGACAGCAGTCCTCAATGTCCAAAACATATAGTAGTCTACAGTTAATATCAACATATCAGATCAATATCCAATAGGAAATACATAAAAACATAAAGCTCAAACACCAAGAACAAAATAGTCAGTATTCAGAGTCCCACCTTTGCATGCAGCGGTGTATGGTTCTACTACTACAATCTGCAATCTAGTCTTACTTTGAAAAGCACTGTTAAAAGTACTATCATAATGATACAATATGTGTTAAGCTATTTTTGTCAACCAGTGCACTGTAGCTAGTGTAACATGCAAGTGTGATTACATATAATCTGGGATACTACCCATGTATAAAACAAATACAAAGAAAAACTACCCATGTATACCCAAGTGTCTCATACAGTATAGTCACACCCCTTTCTACTGTAATGACAGCACATAGAAGCGTGCTATGTACAGGAAGTTAAATACATTTATTAAATATGTCATTACCCTGCTATTTTATCAGACTGGGATGTGACCAAAGTTTGCCAGGGCTGAGCTATGGTTAGCAGGTTTCAGCATTGCTTAAATGTAAATGCTGAGCAGATTTGCGCACTGGTAAGCGAAGCCTACAAGGTGTAAGTGTCTATTTGTTTAACCGTATGTTAGCACCCCTTACTGTCACGGAAACCCGCACAAACATGTTTAAAGCTGCTCAAAACTGCCTTAATCACTCTGTATCCAACAGTCCCAGTTCTGCCTAGCAACAAAATAAACAGCCTTTAAACCCAGGACCCTGCACACCATAATCACAGCAGCTTACTAGTAAGCCATTTGAGATGCATGGTATTAGTATGTTTTCTCAAACATACCCTACTTTACAGCTAGTTTACAATAGGGAAGAGACACTGTGCAATTAGGAAGGATTGGTATGTATAAATATATATATATATATATATATATATATATATATATATAAAAGAAACACACTCATATATATATCTATATATATATATATATATATATAGAGAGAGAGAGAGAGAGATGTTTGGAGATCCATATATGTGTATAACAATATATAGATATATTACCAACAAATACTGAGGTGTGTGTGTGTGTGTGTGTGTGTGCGTGTGTGTGTGTGTGTGTGTGTGTGTGTGTGCGTGTGTGTGTGTGTGTGTGTGTGTGTGTGTGTGTGTGTGTGTGTGTGTGTGTGTGTGTGTGTGTGTGTGTGTATACACACACACACATATATATATATATATATATATATATATATATATATATAAGACCAAACCGAACAATTCAGGAAGAAGACTTATTAATATAATATATAACATCCAAACTAATTAACTCACTTTTTGTAAAACCTAATACAAAAATAAAAAAATAAAAATAAAAAAAGAAGAAAATACACCCCACACTGTATAACTGAGCTTCTTCAGATGAATCAAATTACAGGAGAAATGAAAATATAACATAATGTAGCAAATAATGAATATTAATTACACATAAACAACCAATAACCTTGCAAAATTTACAATACATGCAACCTTTTTACAGTAGAGTACGGTCCATTAGTATCAAAAGAAACTGCATAATTGAATAATAAATGACTTTCTATCAAATATAGTCATGTAATGTAAGAATGAGTTACTGAAACCACTTCAAAGCACACTTTAAATTAGAAGTCTCATTAAGTCCTCAACTGAATTCAGCATTTAAACATACCTGCCACTTCAGTTCTTGTACCTGAAGTAGACTATCAGAGTCTCCAAAAAATTGTCTATTTGTTCAAGAACAAAAAATAAAAACATGGTAAACCCTACACAAATAGAAATGTGTTTACTTAGAGCATTAGTATGATCTCTGTTTCTTTTGGCAAAATTATGCTGTTTGATTCTATCACTTAGCTTGCGTACAATTTTTCCTGCATAAAATTCTGACAAGTGGAACACACTGCACAGTACACCACCATACAACTGTTGCAATCACAATGCTTAGAAAATGGTAGTTTTACATTACAGTGAGAGAAGGTGTAGTGATCTCCTGTGTATATATAATCACAACATGCACATTTATTACAGACAAATATGCCAGAGGGTTTAAAAGAGTCAGTATGATTATACAATGAAAACAGAAAGTCCTTGTTTTCAAAAAATGACTTCAATGTTTTAATGCATTTGAAGGAAAACTTAGGAACATTTCCTAAAAGTTGACAAATATTAGGGTCACTAGAAATAATTCTCTAGTTAACATTAATAATTCCCCTTAAAAGTTTCATGTTCCTGCAAACTGGTAGTAAAAAACTTAAAGTATGATCAGACTCTGATATGTCTTTAGTAGCTGGAGTAAATCCAAACTTTAGTATAGGCTTGAATTTAGTGTACCTTCTTGCCTTAATTTTTTGTCTAATGTTAGTCAGCATACTCATAGGATAATCCTTTTGCAAAAATAATTTAGTAATAAAATCTGATTCCTTATCAAAATCAGTGTCATCTGTCATCAATCTAGTAATTCTAATAAATTGCCCTCTGACTACGTTCTTTTTCATAAAGAAAGGGTATTGGCTCTTAAAATTAAGATAATTCTTTCTGAATGTGCATTTTCTGTGAACTGTAGAAGAAAGTGCTCGAGTGGATTTATTAATACACAAGTTTGTATCTAAGAATGACATAGAATTCCCTTTGTGAGCTATAACAAATTCAAGGAAACCAATATTTTCTGACAGTGACTGAACAAATAAAGTGAGTTGACTCTCAGTACCTTCCCAAACAAAAATATATCGTCTATGTACCTCCTGTACATCTTTGCCAAATGAAAACCTGGTAGATGGGCTAATGTATCAAGTTCCCACTTGCTTAATACCAAATTTGCAAAGGCTGGGGCAATCCTGGACCCCCTTGCAACTCCTCAGACTTGTCTTTATAAATCATTGTTAAAGTGGAAGAAGTTATTTTCCAAAACTAATGACATCAAAAATTCAAAGGTGTCAATTTTCTTTTTAGGAAATTTAACATATTTGTATAGAAAATGTCTAATATAATTCAGCCCTTCTCTGTGTGGAATATCAGTGTAGAGTGCTACTACATCTAGGGTAACCAAAATGCTTTTTGAAAAATCAAACTCAGTTTCATGTAACATATTTAAGAAATCCCAGGAATCCATTGTATAGAAAGGAGTGGCTTGGACCATAGGATTGAGAACAAAATCAATGTACTGTGAAATATTTTCCATTTTGGAATGTTTATTTGAGGCTATCAGTTTAAAAGGAGGATTAGTAGAATTCTTATGTATTTTAGGGACGCCAAATAATTTGGCTAAACCAGGTTTGGGAGAAAGCATGAATAGAAACTCATCTTTAGTGATTATATTGCTTTAAGTAAAGAATTCAATGTGTTGTCAATAAATTCAAACTGTTTTTACATTGTTTCTATAGAAACATTATTGTAAAAGTCACCATTGTTCAATTCTTCATTTATTTTATTCAGATAAGTGTCCGTATTCATCAGTACAATCCCAATTCCTTTGTCAGCTTTCATGATTCTTAAACTATTATCATTAACTAAGTCATTTAATGCTTTTTTTCTCATTGACTGTAACACTGAACCATTTGACATTGGAATCGGACAACAAAGCTTTTCTGCAATCATCTTTACATACTCTTAAGGAAAGTTGACAAGATGTCATGTAAAGGCATATTGTAGAGACATTTTCTTTCGGGAACAGAAATATCTAACCTATTCCTGTGACGTGTAACTCCAACAGAATTAGTGGAAGACTGTGAGCTATCCAACTCTGAATCAGCTGCTTCTAGGTTAACTTTTAGGTTAAGTTTTCTAGCAAATAACCTAAGGTCTAGCAAACAATTTGAAAGATTTTCCTTTTGAGAAGGGATAAATGTAAACCCTTTACTTAAAACATTAAGGTGATCATTGGTTAACACTTTATTGGAAAGGTTAAAAACTGAATTTAAACCTGTGTGTGAATGTTCAAAAATGTCTTTGGCATGTTTGTAACAAATTTGTATGTTGTGATTATATATACACAGGAGATAATTTCACCTTCTCTCATTGTAATTTAAACGTACCATTTTCTAAACATTTTGATTGCAACAGTTATATGGTGGTGTAGTGTGCAATGTGTTCACCTCTCAGAATTTTTATGTAGCAAAAACTGTATGCAAGCTAAGTGACAAAATCAAAGAGCATAATTTTGCCATAAGGAACAGAGATCATACTAATGCTCTAAGTAAACACACTTCTATTTGTGAAGGCCAGGGTTTACCAAATTTTTATTTTTTGTTCTTGAACAAATAGACAGTTTTTTTGAGACTCTGATAGTCCACTTCAGGTACAAGAACTGAAGTGGCAGTTATGTTTAAATGCTGAATTCAGTCAAGGACGTAATGAGACTTCTAATTTAAAGTGTGCTTTGAAGTGGTTTCAGTAACACATTCTTACATTACATGACTATATTTGTTAGAAAGTCATTTATTATTAAATTATGCAGTTTCTTTTGATACTAATGGACTGTACTCCACTGTAAAAAGGTTGTATTTATTGTAAATTTCACAAGGTCATTCATTGTTTATGTATAATTAATATTCATTATTTGCTGCATGATGCTATATTTTCATTGCTCCTGTAATTTGATTCATCTGAAGAAGTTCTGATACATAAACAGGATGAAAGCTAAATTACACAGTGTGGGGTGTATTTTCTTATTTTTATTTTTATTTTTTTTTTATTTTTGTATTAGTTTTTACAAAAAGTGAGTTAATTAGTCTGGAAGTTATATTTTATATTAATAAGCCTTCTTCCTGAATTGTTCGGTTTGGTCTTTTATATATATATATATATATATATATATATATATATATATATATATATATATATATATATATATATATATATATATATATATATATATATATACACATATATATATATATATATATATATATGTGTCTGTGTGTGTGTGTGTGTGTGTGTATATATATATATATATATATATATATATATATATATGTGTGTGTGTGTGTGTGTGTGTGTGTGTGTGTGTGTGTGTGTGTGTGTATATATATATATATATATATATATGTGTGTGTGTGTGTGTGTGTGTGTGTGTGTGTGTGTGTGTGTGTGTGTGTATATATATATATATATATATATATATATATATATATATATATATATATATGGATTCATTTTAGGTTATCGAATTACCAAAAACTCAAAATCCATATGGTCGAGACCATATGATCAAGTTTTTGGATATACACCTCAGTATTTATTGGTAATATATCTATATATTGTTATACACATATATGGATCTCCATACATATCTGTCTCTCTCTATGTATGTTTCTTTTCAGATATATATATTTATACATACCAATCCTTCCTAATAACTGGCTGCAAAGTAGTGTATGTTTGAATAAACATACGGAATCCATACATCTCAAATGGCTTACTGGTAAGTTGCTATTACCATGATGTGCAGGGTCCTGGGTTCAAGACCTGCAGGGGCTGTTTATTTTGTTGCTAGGCAGAAAAAGGACTGTTGGATACAGAGAGATTAAGGCAGTTTTGAGCAGCTATAAGCATATTTGCATGAGTTTGCAAGACAGTAAGAGGTGCTACTGTACGGTTAAAGGAATAGGTGCGTGCACCATGTAGGCTTCGTTTACCAGTGTGCAAATCTGCTTAGCATTTACATTTAAGCAATGCTGAAACCTGCTAAGCATAGCTCAGCCCCAGTAAACTTTGGTCACAAATAAGCCAATAACCAAAAAAGACTGAAGACAAAAATCCAAAGCACAATCAGCAGGCCAGTTCCAAAGAAAAAACGAAGGCAGGTATAGAAGCAAATAAATTTAAGACAGACCCAGATTAAGCGCTTTCATAAACAAGTTATTTCATCAGAATCAAATCACTAAAAAACAACACCATCCCTTTATACCCCTCCACTTGATCACATGATATATCATTACCTCAAATAAATGTTCTTAAAGCACCAGTACACCCTAAATATTAAAACAAACTGAAACCACAAATGAAAACATAATCACATACACAAAATTTATAAAACATAATAATATGAACCACAACAATACCTACCTTTGTCTTCTTCTTTTGGCTTTTCATGGTTAGGGAGTCGCCACAGCGGATCACCTGTCTGCTCATGATTGACAGTGGAGTTTTGCAGTGTTGAGTTGCCAGCCTGGTGCTCAACCTTCCACAGAAGGCACACACTCATGCCTAGGGCCAATTTAGAGTGTTCAATCCACCTACAGCATGTTTTTGGGATGCAAGAGGAAACCGGAGCACCCGGAGGAAACCCATGTGACCACAGGTAGGACATGCAGACTCTGCACAGAAAGCATGCCCGCTGTGGATTTGGATTGAACTGGAGAACCTCTTGCTGTAAGGTAACAATGCTAACGGTGGCTGCCCTAACAATACCTACCTTTGTAATGCCTTTAAAATCAAAAATGATGTGGAATATGTCAAGGAACAATAAATTTAATCAGATTATTTTTAGTGATTTGATTCTGATGAAGTAACTTGTTTATGAAAGCGCTTAATCTGGTCTGTATTAAATTTATTTGCTTCTATACCTGCCTTCATTTTTTTGTTTGGGACTACTCTGCTGTTTGTCCTTTAAACTTTGGTCACATTCCAGCCTGATAAAATAGCAGGGTAATGACATATTTAATAAGTGTATTTAACTTCCTGTACATAACATGCATCTATGGGCTGTCATTACAATAGCAAGGGATGTGACTATACTGTATGGGACACCTGCGTATACATGGGTACTACCACAATCTTTTTTCTTTCTATTTGTTTTATACATGGGTAGTGTTCCAGATTATATGCAAACACACTTGCATGTTACACCAGCTATAGTGCATTGGTTGACAAAAATAGTTTAATACATTTTGTATCATTATGTTAGTACTTCTAACAGTGGTTTTCCAAGTAAGAGTAGATTGCAGATTGTAGTACTGGAACCATAGACCTCTGCATGCAAAGCTGGACTCTGAGTACTGACTATCGTGTTCTTGGTGTTTGACCTGTATGTTTTTATGTATTTACTATTGGATATTGATCTGATACATTGATATTAACTGTAGACTACTATGTTTTAGGACATGTCATTGAGGACTGCTGTCATGTAGTAATGGCATAACTTTCAGTTTCAGACTCCTATCTTTCAAAACATTCATCCCAATGCATAACCTGTTGGCTATCTACTTTCTGTCTGTCCTCTGTACAGATGTGCAGATGTCAGGTATTGCTAAGGCCATGCCACTATGTAGGTGCCACCATAGCATTGTGCTGTGGGCCTGGACACTGCTGCTAGTTCCGAAATATGGGACATTCCTTAATGTGGGCCTTGCTCCTTTTTCTTGCCTGTGTGAGGGACATTACATAGGTGGTGGGCTACAGATTCACATACAGTAGGTGGCAATACATCACAGGACAGGACATGTGAAGACAGCCAAACAACATGGGGAACATATCCCAAGATTTGTGAACAGATTCTATGTCATCAGTGCTGTTATACACATGGTGGATTGATAGATTGACATGGTTTTGTGGGTGAACTGTACATGTAAGAGGCCTGTGTATGTCTGGCCATTGTTAACAGACTGTCATAATTTTGTACACATGTCCTGTGCATGTTTTTTGGGCTGTGTAAGTAGGGGGGTGGATGTAAGCGTTATGGCTCCTTCTTTATCTGACTGTGCATGCTGCACCAGTTTCTGCTGATCTATTGATCTATTGGCTGTATTTGTTTGTAGGGGCAGACTGAGACATGTCCTGTACCAAGGTCAGGATTCAGACTAAACTGAGAATTGGGACTGTATATGTAGGGCTAGTGTGTGAGTGGCAAACAATGATGTATTTGTTCACACAGTCCATATACTCTACTTTTCACTTGACTTACTGGTATGTGACTGTGGTGATGTTGGCTGTGGGGATGCACTTTCACACTGGTGTCTGTTTGTCACTGCTATTACATCCCCGTAGTGCATGATGTATTTGCAAATACATGTGTAATTACCCATAGCAGATTTCCTAATTCAATTACTTGTGCTATTTCAGTAAATATATGTTAGAGCACACAGGAGGGTGTTACTAGATACATCCCCATTTTCATGGCTTCCACCCACCACTTTGTTAGCCTTGGTCCTGATTCATTGCAGAATGTGGGGTTCCGAGCATACCTGTCAACTGGCTGGATTGTGTCAGGATTTCCAGGTTTATTGCTCATATTTCTGGTCTGTTTTCAGATTATTATCATTTCTCTGGTAAATCACTGTAATGATATGATTGTTGTC